>NC_029777.3:35849159-35863449 GCF_000817695.3 Arachis duranensis | reverse complement strand
ATCTTGGTTCTTCTGGTTCCCTCTCTGGGGCTGAGGCCAATGATCACTTTTGTTCTTATGTATTTTCAACGGTGGAGTTTCTACACACCATAGATTAAGGTGTGGAGCTCTGCTGTACCTCGAGTATTAATGCAATTACTATTGTTCTTCTATTCAATTCCGCTTGTTCTTGTTCTAAGATATCACTTGTTCTTCAACTTGATGAATGTGATGATCCGTGACACTCATCATCATTTTCACCTATGAACATGTGCCTGACAACCACCTCCGTTCTACCTTAGATTGGGTGGATATCTCTTGGATTCTTTAACCGGAATCTTCGTGGTATAAGCTAGAATTGATGGCGGCATTCAAGAGAATCCGGAAGGTCTAAACCTTGTCTGTGGTATTCTGAGTAGGATTCAATGATTGAATGACTGTGATGAGCCTCAAACTCCTGAACTGACTAAGATTTACAAGGTGACCATAGCTTGCTTCATACCAACAATCTCTGTGGGATCGACCCTTACTCGCGTAAGGTTTATTACTTGGACGACCCAGTACACTTGCTGGTTAGTTGTGCGAAGTTGTGATAAAGAAGTGAGATTACAATTGTGCGTACCATGTTGATGGCGCCATTGATGATCACAATTTTGTGCACCAGTACATCTGGTAGCTAACCCAGACATTTGTGGGTTGAGTCGCTAGATCCTGACACATCTGGTAGCTAACTCATATATTTGTCTCTAGGTTGTACATCTCCAGGAGGATCATAAATGAAGGAGAGTACCTTTCCACATCGAAGGAGTGTGCCTTTCTACCTTCTCTTGGAAGATATACGAAGGATAGTGCCTTTTCACATCGAAGGAGTGTGCCTTTTCACCTCGCAACCAGAGAAGAATGTGGGGAAAATAATACAAAGTAGAGTGCCTTTCACTTTTTCCACATCCCTATCATGACAAGAGAGGGAATTTCCATCCTCAACTTGACTTCCGAACACATTTTCAACTTAACAAACAAGCGGGATCGCACCCAGACCTTGCCATCTCGACCATTTCAGCCACACAGACATCTCGACCGTTCTGGCCACACATAGTCAACCCAATCCCATCATTAACATCTCAATTCAATTACTCTAGACCTTCCTTTACTTCTCAGTAATCTTCCTTTCCATAGCTTAATCTCATCACTACACTTAAAACTAATATTTAGGGGCTAAAAGAAAGAAAATAGAGGTTTAAAATCATGTTTAAAACAAAAAAATCACATTTGCTGAAAACAGGGGTCACGCCTATGCGTGAGTGCACATTTGGACCAGGACGCGTACGCATTGCCCTTCTCGCGTATGCATGTGCACCAGGCAGGAACGACTGGTCATGCATGAGGGATTTTACGTACGCAAAAAACCCAAGTCACGCGTACGCGTGGCCGTACATTTTATAAAAAATTTGACTACATTTGAAAAGCTGAAGAATTTTAATTTTGGATCCCAAACTTCCGAGGCGTATAACTTCTTTGTTTTAAATTATTTTTCTTCCGTTCTTTGAATGACGTAAACTCCACGGACCCAATTTTCATCTGAAACAAGTTTGAAATAATTTGGGGGTCCAAAAGCCAAGTTATGGCCCACTGAAGTTCAGCCAAAAGCTAACTTTACATAAAAAGACTCAAACCTCAATTTTCATAAAACCCAAACTTAATTCCTACTTCCTTTACACATATCCAACACAACAATATACCAATTTAAATGCCAAAACCTCCATTTTCTTTAAAGCTCAACTTCAATTCAACTTACCATACCTATAACCATCAACACAACATATCTTTATCAATACCACATCAATCTTCACATCCTACCATTTCTTAATTCAACAATATCATGCATCAACCTCTCAAATACATTGACAAGATTCTCATTTTACCTCTTCAACATATATACATACACACATATCATCATCAAATTATTATTCATCATTTATCCAACAAACACCTAATCCATATCACAATCCCTATCAAGGTTAATAAGCATTAAACATATTCATACATTCCAACCTATCCTATGGTCATCTAGCTTAAGCTTTCACAGAACATTATATATTAAATCTGTGAAACCTAAACCATACCTTGGCCTCTTTCCTTGGATAACCCAAGAATTTCAAAACTAGAGAGTGAACAACTGGAAAAAAAAAGTGAGGCTTACCAATAACTTGGTTATATGGGTATTGTAGGAAACTCCGACACGAACGCATGGCCGCTAACGGCTTATCAATCAAAGTTCTGCATTGAAAGATATAAGAAATTGAAGATTGGAGGTGATTAGGTTTTCCTTCTCCTCTTCTCACCGTAACTCCCCCCTCCTCCCCCCCCCTTTTGCCATGTCCAATGTGTTTCCCTTTGAGGGAAAGGACAAGAGCTGAAGCAATTTTCATTTAATGGGATTTGGGTTGGGCCATGGGCCTAATATGGGCCCAGTCCAACTGGTTCGACCCATTTGGCCTAATTTTAGGCCAAATTCTTTAAAATTAGTGTCAAAATTCCTATTTTAAGTTTCTATACTCCATTAAGCTATAAAATTCTATTTTTTAATTTTTTATTAATAGTTATTTTATTTACTAATTATTCACTAATTACTCGGGGCTTACACTAAACTCCCCCAAGTTGGGATAAAACCCTATCAACCTGATGCCACTCAATTGAGGCAAAGTAGATCAATGCAGTTGTCAACTTCCACAACACTATGTGATCAGGCCTTAGAATATCAGGATGGACTACTTGGATAACCTCAAGATCGTTGTATGGCATCCAAATGAACTGCAACACAGGAAGAACTCAAAATTAACCAACCGATACACATATCCATTGCAAAGATTAGACCATAGGCCAATACAGCTGTCACTTGTAACCGAAAGTAAAAAGTGAAAAATGAGACCTACATCATTTCCACTCAGCTTCTCTAATCTGCGTCGGGTTGCGATGACTAGGGGAACCTTCTCGTCCGATGACGGCAGGAACCTCCCTCACCTGGCAAATACATAATAGTGTACAATCAAACTTTGATAAAAATGAATATCATATGGTGCATGAAAAAAATGATACATGAAAA
This sequence comes from Arachis duranensis, assembly GCF_000817695.3. Taxonomy (NCBI): domain Eukaryota; kingdom Viridiplantae; phylum Streptophyta; class Magnoliopsida; order Fabales; family Fabaceae; genus Arachis; species Arachis duranensis. The sequence continues at coordinate 35,860,367 of NC_029777.3, read as the reverse complement.
ATACTAACTTCGATGCAAGCGGCCAGTGGATGGTGTCAAAACCTCTAGGCCTGAACGTCGGAAAATGCCAAAAAATCCATGACTACAACAATGCCAGTGGGCCACCTAGGTTCTTTACATTCCGGTTAGCAACCCTACAAAGACACCTGTACAACCAGGACAAAGTCACCGAACCCCAACTGTACTTGCCGAGCCCGTCAAAGTCCGCAACATACGGAAGCCACCGCAAATGAACCCTAGCACCAGAGTTGTCTGTGAAAAGTGCCGTAGACAACAACATCATAATGTAACCTCGTGCATAGATCTGTACCGTTGCCTTCGATGCATTGGCAAGCTAGTCTCTGAACTTTTTCTGGAACCAGAAAAATAAAACCGTGAAATCATCAACATAGTCATCTGGTGGAAGTTCACTAAATAACTCTCCAAACCACACCCAGGCTGGCTTCACCCCTCCATCAACTGCTCAAAATTGCTGAGATACCCGCTCACCTCATGTCTATCAATAAGGAGGCCAAACTGGTATGCCACATCCTGCAATGTTACCATACACTCCCCAACAGCATATGGAATGTATGGGTATCATGATGCCATCGCTCTACGAATGCACTAATCATCGGCTCCTCAAGCTTAAACCAATAATCATTCAACCTTGCAACATGTAGAAAATTAGCATGATCTAAGTAGGGAAGTATACGATCATGTATTACCATCCTTTGTTGCCTACAAATGCTCCTAACGCATCGAGTTGGCTGATAAAACATAAATTTTAAGGCAATGATTTAACTTGTCATTATACAAAAAAAACAAAAATAACTCAGTAAGTTCATCCAATAAGCTAACAAAATAAAAAAGTACAGGCCATACGTATTCATCAAAATATCACAAGTCTAACAGCACAAGAAAAAATTCATCACAACTCTAACATCACAGGCCCACAACATCTTAACATCCTTTAAACCAACCAAAAATTTAAGGAATCACTAAACAATACAATCCACCAGATCCTAAATAAAAAAATGTTCTAACATGCATATTCAAACTATACTATATTCTTCAACATATTCTTCAAACTATACTAACTCAACTAAATTTGGTTTCCGATAACTAACCTCTTCGTCGATAAATCCAGCAAGATGCGTAATATCGTTTAGGCGATACATATCTCCTTGGTTTGTGACCATTCTTGCCATAAGACGGATTCTTCCACCTCCATCGTACCACTTACCACTATGTGCTTCACTTCGCCGGACAGTGGCTGCTCTGCCCCACCCACTACCGCACCGTCGTCGGTGAACGCCACACGCCTCTGCTCACTGCCACTTCCTCCTCCGCTGCGGGCTGTCTTCCTCCCAAATGTTCTCTCCCGGAGCTTCCCTAGCAATTAAAATGGTGGCTCCTACTCCACCAATGTTAGTCACCACAATTTGTTGAGGTTTCACTCAAGCAATAACTCGCTATAGCCTCTTTAGTGTAACTCTTTAACCATAAATCGTGACAAACCAATGAGGGTCTTTAAGTAGAAAGTAAATCACGACAGGGTTCTTAGGGTTCGAAAATCATATTAATCGTGGCATATCTTTGTGTTTCAACCGAAAATCATGTAAATCCACCCAGGGTGGGACAATTTATATTGAACTAGTAACCATATGTATCCTGGCACGATTTATGGCTAATTTGAACTAGGCCATGCATGCATAAATCATCCTAGGAAGCCATGTTTAACATATTATATATCCCTTATCATCCTAGGACAATTTATATAATATTAGAAATTGGGTAAATTTTACTTCAGTTTCATTTATTTAAGTAAAAAATCATAAACAACAAGTCAATAATTAAGTCAGAAAATAATTAATTTAGATAATAATAAACTTAGAAAATTAACAACAATAAATAATAAGTCAATAATTCACTCAGAAAATAAACAGGTTAAGATTAACTCACACAGTTAACAACAATCAACTAATTAACCCAGAAAATAATTAGCTCAAACAACACCATAACAGAAATTAGAATAGTGCAATTAGGGATCTTACACTTGAAAATTTGTTTGGATGAGCAGAATATCCTTACTTACCTTTTGTGTCGCCAATGTTCTCACTTAAACTAATATCAAACTGCAAATTATCACAGAATTTGAAACAAAATCATAAAAATAGAATTAAAAATCAAAATAAAATTCAAAATCAGAATCATAAACAAAATTTTAAACATAGAATCATCAAAACAGAATTAAAATGAAAACCTAAATCTAAACTAATACGTGAGATAAATCTGAAAAACAATTAAATCTCTATTACAAACATCTGAATTACAAATTTTCTAATACATAACAAATTAAAATTAAATAAATTAGAGTTTAAGGTTTAACTACTGTTCATACCTTGGGTCGAGCTGTTTGACCCGGGATGTTCTACAGACAAAGCGACCGACCTCTTTAGGTCAGGACAACCCGACCCCTTCTCAAAGAGCTCGGCCAAATCACAGGAAAGCCAAAACAAAGGGCCCAAATAGAGGAACACGTCCCAAATCTAAAGGCAGCCCAAGCCCGTAGAGATAAAGGCGGTTCCCTTGAAGATAAGATAAAGATAAGATAAGATAACTAACTTATCTTATCTAAGAAGGTCATTCTACGCTATTATAAATACACTGGAGCACCCAGGTATAACTCATACTCTGATTCTACTCAATACCTGCTTAATACTCTTGCTAACTTAAGCATCGGAGTCCCTTGCAGGTACCCCCCACCCTCCGGGGATAAAGGATCAGCATCATCACCAAGTCCAACGAGTCAGACACAGCGACACCGACCACGATCATCAGATCGGACTCCGCATCCCCGATCAGCATAGAAGATCTTGTCCGAGATCAACCTCTAATTTCAGGTAACCCTCGGAACATTGGTGCCGTTGTTGGGGAACCTGAAAGTCATCCCAGCACCATGGCGGACAACCATGACAACAACCATGGCTCAGATCTAGAGGATAGAACGCCGCAAAAAAAATGCGGACACTACACCAAAAGACACTCCCCAAATCAACAATAAGGACTCCCCAAACGAGGAAGCCCTGGAGGCATTTCAAGACCGGTTAAAACAACTTGAGGAAGATGCTCTACGTCAATGAGAGGCCGAGAAGGATCTACAAAGAGAAATAAGGCGACGTCGGGAATTGGGGAACAAACTCCTAAAACTTGAAGCCAATGTGAAGACTAAAGCCAGCCAATCCACTCCCGAAGATAGCACCCGCAAGGACCAAGATCCATTCACCAAGGAGATCATGAAGACAAAAATCCCAAAAGACTTTAAACTCCCAGACATGACCTTGTACGGCGGCACTACGGATCCCAGCCATCGTCTCAGCAACTTCAGAAGCAGAATGTACCTCACTGATGCCTCAGATGCAGTTCGTTGCAAAGCCTTTCCAACTACTTTAACAAAAATGACAATTAAATGGTTCGATAACCTCCCTCCAAGATCCATCTCGAGTTTCGACGACATGGCCAAAAAGTTCCTGGCCAGATTTTCCATCCAAAAGGACAAAGCAAAACATGCACCGAGCTTACTGGGAATCAGACAAGGAGAGCGAGAAACCCTGCGTAACTACATGGAGAGATTCAACAAAACATGCATGGATATACAAAACCTTCCAATAGAAGCTGCCATCATGGGTCTCATTAATAGCCTGTGAGAAGGGCCTTTTAGTCAATCCAAATCAAAGAAGTACCTCACATCCCTGAACGAGGTACAGGAGCGAGCGGAAAAATACATCAACATGGAGGAAAACTCCTGATTAGGAGAGACCTCAAAAGCAGGGTTCACCCCTCGGGATAAAGACAAAGATTTCAGAAAAAAGGAAGATCGACATGGAGAGAAAATCAAAAAATACCACAATTACACCCCTCTTCGGGTGTCTCTCATGGATGTCTACAGAGAGGTTTGCAACACAGAAAAATACCACCAGCTCGACCACTCAACGGCAAAAAAGGAGGAGGAAACCGGGCTGAATATTGTGAATACCATCGGATCCGCGGGCACTCCACCAATGAGTGTTTTGACTTAAAAAAACGTCATAGAAAAGCTCGTACGAGAAGGAAAGCTAGATCGATACCTGGCCACCCATGAGGATGAACAAAGGAAAAGAAGAAGAGCAGAAGATGTCGAAACAACTACGCGATCATTCTGGACGCCAGAAAGACACGTCCACATGATATACGACGGATTCGCCGGGGGAGGAATCTCCAAATCATCCCGCAAAAGACATCTCAAAGATGTATATCATGACGCAGAAAGGAATAAAGCACCTGACATCCCGGCAATCACTTTTACCAAGGAAGACGCATCCGACATCGCGACAGGGCATGACGATCCCATGGTCATCACTATTATACTGGCAAACGCAAATCTTCATCGCACACTGATAGACCAGGGGAGCTCTGCCGATATCTTATTCAAAACCGCCTTCGACAAACTCGGCTTAGAAGAAAAAGAACTCAGAGCATATCCAGACAGCATGTTCGGGTTAGGTGATACCCCGGTTCAACCAATGGGATACATCCCGCTCCACACAACTTTTGGAAAAGGAAGTCACTCAAGAAAACTCAAAATAGATTACATCGTTGTTGAAGTAAGCTCAGCCTACAATGCCCTAATAGGTCAGGAAACGTTAAATCAACTCGGCGCAATAGTCTCGACTCCGCATCTATGCATGAAATTCCCAACCGCAGAAGGAATAGCCATAGTAAAGGCAGATCAGAAGATGGCACGCCGCTGTTACAACGAAAGTCTAAACCTCAGAGGCAGGGGAGAAGAATTCCACACAATCAAGCTCGGTGGAGTTCGGAGGCGGGAGGAGCTCCACCCACAACCTGAAGGAGAAATAGAGAAAATCCAGATCGGGAACACCCCGGACTAAACAACCAACATCGGCACACTCCTAAACGGGGAAATAAAAGAATCACTCATACTGTTCCTACGCAACAACGCCGACCTCTTTGCATGGAAAGCCGCAGACATGCCAGGCATAGATCCCAAACTAATGTGCCACAAGCTAGCAGTCTACCCAGGATCTCGGCCGGTACAACAAAGGCGCAGAAAGCTAGGACCAGAACGCTCTCAAGCAGTGGAAGAACAGGTACAAGCTCTACTGGAGGCAGGCTTCATAAGAGAAGTGAAATACCCACTATGGCTTGCTAATGTCGTTTTGGTAAAAAAGTCAAATGGGAAGTGGAGAATGTGCACCGACTATACCGATTTTAACAAATCTTGCCCGAAAGATCCTTATCCACTCCCAAACATCGACGCACTAGTAGATGCCTCCTCCGAATACAAATACCTCTCCTTTATGGACGCATACTCGGGATATAACCAAATCCCAATGTACTCACCCGACCAAGAAAAAACCTCTTTCTTAACCCCAAAGGCAAATTACTGCTACATTGTTATGCCCTTCGATCTCAAAAACGCGGGAGCCACTTACCAAAGATTAATGAACAAAGTTTTTTCGGATCACATCGGAAAGATCATGGAGGTCTACGTAGACGACATGCTAGTGAAGACGCAAAACGTAGAGATGTTATTATCCGACCTGACACAAGTATTCAACACCATAAGACGACACGGCATGCGATTCAATCCCACAAAATGTACCTTCACAGTAGAAGCTGGTAAATTCTTGGGTTTTATGATCACACAGAGAGGAATCGAGGTAAACCTGGACAATTGCAGGGCCGTACTCGACATGAAAAGCCTGACTTGTATCAAAGAGGTACAATAACTCAACAGGTGGTTGGCAGCCTTGTCCAGATTCCTGGCAGGATCTGCAATAAGATCTCTCCCCTTCTACGCCACTCTAAGGAAGGGAAAGGAGTTTAAATGGACAGTTGAATGCGAGCAAGCCTTCCGAGACTTCAAAAAATTTCTGGGACAGCCACCTATATTAAGTCGGCCACGGGAACGAGAACCACTTATCTTGTACCTCGCAGTAGGAAATCGGACAATAGCCTCAGCACTGGTCTGAGAAGACAACAGTGGGCAACAACACATATACTTCATCAGCAAAGCTTTACAAGGGTCCGAGCAGAACTACTAGAAAATAGAAACGTTCGCTTATGCTCTCATAATAACATCTCGACGACTTCACCCATATTTCCAGTCTCACACCATTAAAATTCGGACCAACCAGCCCATGAAAGGAATCCTACAGAAAACAGACTTGGCAGGCAGAATCTTGCAATAGGCAGTCGAGTTGTCTGAATTCGACCTTCAATACGAAGCTCAGACGGCCATTAAATCTCAATATCTGGCCGACTTTATTGCGAAATTCACGGACACACCAGAAATCCCCACAGAATGGAATCTATACGTGGATGGATCCTCAAATAAAATAGGAAGTGGCACAGGCGTAATAATTGAAAGCGACCAGGGGACCCAGATCGAACTCTCCCTCAAATTTGGGTTCCCTACCTCAAACAATCAAGCGGAATATGAGGCACTACTAGCTGGTTTGAAGCTGGCTAGGGAGGTTGGAGCTCAAAAACTTATCATCTTCAGCGAGTCACAGGTAGTCACTTCACAAATAACAGGCAGCTACCAAGCCAAATATCCCACTATGAAAAAATATCTGGACAAAATCAGGGAACAGCTACTCGGAGAGTATGAGATTCAACACATACCCCGAGAACAGAATGCCCGGGCCGATGCACTCTCAAAACTAGCCAACACCAAACCAGGAGGCAACACTAGAAGCCTTTTCCAAGAAATTCTACAGAAGCCATTAATCTCAGAAGAAGAAAAGGTCTTAGCCATAACAAATCGCGATCAGGGATGGATGACCCCATAATTAATTACCTCACCACAGAGGCCCTCCCTACAGATGAGAAAGAGGCAAAGAGGTTAAAACGGGAAGCATAATACTATACTATCATAAATAATACTTTATACAAAAGAGGGATTTCAACACCATTGCTAAAATGCGTGCCGACTCCCAACACTAAGGATATCTTAGAAGAAGTACACAGTGGCATTTGTGGCAATCACCTCGGAGCGCAAGCACTCGCCAAAAAAGTACTACGGGCAGGATTTTATTGGCCAAACCTACAAAAAGAAGCCACAGAATTCGTAAAGACATGTTTGCCATGTCAAAAGCATGCCAACTTTCACACTGCTCTGCCAGAGGAACTCATCAGCGTAACCTCACATTGGCCATTCACAAAATGGGGACTCGATCTCCTCGGACCTTTTCCTCAAGGATCAGGACAAGTCAAATTCCTTATAGTAGGAATATACTACTTCACAAAATGGATCGAGGCAGAACCTCTAGCCAATGCCACAGCTCAAAAAAGTCGGAAATTTCTGTATAGAAATATCGTCACAAGGTTCGGAGTTCCATACTCTATCACTACAGACAATGGTACCCAGTTCACAGACGCAGGCTTCAGAAAACTAGCGGCCGACCTGAATATAAAACAACAATTCACCTCTGTCGAGCACCCCCAAGCCGATGGGCAAGCCAAAGCTGCTAACAAAGTTATATTAACAGGGATAAAACGGAGATTACAAGATGCAAAGGGAGCCTGGGCTGAGGAGCTCCCACAAGTCCTATGGACATATCGAATGACTCCACATTCCACGACAAAGGAGTCACCTTTCCGATTAGCTTACGGAATGGAGGCGATGATCCCAGTGGAGGTCGAGGAAGGATCACCCAGAGTAATCCATTATAGTGAAATAGCCAATTCCCAACTCTAAAGAGAAGAGCTCGATTTACTTCCGAAAATCCGAGAAAGAGCTCAGATAAGGGAAGAAGCGTTGAAACGACGAATGGCCTCCATATACAACCGAAAAGTAATACAGCGGGCCTTTGTTGAAAACAACCTTATCCTAATCCGAAACGATATAGGAACAACTCGACCTGGAGAAGGAAAGCTAACTGCAAACTGGAAAGGACCCTTCCAAGTCATAGAAGTCTTGGGAAAGGGCTACTACAAACTTTCCGAACTCGACAGGCGAGAGCTTCCTAGATCATGGAATGCCTGCAACCTAAGAAGGTACTATAGCTAGGGATGATAAAAGATCTTGGACAAGGTGCACTCTTTTTCCTGAAAAAGGTTTTTTAACGAGGCGCCCCGCCAAGACCTACAAATCACCCGACTTAGGAAATTAATTCCTCATGTATATTTGCATTTTCCTTTAATAAAATTTGTTCAGATTCTCTACAAACGCTCAAGTCGTATTATTCTGAAAACATTCATCACCCGATTATAAAGCTACAAATCGACAAAAAGTGAAAAACGAATTCACTGCGCGATCACGATAAAAACAAGGGCTAAAAACCCAAATTCTACAAAATCGGCAAAGATGAAAATAGAATAATGCAACAAGTTATAGAAAGCGATCCATAGAAAGGACCTAACGAAGACCTAATAAAATGGATTGCTATAAAATAACTTAAAGACTGGCCGGCACAAAAAGTCGGACCAGCCACAACAACCCAAGCTATAAGTAAAGCCCTTGAAAGAGGTCTGGCCAACCCTATAAAAGAGGATTACTATAACTTCGAAGAACCTGACATGAGGAAGTCGGACTCCTACAAAAAAGTTACAAAAGATAATCCCTGAAAGAGACCTAAAACAAGGTTCAAAAAAGAGGATTATCAAGTAACTCGACAGGGCCCGACGTGACAAAGTCGGCCCGGAAAGAAAAAAGTTACAAAAGATAATCCCTGAAAGAGACTTAAAACGAGGTCCAAAAAAGAGGATTATCAAGTAACTCGACAGGGCCCGACGTGACAAATTCGGCTTGGAAAGAAAAAAGTTACAAAACCTGTTGACGTGACAAAGTCGGCCCGGAAAGAAAAATTTACAAAAGATAATCCCTGAAAGAGACCTAAAACGAGGTCCAAAAAAGAGGATTATCAAGTAACTCGACAGGGCTCGACGTGACAAAGTCGTCCCGAAAAGAAAAAGTTACAAAAGATAATCCCTGAAAGAGACCTAAAACGAGGTCTAAAAAAGAGGATTATCAAATAACTCGACAGGGCCCGACGTGACAAAGTCGGCCCGGAAAGAAAAAACTACAAAGGTAATCCCAAAAAGAGACATGAACAAAGTCCAAGAAAGAGGATTACCAAGCACACTCGACAGGATCCGACATGATGAAGTTAAGCCCAGGACACAGAAATTACAAACGAAATCAAACCAAAAAATCAAGATGATTATGTTGGACAAAATCTCAGCCTACTAAGGTACCAAGATAAGTGCAAGCAGACATGATATAAAAGCTACTAAGTTATGATAATAAACTCCAGAGGCCATCAAAGACCAACCCCGGAAGCTCGAGAACTACTTGGTTTTTCAAAATAAAGTTGCTAAACAGGCAACCAAAGGAAGTAGCAAACAAGTCACCAAAACACCAGTTACAAAGATAAAGAGTTAAAAAGCCCACAAAACGGGCTATACACAAACATGATAGAGAAATCATATAGGATCCAAAGGCTTCCCAGTAGCAGCATCTTGGGAAGAAGGAGGGCGAGTCTGGAGAGGCACCGCATCCACTGTTCCGTCGCCTCGATTCAAGATCTGACAATCAGAATCTGGCTCAACCACGGTCGAGGGGTTGAAGAAACTGATATAGCAGAAGCTTTAAGAGAAGGTGCAGGACGAGGTTCAATGTCATCATCGGGATCATCCGGGACAATCTTGCTATCCTTTACTACGTTATCAAGGCTAACGAGAGTCAAATCGGCATCAGGGGCAACAATCCAGAACTGCTCCACCAGATTCTCATAAGCAGCAGTTTCACTGCCTACAAGATGACCTTGGAGCTCGGCATAATCAGCTCGGGCAGACTTCAACTCCTCCCTAAGACCCATCATCTCCTTATAAGTGGTAACATAGCTATCCTTACGTTTTAGTGCCGTATCTTTAGCCAGTTGCGCAGCAGCCGCCAGACCAACAGACCGGGCCTTCTCCCCCTTCAGCTCCTTTTCCAGCTCGGACACCTTCATCTCAAGCTCCTCCTTCAAACCCTTGATTCGGTCAAACTCTGACTTCACCTCCTCCATAAAAGCCTTGGTAGCATGAATAAAAAGATCTTGAGCAGTTCGGTATAGAGCCGCTCCCATATGTGCCAACGTAATACTGCTCCGGGTAATATAATCCAAATGACAAAGAATGGATACATCATTAGTAGGCATGACACCATAGAGAGCAATCTATTGATCCATAAATCCAACTGCATCAAAGTCAGGAGCACCAAGATTAAATGGCTCGACAGTCCGAGGTCTTTTTGGAGGAGGAGCGATTGAAGGAGCAGAGGTACCAACTGAAGTTTGAGGCGGATCAACCAAACGAACCCGAGGGGTCGGGATCATCCTCCTCGGCCCAGGAGAGCTTGAGATAGACGGTTTCGACAAAGCCTGGGAGGACCCTTCCCCGACCACCTTGGTTGGGACGCTCTGAGCTGCGGTAGCTTTCCTCACCTTTTTAAAGGCCTTCAGTGAGTCATTATTCTTTGACATCTCTGAAAAACAAAGAAAAATACAAACGACTTATGAATACCCAGAAAAAAAGCAAGAAAACAAAGATAGGAGAGCACAGTCTATAAAATACCCAGCACAGCACGAATCAAGGATGGATCCCCTAGAAATTTCTTGGTCTCAAGATGAGGAGCTTCCCCCCAAATATCCTCCAAAGCAGCAACAAAGGCATGCTCGACCTTATCTAGCATCTCCCAGGTATACCTAGACACAACTACATTTCTCTGCCACTCTGAAGGAAAACGAGCCTCGTCATTGATGACATGTCATCATATACCTATTTTTCTATGCTTTTTCATACAAGAAATTGATGAATTGTGCTTAAATATTGAATGCTTTTGTACTTAAATGATATATTTTCTTGATATTTTAATTTTATAAATCTTGTAGGAAATAAGAAGAAAAAGAAGCAAAGAAGCACAAAAAAAAGAGAAAAAAAGAGCTTTGGAGCACACTTTGAAGTTGGAGCACACTTTGGAGGCTTAGGCCACGCTTTTAAAAGCGTGGCCCATGACCAAATTAATGAAGAATAGGCAAACAGCACACACTGCCCTGCTCTTGCCAAGGGCAGGGCAGAATCGTGATGCAAAGTGAGGTTGGAAGCAAGAATTTCGCTAAGGTAAAATCTGGGCGCTCACAGCATGACCATGCCTCCTTCAAAGGGCTATAACTT
>NC_029777.3:35847463-35849118 GCF_000817695.3 Arachis duranensis | reverse complement strand
GGCAGGGCAGCATTTTGTTGTGGCACGGCCAGCACCATTCTGGCGCACCAAGGAACAATTCGGCAGCACCAGCAGCACGCACAGGCACCAAACTGGCGCACCAGAATTTTCTGCCCTGCCCTCCGCGAGGGCAGGGCAGCATCCTGCAGCACACACCAATGCACCACGCTCACACCAAGGCCGCACGCATCAAATCCTACCCTGCCCTCCACAAGGGCAGGGTCAATGCTCAGCTCAACTTGTGAACTGAGCATCCTCCTGGGAGCAATTTTCACATGGGCCAAAAATTCAATAAAAATCTAAATTAATTCAATTCTTTTCCAAATTGAATCAAGGCCAACCAAACCCATTTCTCCTCAAATCCAAAGCAAGCAAAGCCCACATCATCACTCAAAGGCACATGAATCAATTAAATTAGGATTTTTATTTTTTTTATTTTGTTTTAATTTCATTTTCATTTTTTATTTTGTAAAGCCTATATAAAGGCATCAATTAGAGCTCGGAAAGGAGGCTCCATTAGAAAGGCTTGCTCCATTAGGGAATAGTAGTAGTAGATAGCTCTCTCTCTTTTAATTTTTCTTTCTGTTTTAAATTTTGGAATGAGATTGAAAGGAATTCTGTTTTCATTCTCCATCCGCAACATCTCTGCTTTGTTCTTCTGCATAATTCAAGGAATTTTGATTTGAATCAAAGCTCTCTTTACTGCTTTCATCTTCTTTCCTTCTGCAATTGTTCTTGGTTGGATCAAGGAAGGAATTGAGATCTAGACTTATTTTCTAGTCTCTTTGATTTCCTGAGATCTTCAATCTCATTTGGCAATTAAACTGAATTTAATTTCTGTTCGCTTCTTCAAGCAATTCTGCTTTCTGTTTAAGATTTGTTGCAAGTTACTCTTCTGGTTGATTGCTCCTTACATTCTCTTGTTGAATTTTAATTCCCAGCACCCAAGTCCTTTTACTTTTCATGCAATTTAATTATTCTGCAATTATTCTTCCTGCACCTATTAGGAGGAGGATAAAGAGCTTTCTTTAATTCCCCTGCTCCCACTTCCCTTTACATTTACTGCAATTTACTTTTCTTGTCATTTAAGATTTTGCCAATTTACATTCCTTGCCCTTTACGTTTATTGTCATTTACTTTCTGCCATTTATATTTCACTGCAATTTACATTCTGTTGGTCACTCTTCACACAATTCACTCAATGTTAGCTTGACTAGACTAATCACCCACTAAAGTTGCTTGATCCATCAATCCCTGTGGGATCGACCTCACTCTAAGTGAGTTATTACTATTTGATGCGACCCGGTATACTTGCCGGTTGGATTTGTGTGTTGGAAATTTATTTTTCCACAAAAACACCATCAAGTTTTTGGCGCCGTTGCCGGGGATTGATTAGATCAACAATGATTAAGTGGGTGAGAAGTCTAGATTAAGTATTTTTTTATTTTTGTTCTCTGCTTTTAAGTGAAACCAAGGTGTTTGAGTTATTGCCTCACTAAGAAATTCTGTCTCTATGACATGAATTTCAATTTCCATTGATGTTGCATTTTACAAAATACAAATGGAGTTCAACTCATCTTATGGTCAAACAAAATTTTACAGGATATTGCCCACCATCACCACCCTCTAATGGTGGCTGGGAATATCACCAAGAA
>NC_029777.3:35845749-35847313 GCF_000817695.3 Arachis duranensis | reverse complement strand
CAAAATGATTCATATCATTATCCTCATGGTGGCTGGGAGTATCACCAAGGAATGAAAGAGCATTCACCCTCACATCCCAGTTTCTCATTTAAAAGTTCTTCATCACTAGATTATGCCTCAACACAGAGTTTCCTCCAAAATCCATACAAGTCATCCCATCAATCACACAACTCATTCCACACCCCACAACACAGCTTCACTACAACATATCCACGTTACCAAAATTACTCTCAACCTTCATCTCTTGAACCACCAGATGAGGATTACCTTCAAGCCATTGAAATACATAGAAAACTCGTGGAAAGATACACACAACCCCAATCCTGGAAAGAAATCATCCTCAAGAAGATGAATGAGCCCTTAGAGCAAACAAGGAGGAACTTAGAACCATCAAATAGAGAGGTGAAGACCAATTTGTGGGTGAGAAAGTGGAAAAGCAAGATGAGGAAGCCTCTGTGTCAAGTGAAATTTCAGTGAAAAAGGAAGAGGTGGTGGAAGTATTTGGACATGAGCCAAGGATTCTACATTCACAAGAGCCACTTGAGGTGACAATGAAACACAAAGATTCCCTCCCAGAGGCATTAATGGAAAATCATGAATAAGAAAGGGAGGAAGACATTCAAGATAAGTCACACTCAACTGAAGTAGAGAAGTACATGAAGGAAAAGCTCATGGAACCACCAATGCAAGAGGCTCTTGATAAAGAAATCACTCCAACAATCACACAGCAACCAAAACTTGGATTCAAGGAAGTGAAGGCAATTAACAAAAGCACCAAGAAAAGGATTGTGACCAAGATATCAAAGACAATATTCAAGAAAAGGTCAACTGCAAACAATCCTCCCCCTGATCAAGCAAGCAAGCTCAACCAAGCCAATTTCAAAAGAAAGCTTGCTGAGAGGAAACCAAGAAAGGGGACACTAGCTGAAACTTCTCCCCCCTTGAGGTCATTCCTCTTAACAAACTGGAAAAAGAGGAAGAAAGTGAAGAACAACATGCTAACAGTAGGTGACGTTTCTCTTCCTTGCTTTGTTTAAATTTCAATAAATTGTCATATGATCACATTCTATGTTTGGTGTTGCCCTGCAACAAATTATTTTCAATTCCTTTGGATGATTGCATCAATTCTACATGAAAGTGACACACTAAGATTCTAAGTTTGGTGTGCCACTTAATTCTCTATGCAATTCATTAAGCAACACCACTTGTCTGCATAATCATAAAGCCTTTGCAGTGTTGTTTTTCTTTTGGTTTGACATTTTATTATTCTGTTTACTTTAGTTATTTCCTTATTTTTAATGCTTCCACTTATTTTGCTCCTTAACTGTTTTTGTTAATATATCACCAAGAGATCTTTATTCATGACATATTCTTGGCTTGGTGATTGTATTCAACAAATAACAGTTTCTTTTGTTTAGTCTTAGTTCAAATAAATTGACATATGGTTGCATTCTAAGTTTGGTGTTGCTATGCAACAAAATTTGGTTCTAATTCTTACAAGATACTTGCATTAATTCCAAGTGAAAGTGTCACACTAAGTTTGGTGTGCCACTTATATTTTTTT
>NC_029777.3:35844340-35844837 GCF_000817695.3 Arachis duranensis | reverse complement strand
TTCTTGATATTTTAATTTTATAAATCTTGTAGGAAATAAGAAGAAAAAGAAGCAAAGAAGCACAAAAAAAAGAGAAAAAAAAAGAGCTTCGGAGCACACTTTGAAGTTGGAGCACACTTTGAAAAAAAGAGCTTTGGGGTACATTTTGAAGTTGGGTACACTTTGGAGCCTTAGGCCACGCTTTTAAAAGCGTGGCCCATGACCAAATCAAGAAAGGAAGCAGCCAGCACGCACACGATCCTGCCCTTGCCAAGGGTAGGGCAGAATCGTGATGCAAAGTGTGGTTGGAAGCAAGAATTTTCGCTAAGTTAAAATCTGGCCGCACACAGCATGACCATGCCTACTTTAAAGGGCTATAACTTGAGCTATAGACGTCCAATTGATGTGCTTCCAGTTGCGTTGGAAAGCTGACATTCAGAGCTTTCCAATGATATATAGCAATCCATATTTGGCGTACAATTCAGGTAGGAACGAAAGGCATCTTTAAGGGCCATGAG
>NC_029777.3:35842191-35843930 GCF_000817695.3 Arachis duranensis | reverse complement strand
ACTCAAAGGCACATGGATCAATTAAATTAGGATTTTCATTTTTGTAATTTGTTTTAATTTCATTTTCATTTTTTATTTTGTAAAGCCTATATAAAGGCATCAATTAGAGCTCGGAAAGGAGGCTCCATTGGAAAGGCTTGCTCCATTAGGGAATAGTAGTAGTAGATAGCTCTCTCTCTTTTAATTTTCCTTTCTGTTTTAAATTTTGGATTGAGATTGAAAGGAATTCTATTTTCATTCTCCATCCGCAACATCTCTGCTTTGTTCTTCTGCATAATTCAAGGAATTTTGATTTGAATCAAAGCTCTCTTTACTGCTTTCATCTTCTTTCCTTCTGCAATTGTTCTTGGTTGGATCAAGGAAGGAATTGAGATCTAGACTTGTTTTCTAGTCTCTTTGATTTCCTTTTAATTTCTGTTCGCTTCTTTAAGCAATTCTGCTTTCTGTTTAAGATTTGTTGCAAGTTACTCTTCTGCTTGATTGCTCCTTACATTCTCTTGTTGAATTTTAATTCCCAGCACCCAAGTCCTTTTACTTTTCATGCAATTTAATTATTCTGCAATTATTCTTCCTGCACCCAATCCCCTTTATATTTACTGCAATTTACATTTCTTGTCATTTAAGTTTCTGCAATTTACATTGCTTGCTCTTTAAACTTCCTGCCTATTTACATTCTGCAATTTAAGTTCACTGCTATTTACATTCTGCTGCAACAATTCTCACTCACCAATGTTAGCTTGACTAGACTAATCACCCACTAAAGTTGCTTGATCCATCAATCCCTGTGGGATCGACCTCACTCTAAGTGAGTTATTACTATTTTATGCGACCCGGTATACTTGCCGGTCGGATTTGTGTGTTGGAAATTTATTTTTCCACAAAAACACCATCAGTCATTCTCATCCAGGATGAAAGGGCGAGGTCCTTCAACAGCTCGGATCTTGGAAAAGTAATTCTTAAAATCGCAGAAAGACTCATCATACATGGACAAGACTTTATGCCCCCGGGCCGACCTAAAAGAAATCCAGGAAGCTTTCTTTTTGGTAGTCCTAGGTTTGGTCAACACAAACAAATACAGAAAAAGAGTCAAAGAGGGCTTAATGCCGAATTCATGACAAACCATCTGAAAAATCTTAATAAAACCCCAAGAATTCGGGTGAAGCTGAGATGGGGCCACGTTACAAGACCAAAACAACTCGGTCTCAAAGGAAGAAAAAGGAAGAGTGGTGGACGAAATTGTGATCACTATTCATTGAGTTGCATTTATCAACTTGGTGCTATAGTTGCACGTAATTATAAAATTATGGAATTTGAAATCGGCACGAGTGGACACAACTCCGTTCAACTAACCAGCAAGTGTACTGGGTCGTCCAAGTAATAAACCTTACGTGAGTAAGGGTCGATCCCACAGAGATTGTTGGTATGAAGCAAGCTATGGTCACCTTGCAAATCTCAGTTAGGCAGATTAAATTGGTTTATGGGTTTTCAAAAATAGAAATAAGAAAATAAATAATAAAAGGGATAGAGTACTCATGCAGATTCATTGGTGGGAATTTCAGATAAGCGAATGAAGATACTGTATGGCTCAAGGACGCCTGCTCTCCCACTGCTTCAACTCAATCCTTCTTACTCCTTTCCATGGCAAGCTGTATGTAGGGCATCACCATCATCGGTGGCAACTTTCAATCCTCTCGGGAAAATGATCCTATCCGGTTGTCAGTCGCACGGCTAATCGTCTG
>NC_029777.3:35838963-35839109 GCF_000817695.3 Arachis duranensis | reverse complement strand
TTTGACTTGACTTGTAAGAAACAACTAATTTTTAAAATTTTTGACTAAGTCAACTCAAATTTTCGAAAATTAGGAGATAAAAAAGGAAAAGATATTTTTTTATTTTTGAATTTTTTATGATGAGAGAGAAAAACACAAAAATGACT
>NC_029777.3:35838544-35838898 GCF_000817695.3 Arachis duranensis | reverse complement strand
AACACATGATGCATGCAAGAACACTATGAATGTCAAGATGAACATCAAGAACACTTTGAAGATCATGATGAACATCAAGAACATATTTTTGAAACATTTTAATGCAAAGAAAACATGCAAGACACCAAACCTATAAATTTTTAATGCATGGACTCTAACAAACGAAAAATGCATATGAAAAACAACAAACAACACAAAACAAGAAATCATCAAGATCAAACAAGAAGACTTGTCAAGAATAACTTGAAGATCATGAAGAACACTATGAATGCATGGAATTTCGAAAAACGCAAGAAAAATTTTTAATGCATGCAATTGACACCAAACTTAAAAATTGACTCAAGACTCAAACAA
>NC_029777.3:35827959-35837347 GCF_000817695.3 Arachis duranensis | reverse complement strand
GGCTGAGCTTGATCTATCCACGAGCTGAGGCTTCTTTTGGAGTTGAACGCCAAGTTGTAATGTGTTTTGGGCGTTCAACTCCGGGTTGTGATGTGTTTCTTGCGTTTAACTCCAGACAGCAGCATGTACTTGGCGTTCAACGCCAAGTTACGTCGTCAATTTCCGAATAAAGTATGGACTATTATATATTGCTGGAAAGCTCTGGATGTCTACTTTTCAACGCCGTTGAGAGCGCGCCATTTGGAGTTCTGTAGCTCAAGAAAATCCATTTCGAGTGCAGGGAGGTCAGATTCCAACAGCATCAGCAGTCCTTTTTGTCAGCCTTTTTCAGAGTTTTGCTCAAGTCCCTCAATTTCAGCCAGAAATTACCTGAAATCACAGAAAAACACACAAACTCATAGTAAAGTCCAGAAATGTGAATTTAACATAAAAACTAATGAAAACATCCCTAAAAGTAGCTTGAACTTACTAAAAACTACCTAAAAACAATGCCAAAAAGCGTATAAATTATCCGCTCATCAAAGAGTAATATCCATCTGGCTAAAAAAGAAATCATATGCATAGAAGAAAGGACGCTCCCCCTGGGTCAAAGTAGGAAAGCAGACCCGGTCATCAGAGTCAGGTGCCACCAACTTATAATTGCATTCTTGATTCTCACTACTACATATTCGATGGTATTTTCTAAGTGCTGCACAGAACTCCGAATTAGCCATAGATACACATAACAGCACAAGGGAGTCCAACCAGTCAGACATTCCCTCGGAAACTTTAGAAGACACCTCGACAATATTTTTGTGAGAAGACAGGGTTAACTAGTCCTACAAGAAGAAAAGAAGATTGGATTACTCAAAAAACACCTCGGACACTAATTGAACAACTCAGGCATAAACGGAGGCAACAAACGGAGGTAACTCATAAGACTAAAGCATATAGGTGACAGAGAAACCAGGAAAAGCAAGAAAAGGAAACCCCAGGACCCAACCCAAAAGGTTCCAGGGGCATCCTTTTGGAGGCAGAAAGAAGATTCAAGGAAGCCAACAAAGCCTACATCTTTTCACATCCCAATAAAAGTCAAAAGAAAGTCATCAAAAACCATCATCTCTATTGAAGAGCAGTCATCAACCAGTATAACAAAATCATCAACGAAACAAACAAGTTATCAAAGGAGCAACCTTTTTTGAAACAGCAGTACAAAAAATCACCCAAAGCATAATAAGGACGAAAAAAACCAGGAAACAGGCATCACAGCAATAAACCAAGCACATAAACAAGAAAAAGGTTCAAACCTTTCAAACGTACAAATTTAGAGCGTCATCAAAGAAATCAAAAACAAAGTAGCAGAAATAAAAAAGGTGAAGAGAAAAGCAAAGCCAACCTGGAAGAAGGAAGAAAACTTTGAAAAGGAGCAGCGGAGATTCGACAATAAAGCGAAAACACCAAGCGAATGCCAAAGCGTCACAAGAGAGAAAACGAGAAATACAGGACAGGAAACGGTGAAAAAGAAGGGAAGTTACTGGGAAAGGAAAATCGTCTCTTGGATACAAAATTTGAATAAAGGAAACTGAGAGAAACGGGGCATTAAAACCAATTAATGAGGGCATTAAAACCCTCACACATTCCAAGGCTAGGGCACTAAATGAAGAAGCGCGCGCTTTCAGAGGAAACGAAACAGAAATGTTTCACATTCAAAAGAAGGAGAACTCTACAAAAAGAAATCGACAAAATGCTCGAGTTCGGCTTCACCAAAGAAGGATAGAAGTCCTAAAACTAAAGACTCGACCTCAAAGAGAAGACCGAACTCGAGCAGGGGCACTGTTCATACCCTGGGTCGAGCTGTTCGACCCGGGATGTTCTACAGACAAAGCGACCGACCTCTTCAGATCAGGACAACCCGACCCTTTCTCAAAGAGCTCGGCCAAATCACAGGAAAGCCCAAACAAAGGGCCCAAATAGGGGAACACGTCCCAAATCCAAAGGCAGCCCAAGCCCGTAGAGATAAAGGCGGCTCCCTTGAAGATAAGATAAAGATAAGATAAGATAACTAACTTATCTTATCTAAGAAGGTCATTCTACGCTATTATAAATACAGTGGAGCACCCAGGTATAACTCATACTCTAATTCTACTCAATACCTACTTAATACCCTTGCTAACTTAAGCATCGGAGTCCCTTGCAGGTACCCCCCACCCTCCGGGGACGAAGGATCAGCATCATCACCAAGTCCAATGAGTCGGACACAGCGACTCCGACCACGATCATCAGATCGGACTCCGCATCCCCGACCAGCATAGAAGATCTCGTCCGAGATCGACCTCTAGTTTCAGGTAACCTTCGGAACAACTACCCAAAATAAATTAGATCTATTTCTATGTCATATAAAGTCTTTGTTGTAAAGAAATACCTAATCTAAGTAGATTAGTTATTCTGGTCTGCTTTATGTTACTAACCATTCCTGAACCCAAAACCATGATTTTGTGAGCCAAATTATAACAAAGTCTTAATCATTGAGAAGAAGGCTCTTAAATTTAGTTAAAGGGTTGAAGTGATTCTGATACAGTGGTTTTTAAAACTTGCAGAGAGAGAGAGAGAGAGAGAGAGAGAACAAAAGAAGAAAAATGGAAGCAACAAAGCAAAAAGGGTACTTCTTCTCCTTCATTTCCTTCTGAGCTTTTCGGTTCCAAAGAGTCTCAACCATCACCTTCTTTTGGGATTTTTGGCTCTATATTTTCTCTTTAGTCACCTAAGGTCAATGAATTTTCCTTTATTTTTTCTTTTTCATTCTTATTTATTTAATTCATTTTATTTCTATCTTTCTGCATTTCATGCTTAGGTTGATGATGATTTCTCCTATATCACAGATTTTCTTTTACTTTTGCATTTGCTCTTTGATTTTGTTTTTGTTGTTCTTGCAACATAGTTCCAAAGAACAAAGATAAGCATTTAATTTGTACATGAAGATGAATTGAATTCAGTAAGAATTTCCAAGTTCTTTGAATCATCATAACAAAGGTTTCATTGCATATATTTAGACTCATATTAATAAGCATCTCTTAGTGTTTTTTTCTTAATTTTATTTATTTATTTATTTGTGTTGAGTTAGGTCATATTAATAAGTTTTATTTTATTTAGTTACTATAATACATTTTTGAAGAATTACAAAGACCTTGCAAATATACAGAATTGGATTCAACCATTACTTTGTAAGCATTTATTCCTCCTAAGATGATATATTTTTCTTTGAACCAAATCAAGTCTGCATTAATATCTATCTTTATCAAACAATTTGGATTTTGGATCTACAGTTGCTCTGTCATATTCGGAACAAATACTATATGGGAGTTGATGGGGTTTGGAACAAATTTTTTTACTAATTTAATGTTATGTAATTGAATATACTTATAAAACTATTTTACATTACATATTGAATTCATCTTATTTTACCTGATAGATTAATTAGCATTATATATATTATGAAGAAGGATTTTATTAATATAGTGTATCTTTTCCTTATCTATTTATTAGAACGGAGAGAAAGCAAGGGATTAGGAGAGTGTAAATTAATCTTTATTTAAGAGCTTCAGCAATGAATGGTACAACCGTTTTTTGACATAGTTTCTCACAAATTTCTTAATCCTTGAATTTATGTATAATTTGTTCAAATTTTAACTTGTTTTTCTTTAGTTAATCTTATTTGAGGTCCAAAAAGTGATAGACTATGCAAAATATCAACAAAAAGCATTTTTCGAATTTCAAATTTCTAACTTACGAATAAAATTTATGCAAAACTAAACTTACTTTAATTGAGCTGCTGCCACAAATAGGGTTTTGGTTTTTGAGATTTTTACATACTCACCCACTTTATTGCTAAGGCTTATTTACTTTTACCTCTTCTCTATTTGTCTATCTACGGCGGCCATCAACAGGTATCCATCAACCAACCCCACTTATTTATCTTAAACTCCTTCTAGCCGTTGCGAAGGCCTTAAGGCAAGTAGCTGAAGGAAAAGCTTCTGCTCAAACTGAGGCCGCTGAATGAAAACAGAAATTTAAGTTGGAAAGGGTGTGAAATCTGCAGTTTAATTCGACAGGTTCTTATAATTAAATAATGCAAGTTTCACTTTCTGTGTGCACATTTCCTATTTTATAATAGTTGATTTTGCGGAAGAAACAATAAACTTTTTTCATCTGCCTAAACAGCAAAATCAAATTTATTTGTTTACTTTATATAGGCAGAGTATAAATAAGACTAGTTTATATTATATATTTATAATAATATATTCTCAATTTTATCCTTATCTAAAAAGGTTTTATTTTCCTAAAACACATATCAATTATTGATTCAAAATAGAAACACATTAATTATTGAGTATCTATCTAATTTGTAGGCTATTGATTTTAGGAGCTCTCATCAGAACTTGAACATAAACTTTATCCTGTGGGCCATAAAGGTACGTAGTATGGGCAGGAAGGAAGAAATAATCCCTGTATATATAATATGTAATAAAATTAATAATGAGTCATTCATCATTCCTGTTTTAGTGTCTTTAGTGTTTCTGGAGTTTGTCTTTAGTATAATTTCTAACTATCTTTTGCACTGAAAACATTGATATGGTTAAATATTGATAGGATGTTGTATGAGAGATGAAATGTTACTTGTGTTGGAATGGACAATTGGAAAGGCCAAGAATAAAAAGCTGAAACAGAAGAGATGGAATGAGGCTTATGTTAGCTACTATGAGATGGTTAGAGAGTCAAGTAGTTCTAGTGCAGTTCCACTACCACCACAACCGTCGCCACCCTCAATGTCTTCAGATGAGGACTAGGAATTATAGTTGATGATCAATACACTTTGTTTATGTTTTGAATTTTATTGACTTACTTGTTTATAGTACTTTTCTTTTAGTTTGATAATACGATGAATTTGTTTATTTTTTGAAATATCATAAATATTCGAATACAAATTTGATAAAAAAAATTATATTAAATTTATATTTATTTTGTATCAAAACAAGTTATTTTGTAATTGGAAAAAATAAAAAAATTCTATTTTACCTTACTAACGGATTTACAGACGAATTTTCTGTCTGTAATCAGAGTGTAAGATGATTTTCCAAGGTTCAAATTACAGACAAAAAATCTGTCAGAAAATTCGTCTGTAGTTACCGACAGAAAATCGGTCGAAAAATCCGTTTGTATTACTGACAAAAAATTCGTCGGAAAGTTCGTCATCTTAGTGAAATGGATGGAGAATTTATAGAGAAAAAATTCGTCGGTAACTGGTAATAATCCGTCGGTAATTTTTCGACGAAAAAAAATCCGTCGGTAAATAATTTCCGACGAGGCTTTTACAGAAGGACAAAATCCGTTAGTAATTTTGTCGAAAACCAAAAATTTGGCTGTAATAAAGACTAAATCTGTCTATATTAATCCATTTTCTAGTTGTGATAGTTTTGAAATAAATTGAAAACGTTAAGGACAAAATTGAACGAATCAAAAACGTTAAGAATAAAATTGAATAAAATTAAACGTTAGAGATATTCTTAAAAAATTACAAACCTTAGAAACAAAATATATACTTTATCCAATATAAAAATAATTGCATAGAGTAATTTTATATAACATATAACCATTATTTGTTTCTTAATTATAACCAACCCTTTTCTTTCCACCTAAATCCCTTTTTTGTGTGCAACAATTCAATAATTTAATAAAAATCATCAACCGCAATAATTTATCAATTTCACAGAAATCATCAATCGCAATCATCAACAAAATAAATTTAACAGAAATTTCAAATTAAAAAATAATTCAGCAATCATCAACTGTAATTTCAGATCCAAAATCAACAATAGAAATTAAAAAAATTAGAAAGAAAGAAATGATGTTTATATTCTTCAAAAATAAGAAAACAAACATAAAAAAAAGGAAGAACGAAACTCTTGCCATCGACAATAGAGACATAGCAAGTGTACAGCATTGATGGGGGAGCAATGAAACATTTGCCCAACGACGACGGAGCGATTGAAACTCTAACAATGATGGCGCCGCAGAACATTGCGTGACGGTAGAGGAACCAGAGCCTAAGCCCCGCGACAGCGAAGAGAAAGCCCGCGGATGCATAGGGAAGATGAGAGTAGCAGCAGAGGATTGGCCTAGCAGCGACGGAGCGGCTGAACCCCGGCGACGGCCGCGATGGGGAACACCAGCGACGATGGCGCGACAAGGATTGTTATTCCTATGTACTTTTGTGTACTCCTATGTACCCTAGAAACGATGATAATGGTTACCATTGTTAACTTTCCAATATGATATATTTGAAGTAGATTATTTTTTAGAAATAGTTATCTTTTTAATTTATAATTAAAATTTTTTTTGTTAAATATGGTTTATTCCGGTGTACCTATGTATTTTTAGAGACGATAACAATGGTTGCCATTGTTAAATATGGTTTATTTTTTTAATTTATAATTAAAAAATATCCTTGAAGAAGCCATGCTTGTTGTCCGTGTATTTTTGTATTCTCTTATATACTGTTTGTAGATCTATATACTATTTTTTAGACAATGATATGAAATAAAAGTGTGTGTTTCAAGAAACTTGAGTGGAGTTCGCCGGGGGTTAGACGAACTCTATAAAATTTATAGAGCTTGCCGATGGTAAGGCAAACTTGCCAATTTTTATAGAGTTCGCCAGGGTCCGACGAACTTGCCCAAATGTAAAAAAAAATTATATTTGAGAAATTAAAGTCTAAAAATCATGTTTGGAGAAATAATAATTTTTTATTTTATTATTAAAAAAAACCTTTAATACTGATATATTACTAATATATAGAATTACCTTTTTTAAAATTATATTACTAATTTATTAATTTTATTTCAAATTTTACTAGTATTCTTATTTTTAATTACATAATTTTTTGGGGTAAGTATGGTTTTGGTCCCTAAAGTTTAACGCCAGAATCGAAACCGTCCCTCATCTAATTTTCGTATTAAAATCGTCCTTAACGTTTTTATTCGCATTAAAATCGTCCTTTTTATAATTTTTTTATATTATTCCTAAACTACCCCTATTTTAATGAAAAAAATAGGGGAAGCCAGCCCCTCACTGCCACGCACAGCTTTCACCGCCGCGCCCAGCGCCTCACCGCCAGGTCCAGCCCTCACCGCCAGGTGATGCATGAAAACTTGTCTCTCAACAAATTTTCCTTCGGCAAGTATACCGAATTGTCATCAAGTAAAACTCACAATAGAGTGAGGTCGAATCGCACAAGGATTGATTGGTCAAGCAACTTTAGTTAGAAGAATATGCTAGTTGAGCTAAACAGAATTGAGATTGAGATGCAGAAATTTAAATGACTAGAAAGTAAATAACAGAATTTAAAGTGCAGAATCTTAAATGGGGAGTTGGGATAATGAGCAAGAATTTAAATGGCAGAAAGTAAATAGAATGGGTAAGATTAGAAATGGGGAGATCATTGGGTTTAGGAGATGTTGCATTCTCCGGAATTGGGTTTAGGAGATGTTGCATTCTTCGGATCAAGTTCATTCTCATCTCTTCCTCAATCAATGCATTCATTAATCTCCTTGGCAATCTTAAGTGATTGGATCCCAATTCCTTGGCAATCCAATCTCTCCAAGCTTGAACAATTGCTCAATTCCTTGATTTAATTGCTCATAGGAAGAGATGAATGTGTGGTCACTGATTATACCACATGTATTTCCAAATCAAAGTATTGGAAGGATTAAATGTCACAATATCCATCCAAACCCCAATTTGGTCCAACATGAGAAAGTATTTCTAGCAGGATTTCCTCATCCCTTTTCCAAGGCTCAAAGGAGATCCAATTATGGAGAGTTTCTTTTCCAAGACAACTAACCAATTGAATTAAGATCGAAAGCTTTCTAGTAAGATCAAGAGAAAAGAAAGAAGAAGAAGAATGAAAACTATAATTGATCCATCAAATTACAACAGAGCTCCCTAACCCAATGAAAGGGGTTTAGTTGTTCATAGCTCTAGGAATCAAAAATGGCAGAAAAGAAGAATCCATGCTAGAAGTACAGAAAAGTAAATATGCTGAGAGTAGTTCCCAAAAGTGCTAAGCTTCTCTCTAGTTCAAAACTACTCCTCATGATCTTCTAGTGAGTTCTTCAAGTCTTGGATGTGCGCTCTGGACCTTGAGTTGAAGCAATTCTCATCTTTAGTGGGCCCAGCTTGCAAAGAAATATGAATTAGGCTTGGGCATTTAGTGAGATTAACATTGAATACATTTTTGGGTGCGAGAACGTTAGTGGCATTCACTTTTTCCACTAACGTTCCACCCTTATATACCCACGTTAATCCCAACGTTAGAAATCTTAACGTGACTTCTAACGTTTCCTACTCAATCCTTGGCCAACGTTAATGGGACTCACTTTTCCCATTAACGTTGGCTTGTGCCCCTTTTCGCAAACGTTAATGGGAATCACTTTTCCCATTAACGTTGCTTGCCTCTTGCCCCTACGTTAGATCTCACGTTAGCTTGGCTAACGTAGCTTTTAACGTGGGTATCTATCACCTTCGAGAGCATTAGTGGCACTCACCTTTGCCACTAACGCTCCAATTGCCTTTAGTCCCTACCTTAGAACCCACGTTAACTAAGTTAACGTGGATCTTAACGTAGTAATGAAGCCATCTCCCAACGTTAGTGACAAAAGTGAGTGTCACTAACGTTGGTTCTTTGAACCTAACTCCACGTTAACTTTCACGTTAACAATCTTAACGTGAGAGTTTACGCAGGCAATGCTAATGATCCAACGTTAGTGACAAAAGTGAGTGTCACTAACGTTGGCGTAGTTGATCCTCTTCCACGTTAGAGTTCACGTTAACTAAGTTAACATGACTCTTAACGTGGGGCATTGCCTAATTTCCCAACGTTAGTGGTGTTCACTTTTACCACTAACGTTGAGGAGAAACGTTATTGGAGTTCATGTTTCCCGTTAACGTGGAGTCCTCTTTTCCTTCTACGTTAAGTACCACGTTAACTTAGTTAACGTGGCTCTTAACGTAAGCTATGAATGGCTTCGCAGGCGTTATTGGTGATCACTTTTCTCATTAATGTTGCAAGCTCTTTGCCACCCCACGTTAGTTACCACGTTAACTAAGTTAACATGAATGCTAACGTGGTTCTTCCATGCTTCATTTGTCCTGAAATCAAGCAATTAAAGTGCATCAAAGCTCTAGCCAAAGTCATGAGAGTATGCATCATTAAGTTATCATGCAATTCTGGCAAAAATCTCATGAAATCATGTAAAATTCACAATAGTTGCTTAAATGAAGGTGTAACTGTATTTTCACCCAAAACTTGCCTTATTCACTAGGAAAATGCATGAAACTACCCTAAAACAGTAAA
>NC_029777.3:35821477-35827639 GCF_000817695.3 Arachis duranensis | reverse complement strand
CTCTTGATAGTGGACTTTTAGCTGATAATCCCGGATTAGTTAATCCAAGTTACCAAGTGATAAGGCACCCCTAAGAGCTTATTCATCCAAGTATATCCCTTGTACATAAACACCACAGACACATGCCTCAATTTTGAAACCCTTGGTGCCTAGCATTGTTTCTTATTGTGTTTCCTTTCTTATTTTCACTTGTATTACTCTTTTTCTGTTCTTGTGGGATCTTATTGGTTAGCTAGCCTCAAAGAATGTGTCTCAAACATAGGACTTAGGATGGATAGTTGCTTTCTTTCCTTTCTTGGTGAACCAACTTAGCTTACCAATCATCCTACCACAAACATTCAGAATGCACGTCACAAAATGACTCCACTCTTGTTCTTCCCATAACAATTTCTTTTTTGATTAACTTAAAGAGACAAGCAATCAAGTAAGAAAGATGAAAGTGAGCATTCAAGAGATTAGGCTCAATAACATAAACCTAAGCAAGGAGAATTAAATGCATAATTGAAAATTCTAAGCTACCATGGAAGCATGTTCTATTTCATACATGATTTTCCTTATTTAAAGCTTTGAAAAAGAAAGTAAACTAAGAAGGAACTTCACCACCTTCACTTGTTGGTATGCTCATTCCCTTCTGCTCCCTTGCTATTTGTATATTCGCTTTGTCCACTTGTGCTTCCTCTCATCCGATTTGCTCTAGCTAATTTCCAATCTTCTAGTGCCTTCCTTACTGATTCATGACTTTGTTCAGCCCTTTCGCGCTCTACTCGTGCTAATTCATCCTTTACATCCTCATATTTTGTGATTCCTGGATGCAAAACAGGTAATTGTCCGACTAGATATCCAAGCCTGGCTTGGGTATTCACATGGTATCCAGTCTCACTCATGTAGACTCCTTCCGAGAATGTTCTATATTCATCGAAAAGATCTGCTTGTTCTCTTTGTTTCCTATGCATCTCGTGAATGTGTGCTCCTTGATGTGCTTGGATGTTGATTAGCCTTTGGATGGCTTCTTGTTGTTGATCATGTTTCTGATTCAGGTTATGGAACGATTCACTCCATTGTCTTCCTTGTTTCAATTGCTGATCCATCAATTGTTTTTGCCACTCCCCTTGTTGATTTATCCATCTAGAAAGTGACTCTTCATGGCAATCCCTTGATTGTATTTGGAGCTCCCTTTGTGCCTCTTGATTTTCCATGCATTGCCTAAATAAGCTGTCAATAGCCTCCTGCAGTTGGTGCATGCTTAGGGTGGCTGAAACTTGCTCTTGTGAATGTTGTTCTTCTTCAGCTTGATGAGCTGGCCTCTTCTGTACCCTTCGTGGAGGTAATGGAGTTGCAGCAGCATGCATCCGGCGATAAGTGAGTGGAAGACCAACCTTTATCCACTCAAGGTTTTCATCTTCGAATATCACCCTGGCCAGTTTGCAAAGGCGAAAGATAGTGCTAGGATAACCCACCTTTCCTCCAGAGTCACTCTTCTCAGCGAGCTTCCGAATGCCTTGAGCTATGAGTTCATGAACCTTGATCTCTTCTCCCTTCATTATACATTGCACCATCGTTGCTCTCTTGAGGTTCACCTCCGAGTTGTTTCAAGCTGGGAGAATGGATCTCCTTACAATTTCGAACCATCCTTTAGCCTCAGGGAGGAGATCTCCTCTTTTTATAAATTTCGGCTTCCCCTTGGGACCTCTCTTCCAATCTGATCCTTGCACACATATATCCTGTAGAATCTGGTCATAATTGGGGTTTTGGTCCATTTTCGAGTGATAGCTCTCCTCTTCAAAGGGTATGCTTCTCAATTTCAACACTCTCATGATAGTCATGGGGCTAAAGTCTACCACGACCCCTCTCATAAAACTTGTGTATGAGTCATCCTTCTTGTCTTGCCTAACTGCATTAGCATAGAACTCTCTTACTAGAGTGTCATTCACCCTTGTGACAGGGTCGGTCAGGAGCTCCCATCGGCGTTGTTCCACCTTCTCTGTGATTTCTGGGCACTCGGCTTTTGTGACATGAAAGCCTAGTTCATAAATGATTTCCTTCTCAGTCATCCACCCATACTGAAGTGCATGATAGAAGGTTCTAAATCGCACTTCATCAAAAGGAGGATGCTCTATAGGTCCCTTGCCTTTTTGCCTCTTGGAGCTTGATGATGCCATGAGTGAGGATCAGTTTGCGAAGATGGTGAAGGCTATGAAGGTGTATGTGAAGCTTTGGTGGAGAGTGATGTGTGTATGACCGAAAGGAGGGAATGAGAATGGTGAGCATGAGTGTGTATGGATAGGTTTTGTGTAGAAGTTTAAATATGAAGATGGCAATTGATTGAAGGGTGTGGATTGATGATGGTGTTTGATAGTGGACGGTTGGGGTTTTAGGATTGAATGAGCACAAGGATCACCTCCTTTATGGAGGTCTTAGTTCGGTCTTCAAGATTGTTCACTCCCAATGTTGCATGGCAACATTTCCAAGGACATTCCCTATGAAGACAAGTGTGAAATTCCCTTGGTGTAGTGGCCGAATCTCCTTTCCTCAATTGTCCTATCAAGTACCATCAATGTCCTTTTTGATTCCCTATATACGAAAAGTAAATGCAATGAGTTATTTAAAACTTTTGGTGGGAAAAAGTGTGAACTAATAAAATATTTCTTTTTCTTTTTCTTTTGTTTCTATATGACTAAATGTTTTCCATGAAAGCAAATCAATCAAACATTAAGCTTCCCATGCATGCACGTTGGTACACCAAACTTGTTTGTAATCACATAGTGCACAAGTTTGGGGAATGAACTTTCCTCATAAGGTGCGTTCAAACCACACTTGGTGTGCTTTGAACACCAAACTTATCATGTACTATAAGTTGCATGTAGAGAAGCTTTATGTTAGTCGTCAAGATTGATTTGAACTTCCATGGAAATTACCTTATTGCTGTTATTAGAAAATTAAAAAAAGAGTTATAGAGTATGGGTTGCCTCCCATGAAGCGCTTCTTTAATGTCATTAGCTTGACGATTGTTCCTTGTCGAGGTGGTTGATAGTGTTTGAAGTCCTCCCCTCTTGCAGTGAACCTATGTCCATTAGCCTTGTTGATAAGCTCCATATGTTCTAAGGACATGATTTTATTGATGGTATATACTGGGGGAAGCTGAGATGGAATAGTGGGGAAGTGAGGTGGTATAGATGGAAAGTATGTAGAAATCACTTCATCACCTGGTGAGAATTTTTTTTGTAGGAATTTTCTTATTTCTCCATCCCCTTGGAACTTTCTTCTTTGTTTCCATTGATGTTGTCTTGTTTTCAATGGATTCTTTCTCTAGGGGATTCTTGTTATTGATCTTGCATGACTCTGTTGGTTCTGGTTTCTCTTGGATCACCTTTGAACATGGTTCTTCCTGACTATATGGCTTCCCAACTAATGGGGCTTCCAATTGTGTTGTTTGTGCTTCCTTGTTTGGCTCCTCCATCAACTTATTGTCTTCATGATCTGCTTCTTGTGAGAGGTTGAAAACATTGAAGGTGAGCTGTTCATCATGTATTCTCAACACTAACTCTCCTCGTTCTACATCTATGAGTGCTCTAACTGTGGCTAGGAATGGTCTTCCCAGAATGATGGGGTAAATAGGATTCTCATCCATTTCCAGAACAACAAAATCTGTGGGAAGATAGTAGTTCCCAACCTTCACCAGCACATTTTCAACCACCCCTACTACTTGTTTTTTAGTTTTGTCAGCCAATCTGATAATTACATCAGTAGGAATTAGTTCATTGATTTGAAGCTTCTTCATGAGGGAGAGAGGCATTAGGTTGATGCTTGCTCCCAAGTCACAAAGCCCCCTATCAATCATTGTTTCTCCTATAGCACAAGGGATGTGAAAACTCCCTGGGTCCTTCTTCTTTGTAGGCAATTCCTTTTGAATGAGGGCACTGCATTCTTTGTTCATCACTATTGTTTGTCCACCCTTCAGTTAATTCTTCTTGGTCAACAACTCCTTCACGCACTTGATATATGAAGGCATCTGTTAGAGAGTCTCGATGAATGGTATGTTTACATGGAGAGATGCAATAATGTCTAGGAACCTTGAATATGATTTCTCCTTTGCACCACCCCTGAGTCTCTGGGGGAATGGTGCCCTAGGTATATATGGTTGCAAAGTCGCCTTCTCCCTTGGCTCTTTTCTTTGTATAGCATCAGTTTCTTGGTCCTTCTCTTCTTAATTCTCTTTTAGAACGCCTTGAGAGTGCCCTGATGGTTTGTTCACTTCTTCCAGACTCTCCTCATCTCTTATAGTGATCACCCTGTACTCTTCCCATCTTACCTTCTTTGTTTCTCCTCTAGGATTCTTCTCAGTATCAATTGGGAAGCCGTCAGTAGGCTTAGGAATCTGCTGAGAAAGATATCCTACTTGGGATTCAAGCTTCTTGATCGTGTCATCCTGATTTTTTATATTAGCTTGTACTTCATCCTTGAACACTCTATTGTCCTGAACGTCCTTGCATATGCCTTCAAGTAGAGTCTCAATCCTGGAGAGTCTATCTTCAGATGATGATGGTGAGTTAAGGTTAGAGGATTGAGAATAGTCGTTTTGGGTGTGATATGGTTGTTGAGAAGAGTTATTGGGTGGGTGTTGATATGACCTTTGAGTTGAGTGTTAATGGGATGTATTGTTGTTTTGGTTGGGTTTATGACGCCTCTGATCTTGGCCTTGGTCTTGTTGGTTCTCCCACCTAAAGTTTGGGTGGTTTCTCCAACCAGAGTTATACATCTTGGAGTATGGATCATGGGACTGTCGGGGTGAGCTTCCAACATATTTGGCTTGTTCCTAGTCACCCCCTTCCTCTTTGTTCACTCCTTCTTGAGCTGATGGTGAGGTGGTGACCGCTGCAACTTGACTCCTTTCCATCTGCTTGGCAAGGTCAGCTAATTGCTTGGTGATAACCTTATTTTGAGCCAGCAAGGCATCCACCTAGTTCAGCTCTATTACTCCTCGATTGTTGCTCCTTTTAGAAGCATAGAAGAACTCATTGCTGGCCACAGTTTCTATGATGTCTATGGCTTCCTCAATGGTCTTCGTCTTGTTTAGAGATCCCCTGAAGAGTGATCCAATGCCTTCTTTGATTCAAAAGACAAGCCTTCATAGAAAATGTGTACCTGCACCCATTCATTGAACATGTCTGGTGGGAACCTCCTTGTAAAGTCTTTATACCTTTCCCATGATTCATAGAGAGTCTCACCATCCTGTTGCCTGAATGTTTGGACCTCAGCCCTCAATCTGTTGACCCTTTGAAGAGGGTAGAATCTTGCCAAGAACTTGTTCACCACGTCCTCCCAAGTTATCAAACTTTCCCTTAGAAAGGATTCTAGCCATTTGGATGCTTTGTCCCTAAGAGAAAATGGGAATAGGAGTAGCCTATAGGTGTCAGGATGAACACCATTAGACTTCACAGTATTACATATTCTTAGGAAAGTGGTCAAGTATTGATTAGGGTCTTCTTGGCCACTTCCTCCAAATGAGCAATTGTTCTAAACAAGGGTAATGAGTTGAGATTTCAATTCAAAGTTATTAGCATGGATGGTTGGCTTTTGGATGCTACTTTCATAATTTCTTGGGTTTGAATTAATGTAAGAGTCTAGAACTCTTCTCAATGTCAAAAGATCCTATTAATAGTGAACTAGTAACCTAGGGTATACAGAAATGAGTAAAATGACGTAAAAATCCACTTCGGGGTCCACTTAGTGTGTGCTTGGGCTGAGCATTGAAGCTTTCATGTGTAGAGACTTTTTCTGGAGTTAAACGCCAGCTTTTATGCCAGTTTGGGCGTTTAACTCCAATTTTTATGCCAGTTCCAGCGTTAAACGCTGGGAATTCTGAAGCTGATTTACAACGCCGGTTTGGGCCATCAAATCTCGGGCAAAGTATGGACTATTATACATTGCTGGAAAGCCCAGGATGTCTACTTTCCAATTGGGCTTCTGTAGCTCCAGAAAATCCACTTCGAGTGCAGAGTGGTCAGAATCCAACAGCATCTGCAGTCCTTTTCAGCCTCT
Organism: Arachis duranensis; assembly: GCF_000817695.3. Lineage (NCBI taxonomy): Eukaryota > Viridiplantae > Streptophyta > Magnoliopsida > Fabales > Fabaceae > Arachis > Arachis duranensis. The sequence continues at coordinate 35,821,600 of NC_029777.3, read as the reverse complement.
GAATCAGATTTTTGCTCAGGACACTCAATTTCAGCCAGAAAATACCTGAAATCACAGAAAAACACAAAAACTCATAGTAAAGTCCAAAAAAGTGAATTTTAACTAAAAACTAATAAAAATATA
>NC_029777.3:35820067-35820379 GCF_000817695.3 Arachis duranensis | reverse complement strand
TCTTGCATTTGTCCTTCCATTGACTTCTTGGTGATTGGATGTTCAATTGGGATGAATTCATCTACTCCCATCTTCACCCCAGCCTCTTTGCAGAGCAAGGAGATCAAGCTTGGGTACACCAGTTTGGCTTCAGTGGAATTTTTGTTTGCAATTGTGTAGATCTCACAAGCAATCAGATGATGAACCTCCACTTCTTTTCCAAGCATAATGCAATGAATCATCACTGCTCTCTTGATGGTGACCTCAGAACGGTTGCTAGTGGGCAATATGGAACGCCCAATAAAGTCTAGCCAACCTCTTGCAATTGGTTTG
>NC_029777.3:35816663-35819955 GCF_000817695.3 Arachis duranensis | reverse complement strand
CTCTCACCATCCTCCTATTAAAGGATTCAGGATCATCTTGCAGTTGAGGCAATTTGAAGACCTCTCTTATTTTGTCCAGATAAAAGTAAATAATTCTCCCTCTGACCATGGTTCTGTAGGTATGAAAAGCAGTTCCAGTCATTCTCTGCTTATCTGTCAGCCACAGATTTGAGTATAATTCCTGAACCATGTTCCTTCCAACCTTTGTCTCAGGGTTGGTTAGAACTTCCCATCCTCTATTTCGAATTTGCTCTTGGATCTCCGGATATTCATCTTCTTTCAGATTGAATTTGACTTCCGGGATTACTGACCTCAGACCCATTATTTTGTGGTAATGGTCCGCATGTTCTTTGGTTAAGAACTTCTCTTGACTCCAGACATCCTTTGGATTATTCTCTTTCTTGCCTCTTGAATTGGTTTGTTTTCCTCTAGGAGCCATGATCTTGGTAAATCTTGGCCTAGTGATCATGGAAAGCACACCAAACTTAGAGGTTTGCTTGTCCTCAAGCAAAAGAAGGCAAAGAGGGGAGAGAGGAGGAGAGCAAATTCGAATGGTGTGGGGAAAGAGGGTGGCCGAACGTGTTTAAATAGGAGAGGAGGAGAGATTTTTGAAAATTTGAGGGAGATTTGAAAAGATATGGAAAAAATTTGACGAGATAATGGAGTTTTTAAAAGAGCCTAGGAAAGGATTTGAAATAGATTTGAAGAAGATTTTAATTTTTGAAATTGGAAGGTGAATGATGAAAGTTTGTAATGTGTGTATGCAGAAAAATATGGATCAAAACAAAAAAGTTTGAAAAAATTTGAAGTGGGAACCAAAATCTCCTCCCCCAGCCTTTCTGGCGTTAAACACCCAGAATGGTATCCATTCTGACGTTTAACGCCCATTTGTTGGCCAATTTGGGCGTTTAACGCCCAGCCAGGTACCCTGGCTGGCGTTAAACACCAGAAATCCCTTTATCACTGGGCATTTTACTAAACGCCCAGGATGCTGCACACCTGGCGTTAAACGCCCAGAATGGTGCCCATTCTGGCGTTTAACGCCCAAAATGGCACCTTTACTGGCGTTAAACGCCCAGAATGGTGCCCATTCTGGCATTTAACGCCCAAAGTATCCCTTACTGGCATTTTTTTGCCAGCAAGCTCTTTTTCTCTGCTTTTTGCACTGAATTCTTCTGTAACTCTATGAATTCCTTCAATTTTGATAATTGCCCTTTTAGAATATGTATCAAACCTTTATTAAACAGAACAGATACCCTGCTAATCATTGGGTTGCCTCCCAGCAAGTGCTTCTTTATTGTCTTTAGCTGGACCTTCACTGAGAATCACTCAAGTCTCAGTTTTGAGCATTCTTGCTCAAAATTGCTTTCAAGATAATGCCTGATCCTCTGTCCATTAACAATGAACTTCTTGTCAGAATCAGTATCCTGAAGCTCAACATATCCATATGGTGATACTCCTGTAATCACATACGGACCCCTCCAGCGGGATTTAAGTTTTCCTGGGAACAATCTGAGCCTAGAGTTGAAGAGCAGGACTTTTTGTCCTGGCGCAAAGACTCTGGATGACAACTTCTTGTCATGCCACTTCTTTGCCTTTTCCTTATAAATTTTTGCATTTTCAAAGGCACTGAGTCTGAACTCCTCTAGCTCATTTAGCTGGAGCAATCTTTTTTCACCAGCTAACTTAGCATCCATGTTTAGGAATCTGGTTGCCCAGTAGGCTTTATGTTCTAGTTCCACGGGCAAATGACAGGCCTTCCCATACACCAGTTGGTATGGAGAGGTTCCTATAGGAGTCTTGAATGCTGTTCTGTATACCCACAAAGCATCATCCAAGATCTTTGCCCAATCCTTTCTACGGGCAACAACAGTCCGTTCCAAGATTCTTTTGATCTCTCTGTTAGAGACCTCAGCTTGCCCATTTGTCTGTGGGTGATATGGAGTTGCTACTTTGTGGCTAATTCCATATCTAACCATAGCAGAGTACAGTTGTTTATTGCAGAAATGAGTGCCCCCATCACTGATCAGTACTCTGGGAACACCAAACCTGCTGAAGATGTATTTCTGGAGGAATTTCAGCACGGTCTTGGTATCATTATTAGGTGTGGCAATTGCTTCCACCCATTTAGATACATAGTCTATTGCCACTAGAATATAAGTGTTTGAGTATGATGGTGGGAAGGGCCCATGAAGTCAATTCCCCATACATCAAACAATTCAATCTCTAAGATCCCTTGCTGAGGCATGGCGTAACCATGAGGCAAGTTACCAGCTCTTTGGCAACTGTCACAGTTACGCATAAATTCTCAGGCATCTCTATAGAGAGTAGGCCAGTAAAATCCGCATTGGAGGACCTTGGTTGCTGTTCGCTCACCTCCAAAGTGTCCTCCATATTGTGATCCATGGCAATGCCACAGGATTCTTTGTGCTTCCTCTCTGGGTACACATCTGTGGATTATTCCGTATGCACATCTCTTAAAGAGGTATGGCTCATCCCACAAGTAGTACTTAGCATCTGAAATCAATTTCTTTCTTTGCACCCTGCTGTACTCCTAGGGTATGAACCTCACAGCTTTGTAATTTGCAATATCTGCAAACCATGGAGCTTCCTGAATGGCGAAAAGTTGCTCATCTGGAAAGGTCTCAGAGATCTCAGTAGGAAGGAGGGACGCCCCAACTACTGGTTCTATTCGGGACAGATGATCAGCTACTTGGTTCTCTGTCCCTTTTCTGTCTCTTATTTCTATATCAAACTCTTGCAGAAGCAACACCCATCTTATAAGCCTGGGTTTTGAATCCTGCTTTGTGAGTAAGTACTTAAGAGCAGCATGGTCAGTGTACACAATCACCTTTGATCCCACTAGATAGGATTTAAACTTGTCAATGGCATAGACTACTGCAAGTAACTCTTTTTCTGTGGTTGTGTAATTCTTCTGTGCATCATTTAGAACACAGCTGGCATAATAAATGACGTGCAGAAGCTTGTTATGCCTCTGTCCCAACACTGCACCAATGGCATGGTCACTGGCATTACACATTAGTTCGAATGGCAATGTCCAGTCTGGTGCAGAAATGACTGGTGCTATGACCAGCTTGGCTTTCAGGGTCTCAAATGCCTGCAGACATTGTGTGTCAAACACAAATGGTGTGTCAGCAGCTAGCAGGATGCTTAAAGGTTTTGCAATTTTCGAAAAATCCTTTATAAACCTTATGTAGAATCCTGCATGCCCCAGAAAGCTTCTGATTGCCTTAACATTGGCAGGTGGTGGTAATTTTTCAATTACCTCTAC
>NC_029777.3:35815383-35816459 GCF_000817695.3 Arachis duranensis | reverse complement strand
TATACTGAGAAGTCATCCATGAAGACTTTCAGGAATTTCTCCACCATATCAGAGAAGATGGATAGCATGCATCTCTGAAAAGTTGCAGGAGCATTACACAGACCAAAAGGCATTCTCCTGTAGGCAAACACGCCAGAAGGGCAAGTGAATGCTGTTTTCTCTTGGTCCTGAAGATCTACTGCAATTTGGTTGTAGCCTGAATAGCCATCCAAAAAGCAGTAATAATCATGACCAGCTAGTCTTTCTAGCATTTGGTCTATGAATGGTAAAGGAAAATGATCCTTTCTGGTGGCTGTATTGAGCCTTCTGTAGTCAATACACATACGCCACCCTGTCACTGTTCTTGTAGGAACCAGTTCATTTTTTTCATTATGAACTACTGTCATGCCTCCCTTCTTGGGGACAACTTGGACAGGGCTCACCCGGGGGCTATCAAAAATAGGATAAATAATCCCAGCCTCTAGTAATTTAGTGACCTCTTTCTGCACCACCTCCTTCATGGCTGGATTTAGCCGCCTTTGTGGTTGGACCACTGGTTTGGCATTATCCTCCAATAGGATCTTGTGCATGCATCTTGCTGAGCCAATGCCCTTAAGATCACTTATGGACCACCCAAGAGCTGTCTTGTGTGTCTTTAGCACTTGAATCAGTGCTTCCTCTTCCTGTAGATTTAAAGCAGAGCTTATAATCACTGGAAAAGTGTCACCCTCTCCCAGAAATGCATACTTCAGGGATGTTGGTAGTGGTTTGAGTTCAGGTTTGGGAGGCTTATCCTCCTCCTGAGGAATTTTCAAAAATTCTTTTGTTTCCTCTGGTTCTTCCTGAGCAGGCTGAGCATCCTTGAAGATGTCCTCAAGCTCTGATTCTAGACTTTCAGTGATATTGATCTCTTCCACCAAAGAGTCAATAATGTCAGCGTCCATGCAGTCATTTGGTGTGTCTGGATGCTGCATAGCTTTTACAGCATTCAACTTGAACTCATCCTCATTGACTCTCAGGGTTACTTCCCATTTTTGTACATCAATGAGAGTTCGTCCAGTTGCTAGGAAGGGTCTTCCTAGAATGAGAGTTGCACT
>NC_029777.3:35814291-35815051 GCF_000817695.3 Arachis duranensis | reverse complement strand
TTCCTGGATCTTGAAGCTTTTCTGGTAAGCTTTTCAGAATGACTGCACTGTATTTTTCAGTGAGAAACACTTTTTCAGTTTCTCTCCAATCCTTCTTATGGCTTAAGATCTCTTTCATGAACTTAGCATAAGAGGGTATTTGCTCAAGTGCCTCTGCAAACGGAATATTTATTTCAAGAGTCCTTAGATAGTCTGCAAAGCGGGCAAATTGCTTATTCTGTTCCGCTTGGCGGAGTTTCTGAGGATAGGGCATCTTGATTTTATATTCTTCAACCTTAGTTGCTGCAGGTTTATTCCTTACAGAGGTGGTTGGAGAAGCCTTTTTAGAGGGGTTACTATCAGCACTCTCAGGTGTCTGATCCCTCATTGGCGTTTAAACGCCAGGATTGGGTGAGGAATGGGCGTTTAACGCCAAGTTTTCCCCCTTTTCTGGCGTTTGAACGCCAGAACTGGGCAGGGAATGGGCGTTTAACGCCAGCTTTCCCCCCTTTCTGGCGTTTGAACGCCAAGAGTATTCCTCTATGGGCTCTTACTGTCCTCAGAGGGATTTTGGACAGTGGTTTGGTTATCCTCTGTCAATTGTTCCTTTGTTGGCTTTTTGCTACTTTGAGCAGTGTTATTCAATGTCTTCTCACTCCTCAGTTGAACTGCTTGGCATTCTTCTGTTATCTGTTTAGATAACTGCTGTCTTGCCTGATTCAACTGTGATTCTATGTTCTTGTTAGCAATTTTAGTTTCTTGGAGCATCTCTTTAAATTTT
>NC_029777.3:35813633-35814268 GCF_000817695.3 Arachis duranensis | reverse complement strand
TTAGCTGTGTCATCCTTTTTGGAGGGTAAAATTGATTCAGGAATTTGTCTGATAACTGTTTTCATGTCTTTATGCTTGCTGTAGGTTGGTTATTCAACCACCTCTTAGCTTGATCTTTTACAGCAAATGGAAACAGTAATAGTCTGTAGACATCTTGATCCACCTCTTTATCACGTACTGTGTCAGCAATTTGTAAGAACTATGCCAAAAACTCAGTAGGTTCTTCCTGTGGAAGACCGGAATACTGACAATTTTGCTGCACCATGATAATGAGTTGAGGATTTAGCTCAAAGTTGCTTGCTTTGATGGGAGGTATATAGATGCTACTCCCATATGCAGCTGTAATGGGGTTAGCATATGACCCCAGAGTCCTTCTGGACTGCTCAATTCCACTTAGGTTCATGATGGAGAAAGAGAATATGATATGGATTCACAAGCAAAGTAAAAATATTTTTTTTAAGGTGACCGAAAAAATTAAAATAAAATAAATGGAAAATAAAATAAAATTTCAAAAATTAAAAGAAAATAAGATCAAAGCAAATTGAAAACTGAACCAATTAGTTAATTAAAAAGATTTTGAAATTAGCAATTAAAGAGATATGATTGAAAATTATTTTGAAAAAGATTTGATTTTT
>NC_029777.3:35812801-35813494 GCF_000817695.3 Arachis duranensis | reverse complement strand
ATTTTAAAGGAAAAACACAAAGAAGACACCAAACTTAGAATTTTTAAAGAACAAGAAAGGACTAAGAACATGCAATTGACATCAAACTTAAAATATGAAACTAGACTCAAATAAAAGACTCTAAACCAACAAAAATAAAACAGTCCTAATCTAAGCAACAAGATAAGCCGTCAGTTGTCCAAACTCAAACAATCCCCGGCAATGGTGCCAAAAACTTGGTGCACGAAATTGCAATCACACTTTTGCCATTCCGCACAACTAACCAGCAAGTGCACTGGGTCGTCCAAGTAATACCTTACGTGAGTAAGGGTCGATCCCACGGAGATTGTCGGCTTGAAGCAAGCTATGGTTATCTTGTAACTCTTAGTCAGGATATCAATAATTATCAGGGTTGATTGTAAAAAGCAAAAGAACATGAAATATGTACTTGTTTTGCAGTAATGGGGAATAGGTTGAGGTTTTGGAGATGCTCTATCTTCTGAACCTCTGCTTTCCTACTGTCTTCTTCTTCAAGCATGCAAGGCTCCTTCCATGGCAAGCTGTATGTAGGGTTTCACCGTTGTCAACGGCTACCTCCCATCCTCTCAGTGAAAATGTTCAACGCACTCTGTCACAGCACGGCTAATCATCTGTCGGTTCTCAATCGGGTTGGAACAGAATCCAGTGATTCTTTTACGTCTGTCACTAACGCCC
>NC_029777.3:35812090-35812648 GCF_000817695.3 Arachis duranensis | reverse complement strand
TGATTGAATGAAAAACAGTAGTAATTGCATTAATCCATCAAGACGCAGCAGAGCTCCTCACCCCTAACTATGGGGTTTAGAGACTCATGCCGTAGGAAGTACACAAAGAAACGTGTAAAGTGTCATGAGGTACAGATACAATGTCAAAAGATACTATTAATAGTGAACTAGTAACCTAGGGTATACAGAAATGAGTAAAATGACGTAAAAATCCACTTCTGGGTCCACTTAGTGTGTGCTTGGGCTGAGCGTTGAAGCTTTCATGTGTAGAGACTTTTTTTGGAGTTAAACGCCAGCTTTTATGCCAGTTTGGGCGTTTAACTCCAATTTTTATGCCAGTTCTAGCGTTAAACGCTGGGAATTCTGAAGCTGATTTGCAACGCCGGTTTAGGCCATCAAATATCGGAAAAAGTATGGATTATTATACATTGCTGGAAAGCCCAGGATGTCTACTTTCCAACGCCATTGAGAGCGTGCCAATTGGGCTTCTGTAGCTCCAGAAAATCCACTTCGAGTGCAGGGAGGTCAGAATCCAACAGCATCTGCAGTCCTTTTCAG
>NC_029777.3:35806484-35811998 GCF_000817695.3 Arachis duranensis | reverse complement strand
AGCCAGAAAATACCTGAAATCATAGAAAAAACACACAAACTCATAGTAAAGTCCAGAAAAGTGACTTTTAACTAAAAACTAATAAAAATATAATAAAAACTAATTAAAATATACTAAAAACATACTGAAAACAATGCCAAAAAGCGATAAATTATCCGCTCATCAGTGATCATCTTGTTTTGGGCTAACAGTGCATCCATGTGGTTCAGCTCCATTACTCCTCTAGTATTACTTCTTTTAGAGGCATAGAAGTAGTCATTCTCAACAACTGTTTCAATGACATCTATGGCTACTTCAATGGTTTTCTTCTTGTTTAAAGACCCTCTTGATGAATGATCCACAGCCTTCTTTGACTCATAGGACAGATCTTCATAAAAGATGTGAAGTTGAACCCACTCATTAAACATCTCTGGTGGGCATCTCCTTGTCAAGTCTTTGAATCTCTCCCATGCTTCATAAAGTGTCTCACCATCTTGTTATCTAAAAGTCTGCACCTCAGTTCTTAGCCTATTGATCCTTTGAGGAGGATAAAATCTTGCTAAAAACTTGTTTACCACTTCTTCCCAATTAGTTAAGCTTTCCTTTGGGAAGGATTCAAGCCATTTAGATGCCTTGTCCCTTAGTGAAAAAGGGAACAGGAGCAGCCTATAGACATCCGGGTGGACTCCATTGGACTTCACTGTGTCATAAATCCTCAAGAAGGTGGTCAAGTGTTGATTAGGATCTTCTTGAACACCTCCTCCAAATGAACAATTATTCTGCACAAGAGTGATGAGCTGAGGTTTTAGCTTGAAATTGTTGGCATGTATGGTGGGCTTCTGAATGCTGCTTCCACAGTTTCCTGGATTAGGATTGATATAGAATCCTAAGACCCTCCTTTCTTGCCCAGCCCGGTTTGCATGGCCTTCTCTGGCATGATTATGAGCTTCTTCTTCATGATTGTTCTCCAAATTCTCTTCCATGTTGGGTTTAAAGTACTCTTCCTCTTCCTCAGCACCAATAATCCTTTTTCCTCTTGCCTCCCTTCTTATTCTCCAAAGGGTTCTTTCAGGTTCTGAATCAAAAGGATGTTAAGACTCCTTCTCTTCTCCCTGTCATACAACAAACAGATTGCACAACAGGAGGTATAGTGAAGATTATTCTTGTTAGAGTAATTGTTAGTGTGAGTGATGCAATTTATCAAACAGTTAGTGGGTTAGTGAGCAAAATTATAATAAACAAAGAAATGAAGAACGAAACAAACTAAAAGGGTGCAGGGGTGAGGAAGAAATCAAAACAACTAACAGAAATTGACTGAATAAAAAAAATGAATAACGAAATAAAAAAATGCTCAATCTAGTGATCTTCTAACTTAAATTTCCCTTTGGCAAGTATACCGAATTGTCGTCATGTAAAACTCACAATAGAGTGAGGTCGAATCCCACAAGGATTGATTGGTCAAACAACTTTAGTTAGAAGAATATGCTAGTTGAGCTAAACAGAATTGAGATTGAGATGCAGAAATTTTGACTAGAAAGTAAATAACAGAATTTAAAGTGCAAAATCTTAAATGGGAAGTTGGGGTAATGAGCAGGAAATTAAATGGCAGAAAGTAAATAGAACGGGTAAGATCAGAAATGGGGAGATCATTGGGTTTAGGAGATGTTGCATTCTCCAGATCAAGTTCATTCTCATCTCTTCCTCAATCAATGCATTCATTAATCTCCTTGGCAATCTTAAGTGATTGGATCCCAATTCCTTGGCAATCCAATCTCTCTAAGCTTGAACAATTGCCCAATTCCTTGATTTAATTGCTCATGGGAAGAGATGAATGTGTGGTCACTGATTATACCACATGTATTTCCAAATCAAAGTATTGGGAGGATTAAATGTCACAATATCCATCCAAACCCCAATTTGGTCCAACATGAGAAAGCATTTCTAGCATGATTTCCTCATCCCTTTTCCAAGGTTCAAAGGAGATCCAATTATAGAGAGTTTCTTTTCCAAGACAACTAACCAATTAAATTAAGATTGAAAGCTTTCTAGTAAGATCAAGAGAAAAGAAAGAAGAAGAATGAAAACTATAATTGATCCATCAAATTACAATAGAGCTCCCTAACCCAATGAAAGGGGTTTAGTTGTTCATAGCTCTAGGAATCAAAAATGGCAGAAAAGAAGAATCCATGCTAGAAGTACAGAAAAGTAAATATGCCGAGAGTAGTTCCCAAAAGTGCTAAGCTTCTCTCTAGTTGAAAACTACTCCTATATATACTACTCCTCATGATCTTCTAGTGAGTTCTTCAAGTCTTGGATGTGGGATCTGGACCTTGAGTTGAAGCAATTCTCATCTTTAGTCGGCCCAGCTTGCAGAGAAATATGAGTTAGGCTTAGGCATTTAGTGAGATTAACGTTGAATACATTTTTGGGTGCGAGAACGTTAGTGGCATTCACTTTTTCCACTAACGTTCCACCCTTATATACCCACGTTAATCCCAACGTTAGAAATCTTAACGTGACTTTTAACGTTTCCTACTCGATCCTAGGCCAACGTTAATGGGACTCACTTTTCCCATTAACGTTGGCTTGTGCCCCTTTTCGCAAACGTTAATGGGAATCACTTTTCCCATTAACGTTGCTTGCCTCTTGCCCCTACGTTAGATCTCACGTTAGCTTGGCTAATGGTGCACAAAATTGTGATCATCAATGGCGCCATCAACATGGTACGCTAAATTGCAATCTCAACTCTTTATGACAACTTCTCACAACTAACCAGCAAGTGTACTGGGTCGTCCAAGTAATAAACCTTACGCGAGTAAGGGTCGATCCCACGGAGATTGTTGGTTTAAAGCAAGCTATGGTCATCTTGTAAATCTCATTCAGGTGGATTCAAATGGTTATGGGGGATTGATAATTAAAAGATGAATAAAACATAGATAGAGATACTTATGTAATTCATTGGTGAGAATTTCAGATAAGCGTATGGAGATGCTTTGTCCCTTCCGTCTCTCTGCTTTCCTACTGTCTTCTTTCAATCCTTCTTACTCCTATCCATGGTAAGCTGTATGTTGGGCATCACCGTTGTCAATGGCTACAGTCCCTTCCTCTCAGTGAAAATGTTCAACGCGCTCTGTCACAGCACGGCTATTCATCTGTCGGTTCTCGATTATGTCGGAATAGAATCCAGTGATTCTTTTGCGTCTGTCACTAACGCCCCACAATCGTGAGTTCGAAGCTCATCACAGTCATTCAATCCTTGAATCCTACTCGGAATACCACAGACAAGGTTTAGACTTTCTGGATTCTCAAGAATGCCACCATCAATTATAGCTTATACCACGAAGATTCTGATTAAGGAATCTAAGAGATAAACACTCAAGCCTTGTTTGCATGTAGAACGGAAGTGGTTGTCAGACACGCGTTCATAAGTGAGAATGATGATGAGCGTCACATAATCATCACATTCATCATGTTCTTGGGTGCGAATGAATATCTTAGAACAAGAATAAGCTGAATTGAATGGAAAATAGTAGTAATTGCATTGATACTCGAGGTACAGCAGAGCTCCACACCTTAATCTGTGGTGTGTAGAAACTCCACCGTTGAAAATACAATAGCAAAAGGTCCTATTTATAGAGAACTAGTAGCTTAAGGTTTACAAAAATGAGTAAATGACGTAAAAATCCACTCCCGGGCCCACTTGGTGTGTGCTTGGGCTGAGCATTGAAGCTTCCATGTGTAGAGACTTTTCTTGGAGTTAAACGCCAGCTTTTGTGCCAGTTTGGGCGTTTAACTCCCACTTCTGTGCCAGTTCTGGCGTTAAACGCCTGGAATTCTTGAGCTGATTTGGAACGCTGGTTTGGGCCATCAAATCTCGGGCAAAGTATAGACTATTATATATTGCTGGAAAGTTCAGGATGTCTACTTTCCAACGGAATGGAGAGCAGGCCAATTGGGCTTTCGTAGCTCCAGAAAATCCACTTCGAATGCATGGAGGTCAGAATCCAACAGCATCTGCAGTCCTTTTCAGCCTCTGAATCAGATTTTTGCTCAGGTCCCTCAATTTCAGCCAGAAAATACCTAAAATCACAGAAAAATACACAAACTCATAGTAAAGTCCAGAAAAGTGAATTTTAAATAAAATCTAATAAAAATATAATAAAAACTAACTAAAACATACTAAAAACATACTAAAAATAATGCCAAAAAGCGTATAAATTATCCGCTCATCAGCTAACGAGCTCTTAACGTGGATATCTATCACCTTCGAGAGCATTAGTGACCCTCACCTTTGTCACTAACGCTCCAATTGCCTTAAGTCCCTATGTTAGAACCCACGTTAACTAAGTTAACGTGGATCTTAACGTAGTAATGAAGCCATCTCCCAACGTTAGTGACAAAAGTGAGTGTCACTAACGTTGGTTCTTTGAACCTAACTCCACGTTAACTTTCACGTTAACAATCTTAACGTGAGAGTTAACGCAGGCAATGCTAATGATCCAACTTTAGTGACAAAAGTGAGTGTCACTAACGTTGGCGTAGTTGATCCTCTTCCACGTTAGAGTTCACGTTAACTAAGTTAATGTGACTCTTAACGTGGGGCATTGCCTAGTTTCCCAACGTTAGTGGTGTTCACTTTTACCACTAACATTGAGGAGAAACGTTATTGGAGTTCATGTTTCTTGTTAACGTGGAGTCCTCTTTTTCTTCTACGTTAAGTACCACGTTAACTTAGTTAACGTGGCTCTTAACGTAAGCTATGAATGGCTTCGCAGTCGTTATTGGTGATCACTTTTCTCATTAACGTTGCAAGCTCTTTGCCATCCCACGTTAGAACCCACGTTAACTAAGTTAACGTGAATGCTAACGTGGTTCTTCCATGGTTCATTTGTCCTGAAATCAAGCAATTAAGGTGCATCAAAGCTCTAGCCAAAGCCAAAGTCATGAGAGTATGCATCATTAAGTTATCATGCAATTCTGGCAAAAATCTCATGAAATCATGCAAAATTCACAATAGTTGCTTAAATGAAGGTGTAAGTGTATTTTCACCCAAAACTTGCCTTATTCACTAGGGAAATGCATGAAACTACCTTAAAACAGTGAAGAAAAGGTCAGTGAAACTGGCCTAGATGCCCTGGCATCACCAGGTCCAGCCCTCACCGCCGCACCCAGCCCCTCACTGCCAGCTGCGCCCAGCCCTCACCGCCTCACCGCCCAGCCCTCATCTCTTCAGCGAACCCTCACTGTCGCGCCAGCCACCCACGCTAGAGGAGAGAGATCGGACAGAGAGAGACGCGAAGAGGGAGAATGACTCACGTTGCTGCTTCTTATCGCCTAGCCACTGAGGGAAGCCAGCGCCACCGTCGCTGCTGCTCCTCGCCACCTCGCCGCTTCAGCTTCTTGCGGTTATGGGTTATGATGATGAGTTTGCCGGTGGTCCTGCTTGGCCTTCTGCATCTGCTTCTTTGTACTTTGAATTTCTGATTTGGCTTTGTGCTTCTCTGTTGAATTTGTTAATTTGGCTGTGTTGATTTG
>NC_029777.3:35800243-35806440 GCF_000817695.3 Arachis duranensis | reverse complement strand
TGGTGGTGTTGGTGGTGCTGTGGGTGGAGGCTGTGGCGGTGGTGTTGGTGTTGGTGGTGGTGGTGGTGGAGCATGTAATTGTGTTGGTAGTGGTGAGGGTAATTTTGTCCAAAAAAATAAAAAGGACGATTTTTAATACGAAAAAAAACGTTAAGGACGATTTTAATACGAAAATTAGATGAGGGACGGTTTCGATTCTGGCATTAAACATTAGGGACCAAAACCATACTTACCCCTAATTTTTTTTATAAGTTAAAAAATTACACTGAGAATTATTTATTTAATTTCATAATAAATAATATTTTAAATTTGAATGATTTATTAATTAATTTATATTTATTATACTATTTATTTAATAATTTATTAAAAAATTAATAAAATCAATATCATAAAAATAAAAAGTTAATATGAAAAAAATTATATAAAAAATCCTTTTGACACAAATAGGTCTTCGATAAATAAATATTTGATTAATTTAACGTCAAATCAACATCGTTTTGTCAAAACAAATAAAGATAAATAGATTCTTTGACAATTTAAATTTAGGAATAAATCTCTAGTCAATTTAGCAGTGATAATGTAACAACTAACATATTAACTCATCATTCGAATGTGCTACTTAAGTAATTTTTGTTACAATTTCACAACAAAAATAAAGAAAGAATTGGATTAAAGACTAAAAACCGAATTAAACTTTTTTTTTGTCAAAAAATATTTTGTTTTTTAAAATAATTGTCCGAGACCGGATTAGATACTTACTCGTTCTTGAAAGTAGGAACCCACAAAATAAAGCATGTGTGATGCAATTGGAAACCAAATCAAAAGCCTAATGACAAGCGAGTGGGGCCTTCATGGAGGAAACAATGATATAACATTATGCAAGATTGCGTACGATTTTGCATTAACAATTATTTTTTGGTGTGTGTGGGTTTGTATATATATGACCTTATTCGTATAGTACTTTTAATTTTTTTGACACGAAGCACTTCAAATCGTGACAATTAATGAAGGGAAATGAGTTGGTATTAATTAAAAATAATGTGTTATGTGTGAATCTCTTTTATCCTACATACAGTAATAATGTAATATAATATTTAATTATTGGAACTACTACTTTATTTTGTGTGTGTGTGAAGTGGTAGTTACAACAAAGGTATAGAAGAGCATGGAAGGTTCAATATATTAGTGTAATCAAGATCCGATTTGAATCTCTCGTTTAAACCATCCTTTTTTCTCTCTGAGGCTCTGAGCCATATATATTATTTATAATGAAGCAGCTCATAACAAGCTGGAATATTCCCTGATTAGTTAGTTATTGGCTTGTTGCTTTCATTTTGGTGATTGTGAATATAAATTGCATTAAATTGTCTGCATTATGTATATATGGTAAAAAACACTTTATGTTGTGAGTATAAACTTGAATTAATTGACGAGCGAGCTACCAATTAAGAAGAGTGCTCCAACTCAGCCAGCTGATCTGATGAAAAGGCAAAAGCTGATTACATATTTACATTGAATAAACTTATTAGTTAATTATTAATTCGAAACTATCATATTATAGTGTTAAAAATTGATTAAAGTATATCACTTCAAAGGTAGAAATGGAATGGGTCTCTATGGAGTATCCTTCCCCTATTTCTATTTCTATTTAGTAAAATATCTTTTGTTTTTATTTTATTTTTGTTATGAATCTTCGTTTATTTTTCTTTGTGGAAGAGATGAAAATTCATGGATATCCAAAAATATTAAGTTTTAAATTTTTTAAAAAATAAAATTAACACAATTATTATAAAATTCAATACAATTTAAATTTAATATGTATATAACATACACATAAAATTTTTAACATATAAATTAAAATAAAACAAATTATAATTACTTACATAACTTATATATATAAAGATATTTACATAAATTTTCTTTTGAAAAGATTTCATAAGTCCTCTGAAGTAGTATCTCAATTTTCGATCCCGTCTTTATTTATTTGCAGGATGAATTTTTGTTTTTGTGAAAATTTTACGAGTCTCTATTAGTATCTCCGTTTCTGTAGATACAGATTCTTTTTATCATCCTATTAAAAGGGGATGATTATTATTATAATATTATCTATTAGACACCCTATGTATACTTTAGTTTATATTCAAATCCCACTTTAATTTCTTGATATTATAAGGGTTTTAAAAAGTCAAATTTTTTTAAATAAATAAAATAAATATTTTATTTATCAAAACATACATTTTATAGTTTTTTTTACTAAAATGCATCATATGGCTTATCTCATTTAAGTGTAAATAAAATAAGATTGCACGTATATTATTTATACTGTAAATAAGATAAGGCATGAAATGAGAGACGTATATATTTCGTTTACAGTGTAAACGAGATATGTGCAATTTTATTTCGTTTACACTGTAAAAGAAATACATGAACACTTATAATGTTTATAGTGTAAACGAGATATGCTACGACAAATTTTTAACAACTATAAAAGGATGTGCAACCCTTTGTATTCTTCACAAACATTTATCTTCTTCTTGTCTACCATTTTTCTTCTGAAAAGTAAGCCAAAATGTCTAGTAGTAGTGGATATTTAGTTGTAAGTGTGTATCCCAATTGTCATATGAGAAATAGTGATACTGAGGTGATATTTGAGTGTGAGAATTTCATTTTGTTGCGTACCTAACGAGTAAGTTCTTTGTCAAAACTGAAGAGTCTGATATTGAGCAGTACCGGTAGTAGCGGCAGAAAAGAGATCGGAAGTGTGGGGTATGGGTTGCTAGCACCAATGGGACACAGAGCTTTTTGGTTCATCTGTTTTGACTCCAAGAAGACGAGTATATGCGCTTGATGTTTGACATCCATGGGAGAATCATGGCGGAACAAGTGATGAAGCTTTCTGTGGAGGTTGGTGATGTCAGTGGCAGTGGATCTGGCCAGTCAGACTTTGTGAAGAATGACCTCTTGCACCACCATCGCTAGATGTTGCTCGTCTAGTGAAAGACGTGGACGTTGATGATGAGGACTCAGACATGGAGTATGTTGAGGATAGCAACGAGAGTGGTTCTTCTGAAGATGATGAGGAGGAGGAATATATACTAGAGATCCCAGTCGAGCCATCACGTCAGTATCTTCTGCCTTGCCCCGCACCCAATTCCGACCTTGTCATCTATAATTATCATACATTTGATCTGGGTGCGATGCAGGAGAAAATCTATTTTCCAACAAAAGTGAAGATGATTACAACTTAGACGGTGCGCGTGAAGTTTTGGGTTGGCCACAGTTCAAAAGCAGAGATGCAGTAATGCAGGGTGTGAAGATTTACAGAATTCGCAAAAATGCTGAGTACCAAGTCGTGGAGTCAGATCGATTAAAGTACCATGTGCATTGCGGACAATATGAAGCAGGCTGCCCTTGGAATCTCCGTGTTGCTCTCTGAAAGAATCTAAGATATTGGTAAGGTCAAGTTTAACTTTGTTTTATATTATCATTTATCATTGTTATGCTTGTTGTACATGTCAACCACGGTTGTCATATTTCGTTAGGGAGGTGCTTAAGGTGGGAAGCGCGCACACGTATTTAGCAACCACCATGTCTCAGAACCGCCGACAGTTGGACAACAATCTCATCTGCCGTGTCATCCTACCGTTGATACAATCCAGCCATCCGTTTGTATCTCTGTCCTACAAGGTGCAGTTAGGAAAAGCTATCACTCCAAATTTTCGTACAGAAAGGTCTAACTGGTGAAGCAAAAGGCAATTGTCCAGATTTACGGTGATGAGGAGGAGTCATACAATAGGTGCCGAGGTTTCTACAAGCACTATAGAGTTGTTGTCTTAGAATGAGGGTTGAGATCAATATTGTACCCTACTATGATGGGCACTGATAAACCACTATTTTATGGTTTATCTTGTACTCAATTGAGTGGATTTTATCAACTCTTTACCCACTTATTCATACTATTTGCATGTTTTACATTCCCCTTCCTAATTATGTGCTTTGATTGAAAACATGCTTCTTTGATCTTATATTTGCTTATTATCAATCCTCTCTTATTACCATTAGATGCCTTGATATGTGTGTTAAGTGTTTTCAGAGATTATAAGGCAGGAATGGCTCAGAGGATGGAAAGGAAGCATGCAAAAATGGAATGAATACAAAAGTGGAAGGAATACAATAAGTTGGAGAAATTGCTAAGCTGTCCAGCCTGACCTCTTCACACTCAAACGGCTACAACTTTAGCTACAGAGGTCCAAATGACGCGGTTCCAGTTGTGTTGGAAAGCTAACGTACGGAGCTTCGATTTGATATATAATTTGCTATAGCTGCCTCGACGCCAAGCGACGCTAACACGTGGGTCACGCGGACGCGTGACCTGGCAGGAACGGAACCCGCTCGGCCGCGTGAGCCATGCGGCCGCGTCACTTTTCTGCGACCTGTACGGACCAGAAAGCGCTGGAAGTGATTTCTGGACTGTTTCTGACCCAGTTTTCGGCCCAGAGGACACAGATTAGAGGCTATAAAGTGGGGGAATGCATCCATTCATAATCATGCACTCATAATTCACTTCTCATGATTTAGATTAGTTTTGAGAGAGGTTCTCTCCTCTCTCTCTTAGGATTAGAAATTAGGATTTTTAGAAACTAGGATTTAGGACTTCTCTTGGTTTTTAAGAGTGACTCTCGATTCAGGTTCAATGTTCCTTTTTATTTATTTTTCCAATTAAATTTATGAACTCTTCCATGTTACAGATTACTCTTTTAAATTAATGCTATTTGAGATATTTCAGATCTATGATTGCTTTCTTTAATTTATGTTGTCGGTACTATCCAAATTATTTTCATTCGAGTAGATAGTTTTCCTTTTGGCTCTGGTAAAATAACTGGCGACTCTTGAGTTATCAAACTCATTGTTAATTGAAAATTGGAATTCATCCACTTAACTTACCTTCATAGTTAGAGGTTAACAAAGTGGGAGAAAAATCCAATTCTCATTACAATTGATAAGGATAACCAGGATAGGACCTCCAGTTCCCATACCTTGCCAAGAGTTTATTTTACAGTCATTCATTTACTTTTATTGCTTTGAAAATATACCTGTGTCCATTGCCCAACTAACCTTTTACCTTGATCCAAAAACCCCAAACACACTTTTTCATAACCAATAATAAGAACATACCTCCCTGCAATTCCTTGAGAAGACGACCCGAGGTTTGAATACTTCGGTTATCAATTTTAAAGGGGTTTGTTACTGGTGACAACCAAAACGTTTGTACGAAGGGATTTTTGTCGGTTTAGAGACTATTTCTACAACGCGACTGTTTTTATGAAATTCTTTACTGGCAAATAAATTAATTTGAACAGAGAGTTGTGCAGGCGCGAGGCTGCACTCGCGCCAGAAGCATCACATGGGTCACGCGAATGCGTGCCCCACGCGTCCGCGTCGCCTGCGCCGCACAACATATCCCAATTTGCCAAATATCTTATCTCTTCTTCCCCAATCCTAATTTTTCCCTCCCTTCTTTCTTCCTTACTTCTTCTTCCCTTCTTTCCCTTCTAATTCTTCTTATTTTTCTTTTTATTTTTTTTAATTCATTTGCATACTTTCATTCACTGCATTATTTTCATTGGTGTTAGAAATTTATTTGGGTAATTATTTACCATATTTTGCTTGTGGATTATTAAGGGAATTGTTTGACAATTATATTAATTTTTAAAGGGTTGCTTGCATGTTCAATTTAATACTTTCAAATAGATTATTTCCCGTGCATGCTATGTGTTTGTGAAAACGCCCGTATGGCATTGTGCACTATTTTTAAGATTTCTTTTAATCTACTACTATAAATGCCTGCTTTTCACAAATTCCCTTTACTATTTTATTAATTAAATATAATTGTTAATACAAACGTTATTGTTAGTTTCTCACGACTAACAATACATTAAAAGCTTTTGATGCTTGATCTATGCTACTCATGCCCTTGCCGGCATGCTAATAAACATCTTGCATCCAATACTCCCCATGCCTTGCTATATTTCCATTGATGAACTGATCACATGGAATCGCGACCATGTCTTTCATTCACTATTTCTTTTGCTTGGCATGATTATCACTCGTACCGCCCTCCTCTTTGCTCCACCCCTTTGACTTCATGTGCCTTTCTCTTCTCTCTTTTTCAGGCTGGCCACCAAAACGGGTAAAGA
>NC_029777.3:35784597-35799756 GCF_000817695.3 Arachis duranensis | reverse complement strand
AAAAGGGGACAAAATGCCCCAAAGTAAATGGTGATAGCAATGCACATGTACTGTACTCAAAACTTGAAATGCATAAATATGTAGTAAACACAGTTCATGGGTAGTTAATGATTTTATATTATGATTACATGGATTGTCCTAAGTTAGGTGGAAAGTTTAAGTTAATTAAGGATTCAGATTTTAGTCCACTTGGCCAAATACAATCCTACCTTGACCCTAACCCCATTACAACCCTTAAAAGACCTCTTGACATGTGTATTTATGCATTAAATTTATGTTGATTGTTAGATGAAGAGCAAGCCTTAGAAAGCAAGGTTAGTAGAGAATTGAGAGAATCGAACCTAAAACACTTGAGTGATTAGAGTGATATACACTACTAAGTGAGGGTTCGATGCTCGATTCTTTGTTCCCGGTTTTCATGAGCTATTTTCTTCTACAAGTCTATTTGTACTTCATTTTTATGATTTGAATTAGTGAAATCCAGTTCATATTTATTCTTGTGGATTTATTTCCTTTTAACCAAGTAAGTAGAAACATTTTTTATTTAGTTGCATTCATAGGTTGCATTTCATGCATTCTACCATTCCTCTTCATTCCTTTATAGTTTCTCTTGAGCTTAGCATGAGGACATGCTTTTGTTTAAGTGTGGGGAGGTTGATAAACCACTATTTTATGGTTTATCTTGTGCTCAATTGAGTGGATTTTATCAACTCTTTACCCACTTATTCATACTATTTGCATGTTTTACATTCCCCTTCCTAATTATGTGCTTTGATTGAAAACATGCTTCTTTGATCTTATATTTGCTTATTATTAATCCTCTCTTATTACCATTAGATGCCTTGATATGTGTGTTAAGTGTTTTCAGAGATTATAAGGCAGGAATGGCTCAGAGGATGGAAAGGAAGCATGCAAAAATGGAATGAATACAAAGTGGAAGGAATACAATAAGTTGGAGAAATTGCTAAGCTGTCCAGCCTGACCTCTTCACACTCAAACGGCTACAACTTTAGCTACAGAGGTCCAAACGACACGGTTCCAGTTGCGTTGGAAAGCTAACGTCCGGGGCTTCGATTTGATATATAATTTGCTATATCTGTCTCGACGCCAGGTGACGCTAACGCTTGGGTCACGCGGACGCGTGACCTGGCAGGAACGGAACCCGCGCGGCCGCGTGAGCCATGCAACCGCGTCACTTTTCCGCGACCTGTACGGACCAGAAAGCGCTGGAAGTGATTTCTGGACTGTTTCTGACCCAGTTTTCGGCCCAGAGGACACAGATTAGAGGCTATAAAGTGGGGGAATGCATCCATTCATAATCATGCACTCATAATTCACTTCTCATGATTTAGATTAGTTTTAAGAGAGGTTCTCTCCTCTCTCCCTTAGGATTAGAAATTAGGATTTTTAGAAACTAGGATTTAGGACTTCTCTTGGTTTTTAAGAGTGACTCTCGATTCAGGTTCAATGTTCCTTTTTATTTATTTTTCCAATTAAATTTATGAACTCTTCCATGTTACAGATTACTCTTTTAAATTGTTCTCATTACAATTGATAAGGATAACCAGGATAGGACCTCCAGTTCCCATACCTTGCCAAGAGTTTATTTTACAGTCATTCATTTACTTTTATTGCTTTGAAAATATACCTGTGTCCATTGCCCAACTAACCTTTTACCTTGATCCAAAAACCCCAAACACACTTTTTCATAACCAATAATAAGAACATACCTCCCTGCAATTCCTTGAGAAGACGACCCGAGGTTTGAATACTTCGGTTATCAATTTTAAAGGGGTTTGTTACTTGTGACAACCAAAACGTTTGTACGAAGGGATTTTTGTCGGTTTAGAGACTATATCTACAACGCGACTGTTTTTATGAAATTCTTTACTGGCAAAAATCCTAACATCAGGCACCTTGTGGTGCGTGATTGCAGCATGTTTGATAAGGAATTTTGGGCCTTCCCTGCCTGTGTGGAGACTTTCAAGCATTGCAAGCAGTTTGTCTTCGTCAATAGCACGCATCTGTGTGGCAAATATGGTGGTGTTTTGTTTATTGCAGTGGCATAAGATGGTAACAGCAATATCCTTTCTGTAGTATTTGCAATTGTCGAGTTTGAGACCACCGAGTCATGGTCTTTCTTTTACCAATCTCAGGCGATACGTGACCCCATAGGAAGGCTTGTTAATTATTTCTAATAGATTCTAGGTGATCAAGGATGCACAGAGAGCTAATGATAGTAGTTGGCAGCCACCTAGATCATTTCATGCTTACTGTGTCCGACACATGGGGGTGAACTTTATGTCTCATTTCAAGTCTGTCAAGGGAAAGCAGTAACTCATAAATGCTGCTTATAGTCCAAGCAACGCTAGATATGAGTGGTACATGGATGCACTTAGGGGATTGTCGCGGGATATGGAGAACTGGGCTGGTAGGTTCAACAAAGAGATTTGGCTACAACACTGCGACGGCGGTTGCCGATTTGGGCACACGACGATGAACTACTATGAGTGCATGAATATTGTGCTTAAGGGTACACGCTACCTACCAATTTCCGCCATCGTGCGATGCATGATAAACCACAATTTTATTGTTTATTTTGTATTGAAATGAGTGAATTTTATCAACTTAGGTTGCACTTATTCACTAAAATAGCATGGTTTTGTGATTTCTTCATAAATTGCGCTTAAGAGTAAAAAATGCTTTTTTAAGCTCTTAAAATGCTAAATTTAATTTACTTTAATTCCATTCAATGCCTTGATGTGTTTGTTGAGTGATTTCAGGCTTACAAGCTAAGGATGGATTGAAGAAGTGAAGGAAAAGCATGCAAAAGTGAACAATTCATGAAGAAATGAAGTTTGGAGCATTTCATGGTCATACGTACACATGCCTTGCGTGTATGCATGCTTTGGGAATTCGCCATGTTGCGCGTACGCATGCATCATGTGTACACATGATTGACTGCACGTGGTTCTCTTAAGAAAACATGTGGTTCTCATTTATGGAGTATTACAGGCCAAACTCAAGGAAGAGAAAGGGGGATCAATTAAGATAGATTTTTACCATGTTTTAGGTTAGATTTCTAGAGAGAGAAGCTCTTTCTTCTCTCTAGAATTATGGTCTTAGATTTATGTTTCACTTATTGTTTTAATTTGGTTTTCTTCACAATTTATTGTTATTGCATCTTTGTTCTCTTAGTTTTACTTGTTAATTTACTCTATTTTGCGCCTTTATGTTCATGAACTCTCTTGTTAATTTTGATTTTCTTTGATGCAATTTATGTTTTCATGATTATTGTGGCTTCTTTTAATTGTTGTTATTTTCTCTTGAATTTGGTAGCTTTAGATTTTATTATTGTATCAATTCTATCATACTTTACTTTTATGCCTTTCAAGTATTTGTGAAAATGCTTCTATTAGTTATAGAGTAGATTTTTACACTATTGGCTTGGAATTGAGTAATTGAGGTGCCCTTGATGTCAATAATTTCTGAATTAATTGATAATTTAGATTTTAATTAATATCGTTTTCATTAATGAGAAAGACCTATAGATTGAGGTTGATTAAGCCTGGTTGACTTATCTCATAATTTGAGGTTAACTTAGTGGGTTTGCTCTTATAATTGTCAAGTCGTGGTTAGTGAAACAAGAGTCATTGATGTCCAATACTGATTAGTGATTTAAGGTTGTTAGTTGTTTTTGTTTTCATTGACGAGTAAGACCTATGGATTAAGATTGACTATGCCTATTTGACTTTCTCCCGATGTGGAGATGACAAAATAGGATTAACTTTAGACAATCGCCGTGTTTGTGGTCAATGACTTGATTAAGAAGTTTTGATTCTCAATCCTTGCTAGGAGTGCCCTTTAGCATTTATATTTCGTCAATTATCGGCTTTACTTTCTTGTTATTTAAATTCCTGCTTGTTTATCTGCAAACCCCTTATACTCATAACCAATAATATGCACACCTCACTACAGTTCTTTTGAGAGATGGCTCGAGATCTAATACTCTCAGTATTTTTATTGGTTTGCACTTGTGAAAAACAAAATAAACTCTGATTGTAAGTCGTTTGTTGGTTTGGGACTATGCTTGCAACAAAATTCTATTGAGAAAATTCCGCACCAACGTTTGACCCATCATTAATGCACCTACGAGAGGCTACAGTAGTTGTTTGTCAGGAAGTGATGGGAGGCACATGCACAGCTAGTGGCAGGTAATCAATTTCTTCAATGGCTAATAGTTGCCATTGAGAAGAATAGAGAAGGAATCTCGAAGATGCACATCACTCACTACGACAAACGGGCTTCACAGTGTTCCTAGATAAGAAGTTAGATCCTTTCGAGGGTTGGTCACAGTGGTCGTACCGTGTTCGCTTGACGGAGGGCACATGTGACTGTGGCCTTTTTCAATCACTATATTTCCCATGTCGTCATGCGCTAGCTGTCTATACCACCGCGAGTGTCGAATAGGGTTCACACGTCCATCAGGTGCACATGCAACTAGCTGTGTTTAAGGTGTTTGAGGCGGAGTTTCTCCCGATACTAGACAAGAAGCTTTGGCCAGAGTGGTATAGGACACGACTTTGTCCTAATCCTGCCATGCGCAGGAAGTCTACTGGTAAACCTGTTTCAACTAGGTTTTGTAATGAGATGGATGAGGGCGAGCACCAAGAGAAGAGGTGTGGTCTCTACAAGCAAACTGGTTATACTCGAAAAGGCTATCCAAACCAGTCCATGGATGAGGCTTAGTTTAGAGTCCCTACTTTGCATGTGTTAGTTGAGGTTGTTGTTTGTGTAGTTCATGTCACTGTTCACTTTGTTATATTCTTACTTAGCATATTTTGTACTCGAATTTTATGTGATTTAAGTCATCCATGTTGACGGCATTTATGTTGTATTTGAATTCTAAAGCTTAAACTTCAACATATAACTACATTTATATAAAACATCTAAAAAAAAAACCCAAACTAAATACCATAGATATAAAAAAAATAAAAACAGTGTACCAAAATATAAGTAAAATAATGTACCAAAATATAACATAAATAATGTTTCAAAATACATCAATAGTAACATGTGGAATAACAAAATACAACACCAATAACGATATCATCGGTGGTAATCACCCGGGTAATGCAGCCGATGTCCGGTGCCACATGGCGAAAGGTGTGCCTGTCGCTGAGGTCTACTAAGACGTGGGTCCAGAAGAGGCTATGGGTGACGAGAGGGATCCTATGGCTGGTGAGGCAAGTGTGATGGCAGTAGATGATGTGGGACAATATAACTCTCCAAGTAGGTCAAACGCTGATACTAAGGCTGGTAAGGTGGAGGAACCGGTGGTGCATGTATCGGCTGGGATGCCATCATCAATAGGCCGTAGTCCACCAAAGGCGGTATCACATACAGAGCACCGGGTCGAACATGTGTGTCGTATGCTCTGCCAGAACCCAGAGAAATGTATGGAATCCAAAGAGTAGTGGGCATAGGGGCAAATGAATGCTGCTGTGGCTGTCCCATGCTTTGCTCCCTACCTGTGCTGAACTACTCTGCGATGCACTACATGGTGGGCTGGTCGGTAGTATGAATATGGATGCCTCTTTGATCTCTATGTCATCGACCATCGATGCCTCCTGATGACTGCTGGAAGCCTGGAGGTCATGCCAACCATCGGGGCAACATCTCAATCGTCTCGAAATGCCTATGAGACTGACCTTGAAGGCGGATGTGGTGGTAGAGGAGGAGGAAGAGGTGGTGGTGGTGGTGGAGGCAGTGAGTCATCCTGGTCATTTGGGATATCACCGTGATCCTCCTGTTAGTGATACTCAGACTTTTTCTCCGACTCCAGATCCAAGCACTCCCTGTGAGGCTTGACCCTGTCCCTCGGTATCCCTCCGCGCTCTCTGGCACCCTTCTTTCTCCTGGTTGGCCTTTGGGGGTTCTCCCGAACCTCCCTGGAATGCTGAGGATGATCAGGCACATCCTGGGGAAGGTGAAGAACGTCCCCCATCTGGCTGGCAGTAGGCTGGACGTCACTTGATAAGTCCAATAGCCTGGGGTCATCAAGAACATGCTGGGCGGATAGGTGTCTAACGCGGCAGGCCTTCTGGTACCAATCCCAATACTCCTGTATAGGCTGATAGTTTGTGAACGGATGAATGGAGACTAATGTCCCTTCTCAAACCAATCCCTAAATTGATCATACCACTCCCGGAGCTTTGTAGGCCACCAAAAGTCCTCGCCCCGTCTTGTGGAGGTTAGAAACCTGTCAACATTGACCGGGACCTCTGGCACTGGCTGCTCATTTCCAAACTACTGTTTCACCCGGTCTTCATGGTGAAACTCAATGATATTAAGGCATACGAGGGGGACAATAGACATCCATGCCCCCTACTCTACCTCATCCTTCAACCACAGCAGGCAAAGGTCCTGCAATACAAGGTCGTCATACGATGTCCACAAGAACTACAACGTAATATGTATGATAATCATCAGTAGCAGGTAGTAACACAGGATACTTAATTCAAAATTTGGTAACTGGACAAAAAAAAGCTCGCTTGCCTCATCTAACTGTAATTGATCCAACTTCAGACGCCATCAGAAGACTCTTTTCTCGTGTTGGTTCTGACACTGCTGCACCATACCTGTCAACCTATGGACACTCGCAAGAATAAGAAAGACTCAATTTATTTCATATCATATCGAATTACATAAACGAAGATGAAGAAAACTATAAATCACATTTACCTCGCAGGCATGGGATACGTATAAATCTATCGCTTGGGTGGATACCACTGAGGAAATCTTTGGTATATCCAAGAAACTAGCAGCCGAGTGCATCCTGCAATGTCTGTCCTGGCTCGATGTGCTGTAAAGCATAGAAAGTGGTACGTGCATACAAGCACTGCAGAACCTCAAGACAGAAAATGACACCTCTAAAAGTCATCACAGAATGGCAGCCAATAGAGATGGACCTGATTGTTTGACTTGTCAGTCATCAAGTAACCCCCAATCAACAACATAATGTAGCACCTCGTGTACTGTTGAAGGGTTTCTGGATCATCAGCAAAGGGCATCTACCAGAGTCGCTTCCGAAGCCATGTCAACTTAAAAAAGGAGAAAGACTTCTTCCTCTGCGCACCCTGCCACTGAATTACAGGAGGCCTATTACCGGGTAGCCGCTCCACCAACTTCCAGATCTCAATCCCATACCATGTGGGAAATCACAGAAGCACCTACCTACTGGCTCTCCATATGCTCATGACTCGAAGTAGTACGCAGCGTCCTGCAGGATGATGATGCACTCACCCCATGTCTGAAAAGAATACAATACTTGCCTGAGTTAAAATATATGTGAAGGTTGTAGAAGGCTTAGAGAAGGGGGGTTGAATCTATTACCTTCTTTTACTTTAATAAACTTAACCATTTAAAACAAACTTGCAATCTGAATCTGTTTGAACTCAGCAGCGAAAAATTTATGACACAATTTTATTTTGTCTCATGAATATCAGAAAATGGAACAGAGCAGAGAAGAGAAAAGCTGACACCATCATATATCCTGGTTCGGTTGCCTTGTACTATGCAACCTATGTCCAGTCTCCACCACAACAATGGTGGAATTTTCACTACAGTTAAAGTATTACATACACCAATTCCACAGGATTGTCACAATTCTTTTACACTCAAGTTCTAGCCTTACTTGACTTTGGCTATGTTAATACTTAACTCTTCACCCTTAGTGCTAACCCAACTAAGAAAGGGATACCTCACAGGTACAAGATACAAGAGACAGACTTACCAAAAGAAATCTGAAATAACTCTAGGCTTTTCTCTCAAGTGTATCACTCTGCCTCTTTCCATTCATTGGCTTTTACTTGAGCTCTCTCATTATGCATTTTCACTCTAGAAATTACAGAAAGATAAACATTAAAAAGAAAATTACAATATGTAAAACATGAAGGAGATTGACTCTTCAACAACCTCTTTGCTATGTGATAAACTAGATTTGCTAGCCTCTGATTCAGTTCTTCATTCAGCAAAATGTTCCTTTGACTAGGAAACACTGTCCAGTTAGATGAACTTCTTCAAAGAGCTCTTCTCAGAACATACACATCAATAACATTGGTTATCTCTCCTTGGTTTCTGAATAGTGTGAGATCTTCTTTTGTATCTCCTTGCATGTTGCTGAGTTGCTCTCTCCTAGGTCAAATCTCGAGCTTTGTTCTTCACCAACCCACCATCTCACTTTTTCCCATTAATCCTCAAAATAGGAACTTTGGTTCTGACCTTCTCTTGTCGACCGAAAGCCACATATCAGTAGAAACAGACATCTTCAATGGTAAACTCATATCTTGGCCATCAAAAAATAACTTGGTCTCCAAGACATAATTTTAACCGTAAATACACAATAGTGAAGAACAGAAATCATCTTTCCTATATATCCCATTTTGGATTGCAGAGAATTGGGAAGAGGAGAAGAAAGCAATATGCATGTAATAGGAAATGTATTACCTTTGACCTTTGCCTTAGCTTGATTTGGTTTGATTTTGCAGATTTGACCTCAGCCTTTCTTTCCTAACCTTCTCTTTCTTTCTTCTTCTTTGAATAGCTTAGGAACTAAGCACTCTCTCTCACTTCTGTGATTTCTGACTGAGACAGGAAAAAGTGAACATTGCTTTATGGTGGACGAAATTGTGATCATTAACAATGGCTCCAAGGACTTGGTGCTCTCAAACGTGAATCACACTTTGTCACAACTCCGCACAACTAACCAGCAAGTGTACTGGGTCGTCCAACTTGCTGTGTTCCTTTTGAATCTCTGCTTTCCTACTGCTTCCTTCCAGTTTTTTTATCACTCCTTTCTATGGCAAGCTGTATGTAGGGCATCACTATTGTCAATGGCTACATCCCATCCTCTCAGTGAAAAAGGTCCAAATGCTCTGTCACGGCACGGCTAATCATCTGTCGGTTCTCGATCATGTTGGAATAGAATCCCTTAATTCTTTTGTGTTTGTCATCACGCCCAGCAGTCACGAGTTTGAAGCTCGTTACAGTCATTCAATCCCAGAATCCTACTCGGAATACCACAGACAAGGTTTAGACTTTCCGGATTCTCATGAATGCCACCATCAATTCTATCTTATACCAGAAGACTCTGATCTCATGGAATGGAAGGCTCGGTTGTCAGGCGAGGGGAAACCATGCATCGTGTATCAAAAATCCAAGAGATACGCACTCTAGCTTTCACTTGTAGAACGGAAGTGGTTGTCAGGCACGCGTTCATAGGGATGAATGATGATGAGTGTCATGGATCATCACATCCATCAGGTTGAAGTACGAATGGTATCTTAGAACAGGAATGAATCGAATTGAATAGAAAATAGTAGTAATTGCATTAAAACTTGAGGTGCAGCAGAGCTCCACACCCTTAATCTATGGTGTGCAGAAACTCCACCGTTGAAAATACATAAGTGATGAAGGTCCAGGTATGGTCGAATGGCCAGCCCCTAAAATGTGACCACAGTATCAAAATACAATTCAGGATCCAGGATGTCTAATATGATAGTAAAAAGTCCTATTTATACTAGACTAGCTACTAGGGTTTACAGAAGTAAGTAATTGATGCATAAGTCCACTTCCGGGGCCCACTTGGTGTATGTTTGGGCTGAGCTTGATCTATCTACGAGCTGAGGCTTCTTTTGGAGTTGAACACCAAGTTGTAACGTGTTTTGGGCATTCAACTCTAGTTCGTGACGTGTTTCTGGCGTTTGACTCCAGAATGCAGCATGGAACTGGCGTTGAGCGCCAGTTTACGTCGTCAAATCCCAAATAAAGTATAAACTATTATATATTGCTGGAAAGCTCTGGATGTCTAATTTCCAACGCCATTGAGAGTGCGCCATTTGGAGTTCTGTAGCTCCAGAAACTTTATTTTGAGTGCAGGGAGGTCAGATTCCAACAGCATCAGTAGTCCTTTGTCAGCCTCCTATCAGAGTTTTGCTCAAGTCCCTCAATTTTAGCCAGAAAATACCTGAAATTACAGAAAAACACACAAACTCATAGTAAAGTCCAGAAATGTGAATTTAGCATAAAAACTAATGAAAACATCCCTAAAAGTAACTAGATCATACTAAAAACTACCTAAAAATAATGCCAAAAAGCGTATAAATTATCCGCTCATCACTTTAGAAGCAAGATGGAGGGATTAGCTTTCTGAAATCAAATCGGGCTTGGGTTGGTTCTAATCAAGTTCATCCCGTTTGATTTCTTTGGCTCAGCTAGTTTCATTACTTTGAATCCTTTTGGGCTGATTTATTTATATGTAGCTGATAATGGGAATTTATCGTCGATCTAGAATGTTCTCTAAATAGAAGAGTTCATTCGTTGTAAGTATAGTCTAGATCAACAACTAACTCCCAATCAAATGTAGATTTAAAAGGGTAATCACAATCAATACACAATTATAACTGAGAGTATTTAGACTCCCTAGTCATTTTTCCTAGGAGTTGCAATTAGATGATCAATTATTGGCTATGGGGGAATGGGAGTTTGATGGCATGAGACAATGAATGTAAATAGCAAGGAATTAAAAGTCAAAGCAATAAAAGTCAAAGCAAGGAAAATTCAAATGCAAGAAACCTCTTGGCAAGTAATTGAGAGCTAAGGTTACCTATCCTAGCCATTGACCACAAACACATGATGATTATGAAGAGTTAATTCTACTTAGTCCACCTTACATCGAATATAAGTCAAATAGGCATAGTTGATTCCAATCCCTAAGTCTGAGCCAACTCTATTAATGGGAGGCTTAGAGTCAAGGGAAACCAAATCAACTAACTACTCTAATGTATCAAAAAAGAATTGACATCAATGACTCAAGGATTACCAAGTCATCAATTCCAAGCCAAGAGTGAGAAAAAACTAAGTAAAGACTAAGCCAAGCATTTTATCAAACACTTGGTGTGCATAAAAATAAAATAATATTAAATTGCATTAAAAATAAGATCTAACTACCAAAAGCAAGAAAATGAAAATAACAATTAAAGAAAGCAATAATAACATGGAAACATAAATTTGCTTTAATTGAAATTAAATTCAACAAAAGTGTTCATAACATGAAAGTGACAAAATAAAGGAAATAACAAAAGAAATAAAGAAGATCAAGATGAGGGAACATGAAAACATCAAGGAAACTACACTAAAACAAGAATTAAAGACTGGAATTAAAAGGAAATTAACTAAGAAAACCCTAATTCTAGAGAGAGAGGGGGAGCTTCTCTCTCTAGAAACTAAGAGAAAACATGTAAAAGCTAAACCTAATTGTCCCCCCTCTCACATGGAAAGAGGGACCCTTTGATATAGCAAGAATCAGCTTCAGAAAATCCTAAATTTGGGCCTTGGAAGCCCAGAAATCAACCTCAATGATTTGCATTAAGTGAGTCACGCGCTGGGACTTGCGTACGCACATATGCTGATTTTCTTCTTGTGCGTACGCACAGGATATTGTGCGCACTCACACATGGCTGAGTGGTTCTTGTGCGTATGCATAGTAGGCTGTGCGTACACACAGACCAGTGTGTGCTTCTCCTTTGATTTCTTCATGTTTTTTCCCAATTCCATGCTTTGCTTCCACTCTTATCAAGTCATTCCAACCTATTACACCTAAAATCACTCATCAAAATCATCAAGGCATTGAATGGGATAAAAGTGGGATAAAAGTGATTATATTAAGCACAAAATAGCATGTTTTCACAATTAAGCTCAATTTAGGGAGAAAATACAAAAGCATGCTATTTACATGAATAAATATAGGTTTATATGATGAAATCCACTCAAATCACTCCAAAATATTTCGTCAAATATGGATTCATCAATTCTCCCACACTTAAAGAATAGCATGTCCTCATGCTAATATATATATATATATTTCCTATTGAGTTTGGCTAAAACAAACAAAAGAACTCCAATCAATTCAAAGTAAATCCTTACGGCTAAGGTAAGAAAATATAGCAATATGTCTAATGTCCAAAAATTTGATTTGAACTTTTCAAAAACTAACAAGCAACTTGCAAGAAGATACAGGATAAGAGATGGGAACATAAAATTGAGCAATTGATCCCCTCATCGGATGTGTTTACACTCTAGTCGCTCAGTGTTTAGGGCTTAATTACTCAATGCTCCTTTAATCATGTTTCTCAAAGATTTGCAAGTCATCTAACAATCAACTAATATTTTATGCATGAATGCAAATATCATGAGGACTTTTGAGGATTGTAATGGGGCTAGGGTAATGTTAGGATTAATATGGTTAAGTGGGGTAATAGATTGGATCTTTGATTAGCTCAAGTATCCCACCTAATGCTATATCATCCTATATACATAACAAAATAACCTATATACCCATTTATCCTCTTTTTCTCATTCACTCATGCATCCTCTTTCCAATTCATACACATATGCATCCTTTATTTACATTTTTATTTTTATTTTTATTTTTATTTATTTATTTTTTTTAGAAACAAAGTATGTACACCAAAACTTTCTGTTATTATGAAAGAGAGATACATATGTTTTAAGTAGTAGATGCATGAGTGTTTAGCCATTTTCCAAAATTTCACAATGAAAACCCAAAACACTTCCTACCAATGTTTCCCACAAATTTTCCCCACACTTAAGTAACACACACTCCTCAACCCAAGCTAATCAAAGATACAATTAATAGACATTCATGGTTTCTCGCTTAGGGCAAAAGATATGCTTAAAATTAGAATAAAGGGATATTAAAGCAAATCTAATATCACAATCATAAAAGGAGCATAACACACAAGAACAAAGTGTGGTTAAAAATGTGCAACCACACAATTAAGGCTCAAATCTCACTTGGTATTTGTTCAAGCTCTTTTCTATGTTTCATAAAAAGATACTTCAAGCAAGTTCAAAATAAGTTTTCAAATCCAATCAATGGAACGCCCTAAAAGAGATTTCTTGAAAATTCTTTGTTGTTTTAACCAAACTTATTTACTCTACCATGCAAATACAAATGCAAATATCTATCATAAATAAACTATAAACAAGCTAAGATATATATAAGAAAACCAAGCAAAGTATAATTCAATAAAATAATAAACAAATATTCACAAAAAAGCATAACTACTAAAAACTAGAAAAAAAATAGTGCAAAGTGTTGAGATAAGGGAATTTACGCCCCAAATTTGCGGATCTTCCCCCACACTTAAACGTTGCACGGTCCTCCGAGCACGAACACGATCCGGGGAGAATAAAGCTCTAAGTTCCTCCACCTTCAGCTGGTGGATGCAGGGGCTCGGGTTGTATGGAGATTGCTAAGTCCAAAGCATTTTTGGCATCTCCATCCTCGGCGTCCTTCTCCTCTCCCGGCTCTTTGCCTTTATGTCTCATCCTCAAAAAGAATGAATAAGGTATAATTAGGAATAATAGGGCAAGTAGCACAAAAAGGGTAAAGGAGGGAGCAAATACATTGTATGCTTAGAGCAAAAGGAAAACAAACAAACATTTAATTGAGGAAGTTTGTATAGTGGTGTGGCATCATAAAAATTAGCCATGTGTGTATTCTAATTATGCGCGCGGTTAGAACACACACCACGACCGGTTAAAAAGGCATCCACACAATCAAAAAGTAAGCATGAGTTCCTCAATTAAATGGCCTAAGATGCAAGTAATAGATGTGCATCAATTAAGGACAAGCAAACTTAGGTAACTACCACAACTAAAGTGAATTGAGTATTTGATATATTGGATATTGAAATTATGCAAGTGAAAGCTCAAAATTAATAGAAAATGGCACAATTAACAATAATTAATTCAATGATGAAAGAGACTACTTATTTATCCTTAGGAATAATGAAATAATCACATGTATAAGGTGCTTGTTACAAAAAGTGCCAAGTCTTGATAAGAATCAAGTCAAGTCGACTCAAAAAAATGCAAAGCATTAACAAGGAACAAATACCTTGTTATGTGATTATATCCACTTAGAAACCATGATGAATAAGTAGTTCAATTCAATTCACTAAATTAAAAGTGCACAATTCATAACCAAGTTACCAAATAAGGATATAGTTTAACACATATGGTCGCAAGAACATATGCATCAAACTCACAATTCAATTAGGCAATCACACAAGGACTTAATACTCAGTGCACATATTCACCTGGAATGAAACACAAAATCAGGCAAGAAGCAACCCAACAATCATCAAGCAAACACTTGCAACTTATTAACAAATAACTAACCCAAAACTAATATAGTTACTAAAATCAAAATGAAATGCAAACCAAACTAAGTAAAACAAGGACAGAAGAGGGCAAAAGAAAGAGAAGGGAGGGGTGGAGGGGATGGAAGTATGTTAAGGCTTAATTCAAAGTGCAATAATAAAAAAATTGCCCAAAACAGCACGCGTGTGTACGCACAGGTATGTGTGCGTACGCACACTAGGTGAAACGGGGAGGTGTGCGCTTGCACAAGGTGTGCGAACACTTTGAACAGAGAGGGGATTAAGAAGTGTGCATGCGCACGCTGATGAGCGGATAATTTATACGCTTTTTGGCATTGTTTTTAGGTAGTTTTTAGTAGGATCTAGCTACTTTTAGGGATGTTTTCATTAGTTTTTATGCTAAATTCACATTTATGGACTTTTGCTGAAGTCTACAGGCTCATGCTTTTCCCTTTTGCTGTAAGAGACAGAGCTAGAACATGGTTGGACTCTCAACCTAAAGATAGTCTGGACTCCTAGGATAAGCTGGTCACGGCCTTCTTGGCTAAGTTCTTTCCTCCTCAAAAGCTGAGCAAGCTTAGAGTGGATGTTCAGACCTTCAAACAAAAAGATGGTGAATCCCTCTATGAAGCTTGGGAAAGATACAAGCAGATGACCAAAAGATGTCCTTCTGACATATTTTCAGAATGGACCATGATAGATATATTATATTATGGTCTATCTGAGTTCTCTAAGATGTCATTGGACCATTCTGCAGGTGGATCCATTCACCTAAAGAAAATGCCTGCAGAAGCTCAATAACTTATTGACATGGTTGCAAATAACCAGTTCATGTACACTTCTGTGAGAAATTCCGTGAATAATGGGACGCCTCAAAGGAAGGGAGTTCTTGAAATTGATGCTCTGAATT
>NC_029777.3:35778167-35784469 GCF_000817695.3 Arachis duranensis | reverse complement strand
ATTACATGGGTGAACCTTATGAAAACACCTATAATTCATCATGGAGAAATCATCCAAATTTCTCATGGAAGGATCAACAAAAACCTCAACAAGGCTTTAATAATGGTGGAAGAAATAGGCTCAGCAATATCAAGCCTTATCCATCATCTTCTCAGCAACAGACAGAGAATTATGAACAGAATACCTCTAACTTAGCAAATTTAGTCTCTGATCTGTCTAAAGCCACTTTAAGTTTCATGAATGAAACAAGGTCGTTCATCAGAAATCTTAAGGCACAAGTGGCCAGGTGAGTAAGAAAATCACTGAAATCCCTCCTAGTACTCTCCCAAGCAATACTGAAGAAAATCCAAAAAGAGAGTGCAAGGCCATTGATATAATCAATATGGCCGAACCTAGAGAGGAAGGAGAGGACGTGAATCCTAATGAGGAAGACCTCATGGGACGTCTCTCAAGCAAGAAGGAGTTCCCCATATTACTTGGATGACCCAGTACACTTGCTAGTTAAGTTGAACGGAGTTATGATCACACCAGGGATTATTAAGATCCCAATTTATCACACCATGATCTCTTTGGGGTATTTTTGATTTCATACAAATACAAAGAGACCAACTTTGAGGATCACAATTTCGTCCACCATCTACAACAATGAACTGATCACCTGTGTGGCTCCATGAGAGCCTACTGTCAAGCTATTGACATTAAAGAAGCGATTATTGGGAGGCAACCCAATTTTTATTTATCTAATTTTATTTTTTATTTTATTGTTCTTTTATGTTTAATTAGGTTCATGGTCATGTGGAGTCACAAAATAAATACAAAAATTAAAAACAGAATCAAAAACAGCAGAAGAAAAATCACACCCTGGAGGAAGGACTTACTGGCGTTTAAACGCCAGTAACGAGCATCTGGCTGGCGTTCAACGCTAGAATAGAGCATGGACCTGGCGTTGAACACCAAAAACAAGCAACACTCTGGCGTTCAAACGCCAGGAATGCACCCTGAGGAGAGCTGGCGCTGAACGCCAGAAACAAGCATGGAACTGGCGTTCAACACCAGAAACATGCTGCACATGGGCGTTGAACTCCCAGAACATGCATCACTTCGGCGTTGAAACACCAGAATTGCATGCAAAGGCATTTTACATGCCTAA
Source organism: Arachis duranensis (assembly GCF_000817695.3). NCBI lineage: Eukaryota > Viridiplantae > Streptophyta > Magnoliopsida > Fabales > Fabaceae > Arachis > Arachis duranensis. Next base: position 35,783,319 of record NC_029777.3, on the reverse strand, counting down.
TTGGCACAGGGATGTAAATCCTTGTCATCTCAGGATCTGTGGACCCCACAGGATCCCCACCTACCATATTCTCCCCTCTTCTCAACATTCATCCTCTCTTTCCAATAAACACTCTTCCCCAAACCCTTCACCAATCACCTCAAATCTCTCTTCCCAATTACCCCTTCACCACTCACATCCATCCACTCTTCCCCATAAACCCCACCTACCTTCAAAATTCAAATTTCTTTCCCACCCAAACCCACCCTAAATGGCCGAACCTACTCCCTCTCCTCTCCCTATAACAACCCCTCCATTCTCCTTAATTTTCACACAACACAACCCCCTCTTCTACACCTTTGCCAAATACACCTCCCCTACTCTCCTCCATATTTTCTCTTCTTCTTCTTCTTCTTTTCTTTCTTCTCTTGCTTGAGGGCGAGCAATATTTTAATTTGGTGTGGTAAAAGCATAAGCTTTTTGTTTTTCCATTACCATTAATGGCACCTAAGGCTGGAGAAACCTCTAGAAAAGGGAAAGGGAAGACAAAAGCTTCCACCTCCGAGTCATGGGAGATGGAAAGATTCATCTCCAAAGCCCATCAAGACCACTTCTATGATGTTGTAGCCAAGAAGAAGGTGATCCCCGAGGTCCCTTTCAAGCTCAAGAAAAATGAGTATTCGGAGATCCGACATGAGATCCAAAGAAGAGGTTGGGAAGTTCTAACCAACCCCATCCAACAAGTCGAAATCTTAATGGTTCAAGAGTTCTATGTCAATGCATGGATCACTAGGAACCATGATCAAAAAGTAAGAACCCGAACCCAAAGAATTATCTTACAATGGTTCGGGGGAAATACTTAGATTTTAGTCTGGAAAATGTGAGGTTGGCATTCAACTTGCCCATGATGCAAGGAGATGCACGCCCCTACACTAGAAGGGTCAACTTTAATCAAAAGTTGGACCAAGTCCTTATGGACATATGTGTGGAAGGAGCAAGCCGGTTCAACTAAGAAGACTGGACCTCAAGCCTGTGGCTAGAGGATGGTTGGAATTCATCCAACGTTCCATTATCCCTACTAGCAACCGATCCAAAGTTACTGTGGATTGGGCCATCATGATCCATAGCATCATGATTGGAGAGGAAGTAGAAATTCATGAAGTTATCTCACTTGAATTCTACAAAATAGCCGATAAGCCCTCTACTTTGGCAAGGCTAGCTTTTTCTCATCTTATTTGCCATCTATGTTACTCAGCTGGAGTTATCATAGAAGGAGACATCCCCATTGAGGAGGACAAGCCCATCACTAAGAAAAGGATGGATCAAACAAGAGAGCTCACTCATGGAACCCAAGAGACACATGTGGAAGCTAATCACCAAGAAATCCCGGAAATGCCTCAAGGGATGCACTTTCCTATGAGTTTCTGTGTTTTTCTATTATTTCAGGTATTTTCTGGCTGAAATTGAGAGACCTGAGCAAAACTTTAATAAGAAGGCTGACAAAGGACTGCTGATGCTGTTGGATTCTGACCTCCCTGCACTTGAAATAGATTTTCTGGAGCTACAGAACTTCAAATGGCGCGTTCTTAAGGCATTGGAAAGTAGACATCCAGAGTTTTCTAGCAATATATAATAGTTCATACTTTATTCGAGATTTTACGACGTAAACTGGCGCTCAACGCCAGATCTATGATGCATTCTGGAGTCAAACGCCAGAAACACGTCACAAACCAGAGTTGAACACCAAAAACACGTTACAACTTGGCGTTCAACTCCAAGATAAGCCTCAGCTCGTGTAAAGATCAAGCTCAGCCCAAAAATACACCAAGTGGGCCCCGAAAGTGGATTTATGAATCAATTACTTACTTCTGTAAACTCTAGTAGCTAGTTTAGTATAAATAGAACTTTTTACCTTTGTATTAGACGTCTTTGGATTGGTCTTTGATTGTATTATTTGGTCTTCTGACCATGTTTGGGGGCTGGCCATTCGGCCATGCCTGAACCTTCATCACTTTTGTATTTTCAACGGTGGAGTTTCTACACACCATAGATTAAGGGTGTAGAGCTCTGCCGTACCTCAAGTTTCAATGCAATTACTACCATTTTCTATTCAATTCCGCTTGTTCTTATTCTAAGATATTCATTGCACTTCAACATGATGAATGTGATGATCCGTGACACTTACCATCATTCTCACCTATGAACGCATGACTGACAACAACTTCCGTTCTACCTTAGACCGGGCGCATATCTCTTGGATTCCTTAAACAGAATCTTTGTGGTATAAGCTAGAATTGATGGCGGCATTCATGGGAATCCGTAAAGTCTAACATTTTCTGGGGTATTCCGAGTAGGATTCCGGATTGAATGACTGTGACGAGCTTCAAACTCGCGATTGTTGGGCGTGATGACAAACGCAAAAGAATCAAGGGATTCTATTCCAACATGATCGAGAACCGACAGATGATTAGTCGTGCTGTGACAGAGCATTTGGACCATTTTCACTGAGAGGATGGGATGTAGCCATTGACAACGGTGATGCCCTACATACAGCTTACCATGGAAAGGATTAAGAAGGATTGAGGGAAGGCAGTAGGAAAGCAGAGATCCAACAGGGACAATTCATCTCCATACACTTATCCGAAATTTTCACCATTGAATTACATGAGTAACTCTATCTTTATTTTCTGCTTTATTTATTATTCGAAAACTCCATAACATTTATTATCCGCCTAACTGAGATTTACAAGATGACCATAGCTTGCTTCATACCAACAATCTCCGTGGGATCGACCCTTACTCACGTAAGGTATTACTTGGACGACCCAGTGCACTTGTTGGTTAGTTATGCGGAGTTTTGACTAAGTGTGATTCACGTTTGAGAGCGCTACCAAGCTTTTTTGGCGCCATTGTTGATGATCACAATTTCGTGCACCAAGTTTTTGGCGTCGTTGCCGGGGATTGTTTGAATCACAATTACGTGCAATAACAGTGCCAAGTTTTTCTGATCCAGCAACAGCACCATGTTTTTAGCGCCGTTGACGAGGATTGTTCGAGTTTGGACAACTGACGGTTCATCTTGTTGCTTAGATTAGGTAATTTTCTTTTCAAAAAGTTTTCAAAAATATTTTTCAAAATTTCTCACCTGTTTTCGAAAATTTTCAGAGTTTTCAAGAATGAATCCTAGAGTTTCATATAACATGTTTTAGCTTGGCTAGCTATTAAGCCATGTCTAACTCATAGGATTTTGATTGAAGACTATGAGTTCATTACTTCCTTTTTCCAAAATATGTTTTCGAAAAATTTAGTAAGAAAATACAAAAGAAATCATAAAATCATAAAAAACCAAAAATATTTTGTGTTTCTTGTTTGAGTCTTGAGTCAATTTTTAAGTTTGGTGTCAATTGCATGTTTTTAAAAATTTATGCATTATTTTTCGAAAATTCATGCATTCATGGTGTTCTTCATGATCTTCAAGTTGTTCTTGGTAAGTCTTCTTGTTTGATCTTGATGTTTTCTTATTTTGTGTCTTTTATTGTTTTTCATATGCATTTTTGCATTCATAGTGTCCATACATTAAAGATTTCTAAGTTTGGTGTCTTGCATGTTTTCTTTGCATAAAAAATTTTTCAAAAGTATGTTCTTGATGTTCATCATGATCTTCAAAGTGTTCTTGGTGTTCATCTTGACATTCATAGTGTTTTTGCATGCATCATTGGTTTTGATCCAAAATTTTCATGTTTTGGGTCATATTTGTGTTTTTCTCTCTCATCATTAAAAATTCAAAAATCAAAAAAGTATCGTTTCCTTTTTTCTCTCAAAATTTCAAAAATTTGAGTTGACTTAGTCAAAAATTTTTAAAATTAGTTGTTTCTTGTAAGTCAAGTCAAATTTTCAAATTTTAAAAATCTTATCTTTTCAAAACTTTTTCAAAAATCAAATCTTTTTCATTTTATTTGATTTTCAAAATTTATTTTTTTAAATTATTTTTCAAAAAATCTTTTTCTTAATTTTATCGTTATTTTTGAAAATTATGCTAACAATTAATATGATTGATTCAAAAATTTGAAGTTTGTTACTTTCTTGTTAAGAAAGGTTCAATCTTTAAATTCTAGAATCATATCTTTTAGTTTCTTATTAGTCAAGTAATTAATTTTAATTTTAAAAAATTAAATCTATCTTATCTTATCTTTTATATCATATCTTTTTCAAAATTTGATTTTAAAATATCTTTTCTAACTTCTTATCTTCTCATCTTTTCAAATTTGATTTTCAAATCTTTTTCAACTAACTATTTGACTTTTTGTTTGTTTCTTATCTTTTTTTAAAACCACCTAACAACTTTTCTTTCTTTTATTTTCGAAAATACCTCCCTCTTTTTCAAAAATTCTTTTTAATTAATTAATTGTTTTAAATTTTAATTTTAATTTTATTTCTTATCTTAATTTTCGAAAATCATTTAACTCCTTTTCAAATTTTATTTTCGAAAATTTCTCTCTCTCTCTCTCATCTTATTCTATTTATTTATTCATTTACTAACACCTCTCTTCACCTCTCTTCATCTCAAATCACTGCCTCTACCTTTATTCTTCATCCTTTACTGAGGATCTGAAAAATCAATAAAATGATTCTTGAAGCAAGAAAAAGCATTTCTATTCAAAAAAAAAAAAGAAAAACCGAAAAAAAAATTTTATAGAGAAATAAGAGTTGTGATCCAAGGCAAATAAGAGTGTGCTTAAGAACCCTGGACACCTCTAATTGGGGACTTTAGCAAAGCTGAGTCACAATCTGAAAAGGTTCACCCAATTATGTGTCTGTGGCATGTATGTATCCGGTGGTAATACTGGAAGACAGAGTGCTTTGGGCCACAGCCAAGACTCAATAAGTAGCTTTGCTCAAGAATCATCATACTTTACTAGGAGAATCATTAACACTATCTGGATTTTAAGTTCCTAAAGAAGCCAATCATTCTAAGTTTCAAAGGATAGAGTGAGATGCCAAAACTGTTCAGAGGCAAAAAGCTAAAAGCCCCGCTCATCTAATTAATACTGATCTTCATAGATGTTTTTGGAATTCATTGCATATTCTCTTCTTTTTATCTTATTTGATTTTCAGTTGCTTGGGGACAAGCAACAATTTAAGTTTGGTGTTGTGATGAGCGGATAATTTATAC
>NC_029777.3:35772016-35772270 GCF_000817695.3 Arachis duranensis | reverse complement strand
TCCTATATAAACCCTCCTTCACTCCTTCATTTTCACACACCTTAAACACTACTTCTTCTCCCTTTTGGCCGAACACAAAGCCCTCTCCATCTCCTCCAATTCTTCTTCTTCTACTCTCTTCTTTCTTCTTTTGCTCGAGGACGAGCAACCATTTTAAGTTTGGTGTGGTAAAAGCATTGCTTTTTGTTTTTCCATAACCATTTATGGCATCCAAGGCCGGAGAAACCTCTAGAAAGAGGAAAGGGAAGGCAAAG
>NC_029777.3:35771230-35771851 GCF_000817695.3 Arachis duranensis | reverse complement strand
GTGAATATCCGGAGATCCGACATGAGATCCGAAGAAGAGGTTGGGAAGTTCTTCCCAACCCCATTCAACAAGTCGGAATCTTGATGGTTCAAGAGTTCTATGCCAATGCATGGATCACCAAGAACCATGACCAAAGTGTGAACCCGAATCCAAAGAATTATCTTACTATGGTTCGGGGGAAATACTTGGATTTTAGTCCGGAAATTGTGAGGGTGGCGTTCAACTTGCCTATGATGCAAGGAGATGAACATCCCTACACTAGAAGGGTCAACTTTGATCAAAGGTTAGACCAAGTCCTCACAGTCATATGTGAAGAGGGCGCCCAATGGAAGAGAGATTCAAGAGGAAAGCCGGTTCAATTAAGAAGGCAGGACCTCAAGCCCGTGGCTAGAGGATGGTTAGAGTTCATACAACGCTCAATCATTCCCACTAGCAACCGGTCCGAAGTTACCATAGACCGGGCTATCATGATCCATAGCATCATGATTGGAGAAGAAATAGAGGTTCATGAGGTTATAGCCCAAGAACTCTATAAGGTGGCGGACAAGACCTCCACCTTGGCAAGGTTAGCCTTTCCTCATCTCATTTGTCACCTCTGTTATTCAGTTGGAGTTGACATAG
>NC_029777.3:35769518-35770025 GCF_000817695.3 Arachis duranensis | reverse complement strand
TTTTTAGTATGTTTTTGGTATGATATAGTTAGTTTTTAGTATATTTTTGTTAGTTTTTAGTTAAAATTCACTTTTTTGGACTTTACTATGAGTTTGTGTGTTTTTCTGTGATTTTAGGTATTTTCTGGCTGAAATTGAGGGACCTGAGCAAAAATCTGATTCAGAGACTAAAAAGGACGGCAGATGCTGTTGGATTCTGACCTCCCTGCACTCGAAGTAAATTTTCTGGAGCTATAGAAGCCCAATTGGCGCGCTCTCAACGGCGTTGGAAAGTAGACATCCTGGGCCTTCCAGCAATATATGATAGTCCATACTTTGCCCAAGATTCGATGGCCCAAACCGGCGTTCAAAGTCACCCTCAGGAATCCCAGCGTTAAACGCTGGAACTGGCACCCAAATGGGAGTTAAACGCCCAAACTGGCACTAAAGCTGGCGTTTAACTCCAAGAAGAGTCTCTGCACGAAAAATGCTTCATTGCTCAGCCCAAGCACACACCAAGTGGGTCCG
>NC_029777.3:35758413-35769076 GCF_000817695.3 Arachis duranensis | reverse complement strand
GAACTGATGGCGGCATTCAAGAGAATTCGGAAGGTCTAACCTTGTCTGTGGTATTCTGAGTAGGATTCAATGATTGAATGACTGTGACGTGCTTCAAACTCCTAGCAGGCGGGGCGTTAGTGACAGACGCAAAAGAATCGATGGATTCTATTCCGGCCTGACCGAGAACCGACAGCTGAATTCCGCGTGCTGTGACAGAGCATATGCAATCGCTTTCACTGAGAGGATGGGAGGTAGCCACTGACAACGGTGAAACCCTTGCTTAAGCTTGCCATGGAAAGGAGTAAGAAGGACTGGATGAAGACAGTAGGAAAGCAGAGAGACGGAAGGGAAGGCATCTTCATGCGCTTATCTGAAGTTCCTACCAATGAATTACATAAGTATCTCTATCTTTACCTTTGTGTTATTTTCGTTCATCACCATTACAATTTGAGTTTGCCTGACTAAGATTTACAAGATGACCATAGCTTGCTTCAATACTAACAATCTCCGTGGGATCGACCCTTACTCGCGTAAGGTTTATTACTTGGACGACCCAGTGCACTTGCTGGTTAGTTGTGCGAAGTTGTGTAATGCCATGGTATTGAGCTACCAAGTTTTTGGGGTTCATGACCGGGGATTATGAGAGTTGTGAAAAAGTATTGTTCACAATTTCGCGCACCAGTTATCTCCCTTGAATTCTACAAAATAACCGATAAGCCCTCTACTTTGGCAAGGCTAGCTTTTTCTCATCTTATTTGCCATCTATGTTACTCAGCTGGAGTTATCATAGAATGAGACATCCCCATTGAGGAGGACAAGCCCATCACTAAGAAAAGGATGGATCAAACAAGAGAGCCAACTCATGGAACCCAAGAGACGCATGAGGAAGCTCATCACCATGAAATCCCGGAGATGCCTCAAGGGATGGACTTTTCTTCCAACAACTATTGGGAACAACTCAACACTTCTCTTGAAGATTTGAGTTACAATATGGATCAATTAAGGGTGGAACATCAAGAGCACTCCATCATTATCCATGAAATTAGAGAAGATCAAAGAGCAATGAGGGAGGAGCAACAAAGGCAAGGAAGAGACATAGAAGAACTCAAGGACATCATTGGTTCTTTAAGAAAAAAGCGCCACCATCACCAAGGTGGATTCATTCCTTGTTCTTATTTTTCTATTTTTTTTCGGTTTTTATGCTTATTATGTCATCTATATTTGTGTCTCTGTTACATGATCATTAGTATTTATGTCTTAAGGCTATAAATAATTCCATGAATCCTTCACCTCTCTTAAATGAAAAATATTTCTAATTCAAAAGAACAAGAAGTACATGAATTTCGAAATTATCCTTGAATTTAGTTTAATTATATTGATGTAGTGACAATACTTTTTGTTTTCTGAATGAATACTTGAACAGTGCATATTTTTTATCTTATTGTTTATGAATGTTAAAATTGTTGGCTCTTGAAAGAATGATGAACAAAGAGAATCTTGTTGACAATCTGAAAAATCATGAAAATTGATTCTTGAAGCAAGAAAAACCAGTGAATAGCAAAAGCTTGCGAAAAAAAAAATAGAAAGAAAAGAAAAAGCAAGCAGAAAAAGCCAATAGCCCTTAAAACCAAAAGGCAAGGGTAAAAAGGATCCAAGGCTTTGAGCATCAATGGATAGAAGGGGCCTAAGGAAATAAAATCCAGGCCTAAGCGGCTAAATCAAGCTGTTCCTAACCATGTGCTTGTGGCATGCAGGTCCAAGTGAAAAGCTTGAGACTGAGTAGTTAAAGTCGTGATCCAAAGCAAAAAGAGTGTGCTTAAGAGCTCTGGACACCTCTAACTGGGGACTTTAGCAAAGCTAAGTCACAATCTGAAAAGGTTCAACCAGTCATGTGTCTGTGGCATTTATGTATCCAGTGGTAATACTGGAAAACAAAGTGCTTAGGGCCACGGCCAAGACTCATAAAAGTAGCTGTGTTCAAGAATCAACAAACTTAACTAGGAGAATCAATAGCACTATCTGAAATTCTAAATCCCTAGAGATGCCAATCATTCTAAACTTCAAGGGAAAAAGTGAGATGCCAAAACTGTTCAGAAACAAAAACTACAAGTCCCGCTCATCTAATTAAAACTAATATTCATTGATATTTTGGGATTTATAGTATATTCTCTTCTTTTTATCCTAATTTATTTTTATTTGCTTGGGGACAAGCAACAATTTAAGTTTGGTGTTTTGATGAGCGGATAATTTATATGCTTTTTGGCATTATTTTTAGGTAGTTTTTAGTAGGATCTAGCTACTTTTAGGGATGTTTTCATTAGTTTTTATGCTAAATTCACATTTCTGGACTTTACTATGAGTTTGTGTGTTTTTCTATGATTTTAGGTATTTTCTGGCTGAAATTGAGGGACCTGAGCAAAACTCTAATAAGAAGGCTGACAAAGAATTGCTGATGCTGTTGGATTCTGACCTCCCTGCACTCAAAATGGATTTTCTGGAGCTACAGAACTCCAAATGACGCGCTCTTAACGGCGTTGGAAAGTAGACATCCAGAGCGTTCCAGCAAAATATAATAGTTCATACTTTATTCGATATTTGATGATGTAAACAGGTGCTCAACGCCAGCTCTATGTTGCATTTTGGAGTCAAACGCCAAAAACACGTCACGAACCAGAGTTGAACGCCAAAAACACGTTACAACTTGGCGTTCAACTCCAAGATAAGCCTCAACTTGTGTAAAGATCAAGCTCAGCCCAAACATACACCAAGTGGGCCCCGGAAGTAGATTTACGCATCAATTACTTACTTGTGTAAATCCTAGTAGCTAGTTTAGTATAAATAGAACTTTTTACCTTTGTATTAGACGTCTTTGGATTGGTCTTTGATTGTATTATTCGGTCTTCTGACCACATTTGGCGGCTGGCCATTCGGCCATGCCTGAACCTTCATCACTTATGTATTTTCAACGGTGGAGTTTCTACACACCATAGATTAAGGGTGTGGAGCTCTGTCGTACCTCAAGTTTCAATGCAATTACTACTATTTTCTATTCAATTCCGCTTGTTCTTATTTTAAGATATTCGTTGCACTTCAACATGATGAATGTGATGATCCGTGACACTCATCATCATTCTCACCTATGAACGCGTGACTGACAACCACTTCCGTTCTACCTTAGATCGGGCGCATATCTGTTGGATTCCTTAATCAGAATCTTCGTGGTATAAGCTAGAATTGATGGCGGCATTCATGGGAATTCGGAAAGTCTAACCTTGTCTGTGGTATTCCAAGTAGGATTCCGGGATTGAATGACTGTGACGAGCTTCAAACTCGCGATTGTTGGGCGTGATGACAAATGCAAAAGAATCAAGGGATTCTATTCCAACATGATCGAGAACCGACAGATGATTAGCCGTGCTGTGACAGAGCATTTGGACCATTTTCACTGAGAGGATGGGATGTAGCCATTGACAACGGTGATGCCCTACATACAGCTTGCCATGGAAAGGAGTAAGAAGGATTGAGGGAAGGCAGTAGGAAAGCAGAGATCCAACAGGGACAATTCATCTCCATACACTTATCCAAAATTCCCACCATTGAATTACATGAGTAACTCTATCTTTATTTTCTGCTTTTTATTATTCGAAAACTCCATAACATTTATTATCCGCCTAACTGAGATTTACAAGATGACCATAGCTTGCTTCATACCAATAATCTCCGTGAGATCGACCCTTACTCACGCAAGGTATTACATGGACGACCCAGTGCACTTGCTGGTTAGTTGTGCAGAATTGTGACTAAGTGTGATTCACGTTTGAGAGCGCTACCAAGTTTTTTGGCGCCATTGTTGATGATCATAATTTCGTGCACCACACGCACAGAAGACTCTTTTTTTAAGAGCAGGATCATGTGTACGCGCACACACAGGTCCGTGCGCACGCACAAGAGCAAAAAAGGCAGGGGTTCACACACACAGGCTGTGCCAACGCTCCCCCCAAAGTGGTTACAAGTTGGCATGCGGACGCACAAGCTTGTGCGCTCGCACAGGATGTGCGAAAATAGGGGTGTGTGCGTACGCACAAGCAGGTGCACACGTACAAGTGAAAGAAAAATAGGAGAGCGCCCACGTACAGGGTGTGCTGGCGCTGTGACCAGAGGGCATGCAAGAGAGTGTATTTGCGCACAGGCTTATGCGCACGCACGGGTGCCTTGTTTTGCAAAAATTTTTCTTCACTTTCTAAGGTACTCAACCTTAGTTCAATCAAAATCTCAACCCCAAAACATTCAAAGACTCACAATTTCATGACCCAAATGCAAATTAACCTATATAACTCAAAATTAAACTAATCCTAAGCTAATTAAGACAAGCAAACATGTAATAAGCCAAAATTATAAACAAGAAAAGGGTAAGAACAATGTTACCATGGTGGGGTGTCTCCCACCTAGCACTTTGGTTTATTATCCTTAAGTTGGACTTTTAGAGAGCTCTCATCAAGGAAATTTGTGCTTCTATTGGATCTTCCAACAATGCTTGAATCTCCATGATCCCCAATTGATTGCACCAAGCTATGATGGAGTTCTCAACAAGCTACGAGCTCCTAAAATCAACCTTCTATACAAACAAAATAAAGAAAACCAACAAAAAGCAAGATATTCACATATTAATATATTCACAATAGCAGAAAATAAGCAAGCAACATATGCACAATCAACCAAAAATAAGCTATTTACATATTCACATATGCACAATAGCCAACAACACCACCATTGCAACTCCCCGGCAATGGCGCCAGGAATTTGATAATGGAAATTTATCGTCGATCTAGAATATTCTCTAAATAGAACAGTTCATTCATTGTAAGTATAGTCTAGATCAACAACTAACTCCCAATCAAATTTAGATTCAAAAGGGTAATCACAATCAATACACAATTATAACCGAGTGTTTAGACTCCCGGGTCATTTTCCCTAAGAGTTACAATTAAATGATCAATTATTGGCTATGGGGAAATGGGCGTTTGATAGCATGAGACAAGGAATGTAAATAGCAAGGAATTAAATGAGCATGCAAGGAATTAAAAGTCAAGGCAATAAAAGTCAAAGCAAGGAAAATTCAAATGCAAGAAACCTCTTGGCAAGTAATTGAGAGCTAAGGTTACATATCCTAGCCATTGACCATAAACACATGATGATTATGAAGAGTTAATCCTACTTAGTCAACCTTACATCAAAGATAAGTCAAATAGCCATAGTTGATTCCAACCCCTAAGTCCTAGCCAACTCTATTAATGGGAGGCTTAGAGTCAAGGGAAACCAAATCAACTAACTATTCTAATGTATCAAATAAGAATGGACATCAATGACTCAAGAATCACCAAAGTCATCAATTCCAAGCCAAGAGTGAGGAAAAACTAAGTAAAGACTAAGCCAAGTATTTTATCAAACACTTGGTTTGCATGAAAATAAAATAATATTAAATTACATTAAAAATAAAATCTAACTACCAAAAGCAAGAAAATGAAAATAACAACTAAAGAAAGCAATAATAACATGGAAACATAAATTTGTTTTAATTGAAATTAAATTCAACAAAAGTGTTCATAACATGAAAGTGACAAAATAAAGGAAATAACAAAAGAAATAAAGAAGATCAAGATAAGGAAACATGAAAGCATAAAGGAAACTACACTAAAACAAGAATTAAAGACTGAAATTAAAAGGAAATTAACTAAGAAAACCCTAATTCTAGAGAGAGGGGGAGCTTCTCTCTCTAGAAGCTAAGAGAAAACATGTAAAAGCTAAACCTAATCGCCCCCACTCCCTCTCACATGGAAAGAGGGCCCCTTTGATATAGCAAGAATCAGTTTCAGAAAGTCCCAAAATTGGGCCCTAAAGGCCCAGAAATCACCCCCAGCGATTTGCATTAAGTGAGTTACGCGCTAGGACTTGTGCGTACGCACAGGGGTGTGTGTACGCACACATGCTGATTTTCTTCTTGTGCGTGCGCACAACATCTTATGTGTATGCATAGTAGGTTGTGCGTACGCACATGCCAGTGTATGCTTCTCCTTTGATTTCTTCATGTTTTCTCCCAATTCCATGCTTTGCTTCCACTCTTATCAAGCCATTCCAACCTATTACACTTGAAATCACTCATCAAACCATCAAGGTATCGAATGGGATAAAAGTGGGATAAAAGTGATTATATTAAGCACAAAATAGCATGTTTTCATAATTAAGCTCAATTTAGGGAGAAAACACAAAAGCATGCTATTTACATGAATAAATATGGGTTTATATGATGAAATCCACTCAAATCACTCCAAAATATAATAGCCCACCAGCTTTGTTTCTTATGTTCATCCAGTTTGGGCTGCTGTCTTGATTTTTTGGCCTGCAATACTTAATCACAAATAATTAACATTAGTTAGATAATTGCCCAAAAATAATGTTTGTCATTATTAATTAATTTAGTTAATTTCTTAACTCAACAATCTCCCCTTTGATGACAAACATAATTAATCATTAACCAAAAGGAATTGAATTTGAATGAAGTTAAGAAACTTCCCTTTTATTTATGTCATTTGCTTTTATGTTGCTTCCCCTTTCCTTTTTAGAAGTGGCTCCTCCTAGATTTATGCTCTTCCTTTTTTGTTCCTGTTTACATTATACTTATAGAAAGTAAAATAAAGAGTTACACAACAATCAGCACCACAGATCCAGTCCAATGCTAAATATATCATGTCACCAACAAAATAGGCCCCAAGTTTAACAAGGTCAAACTAGCAACATATGAAAGCAAGTTCCAATTCTCATGTCAATACATTCACTGTAGTAGCACAATTTGCAAATCAAATTTTTTATGCCCAAAAATATTAGGAGCAACAATAAAAAAAATAGCAGCAGCAGCAATCAATCAAAATTCACAATTAAAATCACATACTCATGCTACTACTCCCCCTTTTGTCACCAAGGTTGGACAATAGGCAAAATTAAGTAAAATCCGCACCTTAAAACCTGCAAGAGAGTGTTAATGCACAGTCTAAATCATAAATTAATTCAAAGTAAATGCAGCAGTTGTTAAAGTATTACAGTCATCCGAAAAACCAAAGTAGTTCAAAAGTATCAAAAGAAACAATTTTCATGAGACAAAAATGAGCAGACAGCAGCAGCTTCATGAGACAGATCTAGGCATCTGAACCAGTTCCCTCCGAATCAGCTTCTTCTTTAGCATCAGTTGCAGGATCTTCATCATGTTGAAGATTATCAATGAACTTCATAAGTACAGCCACTCTATCCCTTGATTTTCGGAGGAAATTCTTATGCTTGCTTGTTAACTTCCTTTGTTCTTTACTCATGGCAATCAAGTGATTAGATTGGGAGACAAACATCTAGAATATGTCTTTGACAACATTAAGTAGAGCAAATTTTTGTCTAGTGGATATGGAAGTGCCCTCAGTGGAAGGAGGAGAAGATTCCTCATGAATGAACTCATCATCTTCATCATCTAGAACCACTCTCTCAAATCAAGTAGGTCCTTTTTGCTGTTTCACTGCACCACCTCCCTTTAAATATGAATGTCTATTTTCATAATTCTCATTGGACAAATCAACAACAAAATACTCAAAAATACAAGTTAGAAATATGCCATAAGGAAGGGATTTGTCTTTCTCACTTCTAACAGAGTCAAACATGTATCTAACCATCAAATAAGCAAAAGAAATTTCTGTTTTAGTGACCAGGGCATACAACACAAGAGTGTTAGTATAGGATACCCTTTGATAGGAACCACTTTGAGGAAGTATGATGTTGTTGACAATACGGTGCAATTGAGCACGTTCATATCCTAGGGCTTTGTGAGTGGGTGTAATGCCATCAATCAAGGAAAAATGTTCACAAATATGAGCCAAAGCATCATTGAAAGAAATACCAACTCCTTCATCCCACTTAACAGAAGTATAAGCACAAGGCCCAACATCAGTATACTTCAATGAATCACTGATTGTTTCATTATTTAAAAATATGTCTTGGCCCTTAACATAAGAGTGAACAATGCCCTCATGATATGTCATGTTTGCATAAAACTCTTTGACCAACAGAGGATAAATAGGTTTTTTTTATATCAAAAAGGTGATTCCAATATAAAAAATCCAAATTTTCACCATATGGAAAACCTTTCTTTTTCAGGTTTGGCAAATCAGCAAGAAAAGAGGGACACATGGTACGGTACTTTATAACTCCTTCATAAAAGTCATTGTTCATGACAGACCTAAATCTATAAGGATTATAGTTGGACTGAGACGTCATGAAGTGGGATTTATGAGCAAAAGAATCAATGTCTGGTTCTCTAACAGATTTGAGAGGGAGACGAGGTTTACCTCTTTGTGAACGCAAGGGAATAAACCTTGTCTTAGGTTGAGTGGGCTCAGATGAGGGTTCGGTCGCGGCTGGTCGTTTCCTTTTTGAAGAACTTGGCTTCGACGACCTAGGTTTGGATGGAGGTTCCTTCGGTGGTGGAGGCGTCGGCTTGGCTGAAGGAGGAAACCTAGAAAGCTTTTTAGTGTGAGCCATTGGATCACACCGAGGAGGTGAGGTAGGAGGAGAAGGAGAAGGAGTAAAAGTTCGGTCCTGAGAACGAGTAGAGGGTTTTGGTTTTGCAGGAAGCTTGTGTATCTTTTCTCTAGGAGGCTTTTGTACAACAGTTTTCTTCCTCATTTGGGTGGTTTCTGGCGACGAAGAGAGAAAAGTAATAAAGGTAGTGGAGGAAACCGAAGAGTTTGAGGAGTTATGGAGGGAGAGAAGGAAGTGTTGGTAACCGTACCCAAAAGAAAGTTTCTCAAACCATGCAACTACATCACCTTTTGATTTAACTTGAAGGGACTTGACATCACAAAAAGAAGGATTTTATTTTATTTTTAAAATTAAAAGAGAATCAATTTAAAATCTAAAACATTTTTGGACATATGGACAAAAAGAAATAAACTAAAGTAAACAGGCCAACAAAAACAAAACAAAAATATATCATTCATATGGGGCTCAAAGATGGTTGGATTTAAGGAAACATATTAGACCACTCATGATCTGATTTTTATGGTTGGCTCAGATGACAATATGCTTGCAACACAGCCTGAGAACTCTGATTTAAAAGAACATTCTTCACTTGCCCAGAATTGTCTCATACCTGTTTATGAGACAAAAACTCTAACAAACACATCAGAAATTTTCAAACAATGAATCATGGCTTAAAATCCCTAGACTAGTCCTAAGCATACAAAATCTCTCCTCAGCTAGTGGTTTTGTGAAAATATCTACTAATTGCTCCTCTGATTTAACAAATTGAATGCTAATATCCCTCTTTTGAACATGTTCTCTTATTAAGTGAAATTTCACTTCAATATGCTTAGTCCTAGAGTGCAAAACAGAATTTTTAGAAATATTAATGGCACTCATATTATCACAGAATAAGGAAATATTTTCAGCATTTAATTTATAATCAGCAAGCTGTGTTTTTAACCACATAAGCTGAGAATAACAAAAAGAAGCAGCTATATACTCAGCCTTGATGACAAGTCATCATATACCCCTTTTTCAAGCTAATTTCACTTGTTTTGTTAGTCTTTATGCACTTTCTTGCATCTTAAGTAAGTGATTTGGAGTGAAAATGCACAACTTCTTTAAATCAAGCAACCACCATGAAATTAATGTTAATTCATGAGGTTTAAGCTAATTTTAATTGAATTTTAATTGATTTATAAGCCTTATGAATTTAGTGATACTTGGAGTGGTTGTTTTGGTTTATTTCAGGTGAAGAAAAGAATAAAACAGAAAAGCGTGGCCTAAGAAAGCGTGACCCAAGGAGAAGGAAGCGTGGTCAAAGGAAGGAAAAGTGTGCCGCATGCAATGGGGGAGGCAAGCATTGCCCTCCACAAGGACACACTGCCCTCTAGGAGGGCAACATAAGGGAACAAGGCAAAGAAGGCAACTCTGCCCTGCCCACTACAAGGGCAGAGCACAAATTTGTGCCTTGGAATCAAGAAGAAGAAAATGTTGCCCTGCCCTCCACAAGGGCAGTATCGGGCTCACCAAGGAAGAAAATCAAAGGAAAAATGCCTATGATGCTTGCCACAAGTCAAAGGAAAAATGCCTATGATGCTTGCCACAAGAGTTGAACACGGGACCATGAGGAAGCAAGGAACTAAGTTCCATTACCTTGCCAAGAAACCAAGGAAAATGAATGAGCGTGTGTTTTTGCCCGGATTCGAACGCGGGACTTTATTTTGGAAACACTGCCCTGCCCTCCGCGAGGGCAGGGCAGCATTTTGTTGGTGCATGAATCTGGCGCACCAAATCACTATCCTGGCAGCACCAGCGCGCACCACAGCTCGATCCTGGCAGCACCAATTTTTCCTGCCCTGCCCTCCGCGAGGGCAGGGCAGCATCCTGTGCACCAAGGCACCATTCTGGCGCATCATGGCATGATTCTGGCAGCATCAGCACACACCGTGGCACATTTCTGGCGCACCAATTTTTCCTGCCCTGCCCTCCGCAAGGGCAGGGCAGCGTTCTGCGCACCAAGACCGCACCAGCCCGCACCAAAACCGCACCAGCCCGCACCAAGCCGCACCACACACCAAATCCTGCCTTGCCCTCCGCAAGGGCAGGGCAGCCTCCTGGGAGT
>NC_029777.3:35732866-35757808 GCF_000817695.3 Arachis duranensis | reverse complement strand
CTTGCCATTTAAGTTACTGTAATTTACATTTCTTGCACTTTAAGTTTTAGTCATTTAATTTCTTGTTCTTTAAGATTCAGCACCTTTACTTTCAGTTCTCTTTAATTTCTGCAATTCATCCCTCTCCCTTTACATTTTCTGCTATTTACTTACTGTTGGATACAAAATCACTCAACCAATACTTGATTCGCTTGACTAAATCAACCACCGAACTAAAATTGCTCAATCCTTCAATCCCTGTGGGATCGACCTCACTCATGTGAGTTATTATTACTTGATGCGACCCGGTACACTTGCCGGTGAGTTTTGTGTTAGATCGCTTTCCACACATCAAGTTTTTGGCGCCGCTGCCGGGGATTGAAATAGATTGACAATGATTAAGTGAAGTGGAGGTCTAGATCAAGCACTTTTTCTTTATTTTTAAACTAACACACTAACTGTTCGAGACTTTGCCTCTACTAACTCTAACTGCACTCAAGTTACAGAGTGTTCTGTTTTAGTTTCTGGCTCTATTTGTGTTTCTGCTTTTGTGACAGGAGGAAAGAGCAATGAATCCACACCTTTTGAGCCTGAAATACTTTGGAAGTTGAGCAAGAATAAGGAATGTCAAGCTAGTGACATTAAAAGAGCGCTTGTTGGGAGGCAACCCAACCTGATGTAGTTTCTTTTCATAGCTATTTCAATAAAAAGGTTAAATAATTGGTCTGTATTGCAAGGAGCTAAGTTTGGTGTTGCACACCAAAACAATTTAAGGGAGAATGAAGGATTCTAAGTTTGGTGTTCCACCAAAAATCTCACTTAAAAGAACATTCTCACTTCCTGCACAATGCTATCTCCAAGCAATCAGACAAATTATTCAACTATTTAACTTCTTTTTAGCTTTAATTCCATAACCTTTAGCAAGGACACAAGGTTTCACATATGGTTAATTTGTTGCATCAGAGGCTGTGGC
Source organism: Arachis duranensis (assembly GCF_000817695.3). Taxonomy (NCBI): domain Eukaryota; kingdom Viridiplantae; phylum Streptophyta; class Magnoliopsida; order Fabales; family Fabaceae; genus Arachis; species Arachis duranensis. The sequence continues at coordinate 35,756,856 of NC_029777.3, read as the reverse complement.
AAACAATTAAGTCTGGTGTTCCCACACCAAAATAAATCCAAAAGACACACTCACTTTATGCATACTAACCATTCATCTAAGGGCTTGAGAAGCAAGCAACTTTTGAGAATTATGCAGGAAAGTAGTCAACCATTGAAGATATTGTGCATCTTAACTCAAAAGGGGTACAACAGGAGGAAGAATGAAAAGCTGCGACCCAAAAGGTTGTATCTACACTTAATCCTTGTTGTTGCGAAATGTTTTAATTCAGGAATTCTTGTATGTCTGGTGGACGAAATTGTGATCACTTGTTCTTCCTACTTGTAGGATGTATACTCTGAGGACATTGTTTATGTTGATCTGCATAATGCTTGTCATTCATCACTTAGCTTTAAATTTTGTTTTGTTTCCCATATGCTTAAATAAAAGAAAAATTGTTTGAATTAGAAAGTAAATATCCAATGTTGCATAAGTTAGAATGGAAGTTAATGGTGGTATATGTGTTTGATTAAATGCATAACTCATAAAATAATTGCTGCATAATGTTATTTTCATTGAAGTGTGAGCTAGCTTGCTGTCATAAAGGTTCCTATCAGTAAAGAAAAAGCCCTTGAGAACAAAAATAAAATAGAAAGAAAAGGAAGTAGAAAAAGTCAATGTGGCAAGAAAAACAAAGAATAAAGGCTGGACACCAATAGCTTGGACCCTTAAGAATAAAGGTTGGACACCAATAGCTTGGACCCTAGGACATATGCCTGTGGTGTTCTTGTACTAAGATATGCTTGGATGAGTAAATTCTAAGGGGTATTTTAAAACTCGGTCACTTAGATCAACTGATTTGGGATGGCCAATTGAAAGTCCACAATAAAGAGCAACTTAGATACAGAACATTTAGTTATCCAAAGAGATGCTGGGCATCAATGATCCTAGGAAGAAATAGTGAGCCATGTGTCTGTGGTGGAAAGATGTTGAGTAAAAATAAAGCCAAAGGCTACTACTGCAACATTTGACACCAAGCCTTCGAAGAATAATAAGATTGTTAAGCAAAATGAGAAAAGAAAAGTTAGCAAGGGAGCAAGTAAAGAGTAAACCTTATAACAGCAAGTTTAGTAAGCCTTTGAGGAAAGATGTATATTATGTAACAGCAACAAAAATTGAGTTATCATTGTCTGCATAAAGACTCCATAAATCAAGTTCTGCTATATGCCTAATAAGGATATGTGTTCTTTTCTTATTCATTTCAATTGCTCTTAATTTTGATGCTTGCTTGGGGACAAGCAAGATTTAAGTTTGGTGTTGTGATGACAAGTCATCATATACCCCTTTTTCAAGCTAATTTCACTTGTTTTATTAGTCTTTATGCACTTTCTTGCATCCTAAGTAAGTGATTTGGAATGAAAATGCATAACTTCTTTAAATCAAGCAACCACCATGAAATTAATGTTAATTCATGAGGTTTAAGCTAATTTTAATTGAATTTTAATTGATTTATAAGCCTTATGAATTTAGTGATACTTGGAGTGGTTGTTTTGGTTTATTTCAGGTGAAGAAAAGAATAAAAAAGAAAAGCGTGGCCTAAGAAAGCGTGACCCAAGGAGAAGGAAGCGTGGTTGCAATGTAGCGCTCATTATTCTGCTCTGCCCTCTTGGAGAGCAGAGCAATGTCGTGCTTCACTTCATGAAAAATCATGGAAAATTGCTCCCCCAAATGCTTTCACCAAGGTTCGAATTTGGGAACTCCCCTTGGCACGCACATGGGCATGCATGACACGGGCATCCTTGGCGCACGCAAAGGAGCTTGGGCGCGCAGCTTGGACGCACGAAGAAAATGTTGCCCTGCCCTCCACAAGGGCAGTATCGGGCTCACCAAGGAAGAAAATCAAAGGAAAAATGCCTATGATGATTGCCACAAGAGTTGAACACGGGACCATGAGGAAGCAAGGAACTAAGTTCTATTACCGTGCCAAGAAACCAAGGAAAATGAATGAGCGTGTGTTTCTGCCCGGATTCGAACGCGGGACTTCATTTTGGAAACACTGCCCTGCCCTCCGCGAGGGCAGGGCAGCATTTTGTTGGTGCATGAATCTGGCGCACCAAGGGACATTTCTGGCGCACCAAATCACTATCCTGGCAGCACCAGCGCGCACCACAGCTCGATCCTGGCAGCACCAATTTTTCCTGCCCTGCCCTCCGCGAGGGCAGGGCAGCATCCTGTGCACCAAGGCACCATTCTGGCGCATCATGGCATGATTCTGGCAGCATCAGCATGCACCGTGGCACATTTCTGACGCACCAATTTTTCCTGCCCTGCCCTCCGCAAGGGCAGGGCAGCGTTCTGCGCACCAAGACCGCACCAGCCCGCACCAAAACCGCACCAGCCCGCACCAAGCCGCACCACACACCAAATCCTGCCCTGCCCTCCGCAAGGGCAAGGCAGCCTCCTGGGAGTTATTATTTTTGGGCCGAAAATTCAATTAAAATTCAAATTTAATTCATTTCTTCACCAAATCAAAAGCCCATCCAAATCCCAAAATCCAAGAATAGAAAGTGTATAAATAGGAGCTAGTTTGATGTAATTAGGGAGCTGGGGACCTTTTGCTTTGCTTTTGAATTTTGCACTTTCTTTGAGCTTTGAATTTTATTTTTGCACTTTAGAACTTCTCTTGGTGTCTTCACTGAGATTTCAGAGAATTAGGGAGGAGAATTGATCTCTCTTCTTCCTCGTTCTTGCTTGGGTCTTTTTAATTTCTTTGTTTTGATTCTTGGGTGTTAAGAATTGAGGAAATTCTGTCTCAATCTCCACTCAAGAACTCTTTAGTTTCTTTTCTGCATAATTGAATCCATTCACATTCTCTTTACTGTTTCTTCTTCAATTTCTTGTCAATTGCTTTGAGAACTTGGATCTAGGAAGGCAATTGAGATCTAGGCTCTGCTACCTAGTCTCTTGAACCCTGAGATCCCAATTTACTTTTGGTTCTTCTGTGAACCCTGCTGCACTTTAATTTCATTTTCTGTTGAATTTCAGTTTATTCCAATTCATCTTCTACTTTATTAATTGTTGCAATCTACTTCCTTTTGCTGGAATTCTGAATTCCCAACCCTTAATTCCCCTTTTATATTCAAGCAATTTATATTTCTTGCCATTTAAGTTACTGCAATTTACATTTCTTGCACTTTAAGTTTCAGTCATTTACTTTCTTGTTCTTTAAGATTCAGCAAGTTTATTTTCCTGTTCTTTAATTTACTGCAAATTCCCCCTCTCCCTTTACATTCCAAGCAATTTATCTTCTGTTAAATACAACCCACTCAACCAAAACTTGATTCGCTTGACTAAATCAACCACTAAACTAAAATTGCTCAATCCTTCAATCCCTGTGGGATCGACCTCACTCATGTGAGTTATTATTACTTGATGCGACCCGGTACACTTGCCGGTGAGTTTTGTGTTGGATCGCTTTCCACACATCAAGCCTCTGCAGTGGATAAAGTCACTGTTGGCTGCTTCTTACTAGACCAAACATTTAGGGACTTTCCAAGAAAGCAACATAAGCCTGATGTGCTCCTTCTATTAACTCTATCACTGGCAAAATCTGCATCACAATAACCAACTGCAGAAAAATCATCAATCTTAGGATACCAAAAACCAAAATTGGATGTGCCATGAATATATCTAATGATCCTCTTAACTGTAGAAAGATGAGACTCTTTTGGTTTAGATTGGAATCTTGAACACATTCCAATACTTTACACAATATCGGGTCTAGAGGAAGTTAAGTACATGAGAGAACCAATCATTCCTCTATACCTAGTCTCATCTACATCTTTCTCAGTTTCTCCCTTGTCTAATTTTGAATTAGGGTGCATGAGGGTTTCCATGGGTTTGGCATTATCTATACCAAATTTCTTAACTAGTTCCTTGGCATACTTTTCTTGATGAATGAAAATACCATTTTCAGTTTGTTTAATTTGTAGTCCAAGGAAAAAATTAAGTTCACCCATCATACTCATGTCAAATTTCCCTGTCATGAGTTTTCCAAATTCAGTACAAAGGGATTCATTGGCTGATCTAAAAATAATATCATCAACATATATTTGGACTAGAATAAAAGAATCATTAGAATTCTTGATAAATAGAGTAGTGTCTATGGTGCCTCTTTGAAAACCATTTTTCCAAAGAAAAGAGCTAAGTCTATCATACCAAGCTCTAGGAGCTTATCTCAAACCATAGAAAGCTTTTGATCATTTGAAACCATGGTTAGGAAGCTCTTTATTTTCAAAATCAGGTGACTGCACCACATACACTTCTCTATCTATCACACCATTCAAAATGCACATTTCACATCCATTTAATATAATTTAAAACCACAAAAGGCAGCATAGGCTAACAGAAGTCTTATGGCTTCCATTCGGGCAACAGGAACAAAGAATTCATCAAAGTCTATTCCTTCTTCTTGGTCATATCCTTGTGCCACTAGCCTTGCTTTGTTTCTTGCAATGCTACCATCCTCTCCTAGCTTGTTCCGAAATATCCACTTGGTGCCGATCACTTTCTTTCCATTCGGCCTTGGAACCAACGTCCACACTTGGGCTGCTGTATTGATTTTTTGGCCTGCAATACGTAATCACAAATAATTAACATTAGTTAGATAATTGCCGAAAAATAATGTTAGTCATCATTAATTAATTTAGTTAATTTCTTAACTCAACAATATGGCACTAAGGTAGGCATGGCAATGAGTACCCACGGGGGCGGGGACATCCCTCCCCCCTCCGCCTCCATATCGAGTCCCTGTCCCCGTCCCATCCCCGCAATGGTAACGGGAATCCCGTATCTGTCGGGGACCGAGAACTCTATGGATATTCGCAAATTTTTAAAAAATTAAAAAAATCGGAAAAAAATGAAAAAACCATATCAAACATCGTGTTCCATGTCTCTAAAGACTTTAACAACAACAAAGACATTAACATGTTCATATTCTCCAAAGACATTTACAACAACAAATATTTAATATCAAACATATCCATAAAACAACCAAAATATCAAACATATCCAAAAATTACAGAGCATAATTCATCACATTGTAGAATTCTCAAGCCTTTTTTTCAAGATGTAATGGTAGTGATGGTAGATTCAGATTTGTTTGAAACCTACACCAAAAAGAAGAATACAATTAAAAGTTAAAATCGTAAAATAAATCAAGAATATGTCAATAATATGAAAAGAAAAACAGTATTGTATATAATTTAGTAATTTTCTTACATCAACATTTGCTTCAATACTATTAATTGTGTAGCACTCAAATCCTATGTTAGCTGTGGTTCCAAGCTCATTCCAAAACCAATCTTGATTACACATTAAAGCCTCTAATGTATCTGGACATAACCTACTATGATGTGGCGTAATAAATCGACCACCAGTACTAAATGAAGACTCAGAGGCAACTGTAGATATAGGAATCACCAAAAAATCCCTAACAATCACTTGCAAAGTGGAAAATTTCATGCCATTTGATTTTCACCATTTTAAGATATCAAAGTCATCTTCAGTTTGTGACACTAATCTCTCTTCAAGATAATAATCCAACTCGCTTTTTGTATTAATAAATGCAGATTCCTCACTTACATGGGCAGCAAAGTCAGCTTGCCAAGATTCGTGACTAAACTTCTTCCCACTTGAATCTGAAGGCATTGGTGGTGGCGGTGGCATATTTAACTGAGCAGCTTGGTCTCTCTCTCTTCCCTTGGTTGCATATTCTAAAACTAAATCTTGTACTAACCTTTTCACTTGACCAGTTACAACACATGCCTTCGTCTCACCATGTATTTTACAAAAAAAGAAATTTAACAAATACATCTTGTACCTAGGATCCAAGAGAGTCCCAATAGCCATAACAGTATTAATCACACCCCAATACTTTCCAAATTTAGCTATCATGCTAGTAGCCATCAATTCAATTTCCTCTTTTCCACAATGTTGCCACTCTATCAAAGCCAACTTAATCACACAAATTTTAGAAAAATAATAATTTGATGTAGGATAACTTGTTCTAGAAAATAATTCAGTCACATCATAAGACACCCTCAATCTTTGAAAAATTTCATCCGCCATATCCCAGTCCTTATTATTAGGCAAAGATTTATATTGACTCTCATGCATTGACAATCTTCAAAAACATCTCTATACATAATTGCAACTTCAAGCATAAAAAAGGTTGAATTCTACTTAGTTTTCCAATCAAGACAGAGATTTTTTGTGTAGGGGTATTTTAATTGAGCACATGTTTCCTTAAATTTTTCTTCTCTCTTAGGTGTTGCTGTCCAATAATGAAAACTATCCCTCACTCTTTCTATAGCATGTGAAATAAGTTGTAACCCATCTTTAACAATCAAATTTAATATATGCGCACAACATCATATGTGAAACAATTTACCACCGAATATGAAGTTTCTAGATGACATTTTAGTCAAAATATTATGAACCATAACATCATTAGTACTGCAATTATCAACAGTCAAGGTGGATACCTTCCTATCAAGATTTTAATCCATCAAACAATCTACAAGTACATCCGAAAGTACATCAGTTGTGTGGGGAGCAGGCACATATATAAATCTACAATGACAATTTAGTATAAAAAGAATATTAAAAGTATTACAGTTATACATATTTCACAAATTAAGTCATAACAAAACTAAATATTCAATATTGTTACCTCACAAGACGACTTTGCAATTTTCAAGAATCATCAATATAAAGGACTGTGATAGCCATATAACCTTTATTTTGGTTACTTGTTGTCCACATATTAGTGGTAATTGCAACTCGACTTTTATTCCTCTCAAGAATATTCATTGTCTTCATCCTCTCATCATTGTAGAGCTTCAAGATGTCACTTTTCAAAGTGTTGCGAGTAATCACCTTAAATAGAGCTTGTAGAGCATTGCAAAATCTTCTAAAGCCAATGTGATCCACAATAGATAATAGATACTCATGCAAACAAACCATAACTGATAGCTCTTTCCTTGCATTTTCTTGGTCGAAGGTATATGCACCAACCACAACTGTTTTTCCACTAATTGTTGGAGTTGTCTTCATCATACATTATCTTATATCTCTAGTGGTGCGGAGCTTGTAGCTTTTGAAGTGATCACGTAAGTGTAAAGTGCCTTGTTTTGGGTCACCAAGTAGCTTCGATTTGCAATAATTGCATTCAGCCTTTAATTTTCCCTTGATTTCCACAATCTTAAAGTGATTCCACACTTTGGAGGTTAACTTCCTCTTTCGAACACCACTTGTAGAGTTTGTCGTTCTTTAATTATTAGTTGTCGTATCCGTTGGGGGTTTTTGAGGTTGAGATTGAGGAAGCTCTTGAGTAATTTGAACATTAGTGGCTATAGGTTCTTCCGATAAAGTATTTTTTCTCAAGAGTATTACTCAATGCATCCGAATAAGACATTCTATAAAATTACAGAACAACAAAACTATAATCACATACACACAACAGACTAAGTTAGAAATATAAAGTATAATTAAATTAGAAATATGAATCAGAATCACATTAACCCAAGATTGAATCACAAATATAAATTATAATTGAATTAGAAATCAGAATCAGAATCTCGTTAACCTAACTCCAGATTAACCCAAAATTAACTCAGAAATATAAATTAGAAATCAGAATCACATCAACCTAACTTAGAAATATAAATTAGAAATCAGAATCAGAAATTCAGAAATCAAAATCATATCAACCTAACTCAGAAATATAAATTATAACTAAATTAGAAATCATAATTAGAATCTCATTAACCTAACTCCAGATTAAGCCAAAATTAACTCAGAAATACAAATCAGAATCAGAAATCAAAATCACATCAACCTAACTCAGAAATGTAAATTAGAAATCAGAATCACATCAACCTAACTCAGAAATCAGAATCACATCAACCTAACTCAAAAAGCTTACTTACCCGACGGAGAAGAGGGGTAGACCAGCGAAGACAGGCGATTTAGCGGACGAACAGTGAAGATGCGACGAGGAAAAGACACTTCTCTGCCGCGATGAGGAGAAGATGATGACCAGCGACGACGCAACGAGGAGACACTACTAGAAAACAGCAGATTACAGACGGATTTTTCCGACAGAATTTTACTGTCGAAAATACCGACGGATTTTCGATAGATTTTTCATCGGTAAAAAATAAAAAAAAATTTCACAAAATTTACCGACAGATTTTAACATCCCTCGGTAACACTGTCGATAAAATTGAAAATGAAATTTGAAACTATCACCAATAACAAAATCCCTCTGTAACATCTAATAAATCCCTCGCTAATTTAAAATAAGTTAAACCCTTATGAACACACCATGATGAAACTTCATTCAACACAAATCACCGTTCATCTTCTCCTATCCTTCCTTTAAGCTTGCTCTTCTCCTCTCTCTTTGATTCGAGTTGAAAATAGGGCAAGTGTGACTTCTCCGTCGTTTCTGCTTTGTCGCCACACGCGTCGCACGAGCTCCTTCTATCACTGCTCGCTTGCACGAGCTCCCTCCGCCGCCGCTCGCTCGCATAAGCTCCCTCCTCTGCTGCTCGCGTTGCACGAGCTTCCTCTGCCGCCTCTCAGCTTATGTCTCTCTCTGTCTCGCGCCATCCATCCTCGCCGTTCACAGCCTCGTCGAGTCATCGTGTCACCAGATTTGAAACCTACATGTACCTCTTTATCTATTTTAGATTCTGGAATTGCTATTAAGCTATATTTTTTTGTTGAATTCAAATGTTCATACGTTATTGTTGCATCTAAAACTCGATCTGTTCCACTTTTGTTTTATGGTTTAGATTTTTGTTCTTGAATCTTCTTCAAGGTTCGAATTTGGTTTTGAAAGTAGCTCCATTAATTGTTATGGCTAAAAGTTTTGCATTGAAGATAATGTATTGTGCCTTCTGCAGTTCTGCTTCTGAGGTAAGATGGAGAGATTACCATAGTCTTAAATTGGAAAAAGGAATTGGAAGATTTGTTGTTTGAATTTTACATTTGAAGGAACTATAAATACCAGTTCATGAAATGCAATATGCTAAGTACATAGATTGAAATTACTCTGTGACTAATTAGAATGAGATTAACAGCAATAATTTTGTGCCCTATCAATATCGTAAACCATCTCATAAATCTGATTACTCTGGCAAATATCAGTTGATGTTAATAAACTGTGTTCTTTGTTTCAGCTTGCTCTAGGTGCTGTAAATTCAGAGGTTCTTCTTAGAAGGTATTAGCTTTAAAATATTTACATGATTTTCATATGCAGTAATGTGCTGTTTTTCAGGCCTGTTTGTTAATTAGTCTCAATGGATAATTAGATAGATATATGTGCTCAATGTTGTGTTTGTGCAGACGAGGTGTTTGATCTAATGACTGAACTACTTTTTGAAATAGGTGTTTGATCTAATGACTGAACTGATTTCATTATCCCTAGCCCTAGCCTTGTCCCTTCCCTGTTGTTGCTGCAGAGAACTGAGTTTCTAAATTCTAAGGTATGAATTTTGTATATTCCTATAATTTGTGAAATCTGAAACATAACAATTTCTATGATTGTGATATAGAATAAATTCGTTTATGAACTATATATCTGAATTGCTGAGATTTTTTATCTGGAATTTGCATGCATGTTCTTGTTCCTTCCTGTTCTTTTTATGACTGGTGATTTAGGTCATAAACACACTAAAGAGGGATCAAACAAACCACCATGACTTAACCTCACCCATTCACAGGTGTGAGGGAGTGGAAAACAAAAATCAGCTTCTTATTGTTCTCAACATGAACAAGGTTAGTATATTAGTTATGAGTAATGAGCAGCTTAGAATAGATTAGATTAGTAGTAAGTGGTGATGCAATGAATGCAGATTAATTAATTAATTACAATGCATTTGTACAGGAGAAGGTGCACTTTTTGGCTTGCTAAGAGGCATCTTTCAGAACTCATTACTAACTGGTCTATATATGATAATAAGGTGCTTATATTGAATGTATCAAATTTGAACTAAGTTTTATGATCTTACATTCTTCAGTGCTTAGTAAACAGTTTTACAATTATTTATTTCTTACCAAAGTTTCTTTTTCGGCTATTAATAAGATATATGTCTACATGTGTTGAAGAATAGCTAAATTGATTTAGTGTTCAATAAGAACAGCTACTGTGACTATTTGAGCCTCAGAGGGTCGAAGAGGACCCAATTTGATTGAGGTAATGCAAGAGAGAAACTTTTGGATTCTATTGAAGATCTGAAACTGGACTCAATTGTACTGGGAAGCAGGGGACTTAGCACAATCCGAAGGTGTGTATTTATTTATTTATTTATTTATTTTTTGGTACAATTCCCTATTTTGAGTACAATTCCCTGTTTCTGATTTATGCCATATATACAGTTATGTCGTGGAGTAGTTATCCCACCTTAGGTGGTAACATTAACCCTTTATCTTTTGGGTCTTATTACAAGTAACAGAAGAAGCTCAATCTGTAGATGCTAGCTAGTGCACTATCAGTGTCATTGTGCCAAATACTTGGTGTGAGTTTGTTTTGACAAATGATAGTTGACTTATAGATCACAATGATTATTTTTCTGTTTAATCTTCTTTACCAATAATTTAAGAATCGATATCAAACTTGTAATATCTACGTGAATGACTAATCTTCTTGTAGGAGGATGTATGTATAACCTTTGATAATTATTAATATATAAAAAGAATTAAATTTTGAATACTAAAGTTCTAGACTTCCAGTACTTTGTACTGGAACAAGATTTAGTGGTTTATATGTAGAATGTAGAATTGTTCGAGCATGGCGACGAGGCTGTGGTTGTCACCTTGAGGATGATGCCATGGGAATTACGTTCCACAGAGCTTTGTGTTGTTAATTAGTGTGTCTATTTCTTTTTTATAATGCAGTAGTTTATTCATGATTATTCCCCAGTTTTCATGGCTCTTTTGTACAAATACAAGTGTTTCATTTGAATCGCTTTCCTTGTAATTATCTTCCACTATTTTTATTCTATAATGCCTTAAAGATATGCATTTTCAATGCATGATCATGAATAAGGTAAATAAGTATCTAAATATTGATTTCCATGAGTAAATTATCTTCCACTAATAACATTTGACTAATTTAATATTTTAATCTGACACTGAGCTAAAATCAAGTTGAGTAATTTTTATATGGTACACCTTTCAACAGCTATTGGTTTTAGCATTGGATTCAAATGGATTGATTCAACAATGGGGTTTATACTTAATCAAATCTGTTTTGCACATCATTGCTATTTATTACTGTTGTAGAAGTGTTTGACATGTTGCCAATGGTTTATTTTTCTTTTTAAATTGATTTCACAAAATTAAAGATTAAATTATGATATTTTCCGTCTTATGTTCAGGCTAATCAATTCACATATGATTGTGTTTTTACATTTTTCATCCATTTGATTTATTTCTGTACTTTGTTTTCAGAAATTCTATATTGAAGCTATGAAAACTGAAAAGATTATATGACACTTGCATCTGGAGATTAGTGATACTGGTATGCCACTTGTCTCCATTGGCATTCTTGTTGGTTGTGAGAATTTCATGCATATGTTTTGGTTGCTGCTGCTAGTTCTCGTAATCCTACTCTAGCTAGTGCTTTGACTAGGCTACAGAGGTGTGCATTTAATGGCAGCTGGGAGGTATATATCTCCTGTGGTTTCCCTTTTGTTACCTGTTTATTACCCCTCAAATTTGACTTTATTTTCTAAATGGTATTGTACATTTGTATTAACATCATGAAAAAGAATGATTTATTTTTATAGCTTAGTGTTGGTTGGCCTTCCCAAATTATTAGTCTGATACTCTGATTCAATTCTATGAATCTTCACTAAATGATTATTCATTTTGTTGTGTAACTTAAATATTCTTGTTAAATGGATGTGCAGATTCGAATTCTTGCTGCTCAGGCTCTTACAACAATGGCAATCAGATCTGGTGAACCTTTCAGGTTATAGATTTATGAGTTTCTGCACACTTTGGCACAAGGTGGTCTGCAGTCACAGTTCTCAGACATACATCTCAGCAATGGAGCAGATAAAGGAGATAGCGGTACAAGCCTTGGAGTTTTATTAAGTCCAATGATAAAAGTTTTGGATGAGATGTACAGAGTGCAAGATGATTTGATCAAGTGAGAACCATATCTTAATTTTGTGCTTGCTTCAGTTTTACTGATGCTGATTAATAATGCTTTTGAACTGTGGTTTTGAATAGGGAAATACGCAATCATGACAATGCTAAGAAAGAATGGACTGATGATGAATTGAAGAAACTATATGAAACCCACGAAAGGTTGCTGGACCTTGTTTCATAGTTTTGCTATGTTCCAAGAACAAAGTAAGTATCTTCCTTTGGGTCCAATAAGATATCAATTTTCATTTTGTTGATCACTTATCTGAGTTTATTAATGATAGGGTCTATGTTCTCACTTTGGGTATTTTTATTGAGGAACAAAAAATTAAGTTTTCTTGTGAGGAAAGCAGTGATGAAGAAGAATAAGCAGCAGCAGAAAGAGCAAGTGAAGTGACAGATGAGATAAGTGGAATTAACACAAGACCTCCTTCACCAACTTCATCTATTGATTATTAGAGCAGCGAAAATTGTTCAAATAAGTTAGGAAATTGAATAGGAGTTGCTTGCAATATAGGTCTTTTAATTTACTAGTATGAGGAAATCATTTAGAGTCCTTTGGATACTCATTAACAACTTTTAATTTACTCAATAGACTTTGTTGATGTATGTTTGTTACTTATTATTATAGTTGATGTATCAATACACTTTGTTTATATTTTTAATTATATTGACTTGCTTGTTTATAGTAATTTTTTTTAGTTTGATAATACGTTGAATTTATTTATTTTTGAAATATTATAAATATTTGAATACAAATTAGATAAAAATTTGTATTAAATTTATATTTATTTTGTATGAAAACAAGTTTATTTTGTAATTGGAAAAATAAAAAAATTTTATTTTACCTTACTGACGGATTTACAGACGGATTTTTTGTCTGTAATAAGAGTATGAGATGATTTTTCAAAGTTCAAATTACAGACAGAAAATCTGTCAGAAAATCTATCTGTAATTACAGACGAAAAATCCGTCTGAAAATCCGTCTGTAATTACAGACGGAAAATCTGTCGGAAAATCCGTCTGTAATTACAGACAGAAAATCCGTCGGAAAATTCGTCTGTAATTACAGACGGAAAATCCGTCGGAACATTCGTCGTTTTCGGGAAATGGATGGAGAATTTACAGAGGGAAAATCCGTCGGTAACTGGTAAAAATCTGTCTGTAATTTTCCGACGGAAAAAAAATCCGTCGGTAAATAATTTCCGACGAGGCTTTTACAGAGGGACAAAATCCGTCGGTAACCAAAAATCCGTCTGTAATAAAGGTTAAATCTGTCTGTAAATCTGTCTGTATTAATCCATTTTCTAGTTGTGAGAAGATGACAACCGACGAGGAGAAGAAGACGAGGTGAGCGTGACGGTGAGCTCGAGAGGTGCGGTGAGCGACTGAGCCACTCGGGGGGTGAGAGGTGGTGCTGAGGGACCGAGGGAGTGGGAGGTGGCAGTCGGCGGTGTTCAGGAATTAAATGTTTCTCCACGGGGCGGGCACCTCTATGCTCTCCCCCGCCCCGTTTATTATACGGGATCCTGTCTTCCGTCCCTGTAGATAGAAATCAGCCCCATACCTATCTCCCGGCGGATAAAACCCCGCAGGTACCCGCCCCGCTAGAAATTTTTGCTATGCCTACACTAAAAAAGATAATTATTAGTTTTAAGCTGTAACGTGCACAAAATATATAAGTATTTATATACTCTTAAATTTTTTTATATAAGTAATTTCATAATAAATATATTTGATATTGTATAATTAAAAAAATTAGAGTTCGATAATTATTATTGACTTTTCAAAAATGAATCATTTCAACATAGAATAAAATAAAAAAGAAGAAAAACCTTACACAAATCCATGCAAATCGAATAACAAAATAATTTTTTTTTATGTGAAAGAACGTCTAACATATATAATTATTTATACACTTTTATTTATTAGTTTAAATTTTTATGATAAATGGACATATGAATTTCTTGATTTTACGTTGCTTATTGTCTTGTTTGCAATTATATGGAATATAGTTTTTTGTATAGTTATTATACAATTCAAAGAAAGTAAACCGAGATAACTGTAAGTTTCCTAGAAATATATAAATGTATAAAGTATATATATCATTGTCACAAGGTTGTCCCTGCATGTCTGTTGGTAGGAATTTGGCAACAAAATCCAATCTTTGTGATAAGATTTGCCACTCACATACATACATATGCTTGGAAATTTGATATTATTTGCCATTATTAGGTCGCGCTGATCAAAGAAAGGGCTAATAATGAATTATTAAAGCCAAAAGTTGCCTCTGATTTGAGAGATAATGTTTAAATTAGTCGCTAAATTACCAAAAGGAGAGGTTTAGAAAGTCATGGTTTGGTAGTTGAGATTTTGGACAATATATTATATATATTCTCTCTATCTTGTGAAACGGGCAGGTTGTGGCATTGAACTTAAATTAGAATTTTTAAACATCTCTATTTAATTTGTCAACTCTCATGAAACTGTTGGATGCGAACTCACTTGATGCCAATATTTATATAATCATTTAAGTACTTTTGTCATCATAATATATTTATATATTACGCCAAGAACTAGGTTCATGTCACAATTTTAACCTCCTTGTTAAGTGTAACAATTATGTATTAGCTAGGTTCTATGTATATATGAGAATGAGTTCATGATTTGTGTTAATTAGGGGTACTTATTAATTAGTTATTACGCTTACATATATGTGTGTTTAATCGTTAGTTCCTATATATAATTTTATTAACTTTTTTATTTATTAGGTCTTTATATTTTTAAAATTTGTAATTGAATTAAGATGAAAAATTATAACTAGATCTTTATATAGATGTTATTTTTCAGAAAAAAAAGATATTAATATTAAAATATTTTAATTTTAAATTATTTCATAATTAATCTTACATCAAATACAAAATCAAATATTTTAAAAGAAAATTGTATAAGAGTTAGAAAAACCCTAACTGAAGGGTTTTTTCTAATATAGAGGCTCTATCAGTGGTGGAACCAAGAAGACCTAAGGTGGCCATGTTCCTCCCTCTCCCTCTCTATTTTTTTTTAAATTTATTTTTTATATAATATGTATATCATTGATTAATTATATGTTAATATATTATCATAAAAAAATTATAGGCAAATAATTCAATATGTATAACATGTAGTGCAATATAACAATATCAAGTAGTGTTTAAAAAATTAAATTAAATAAAATAGTATAAGTGTATTATGTATGAATATGTAACAAATTTATAATAAATATAAGTTAAAAATAATTAACTAGTCTATTTCAAGATTAAAATGGTCCAAACATAATAAAAAATGTAATTTTTTTTAATAAATTTCATTCTTTCATATTTTTATGGGTTCTCCATGAAGAAAGATTTAAAATTTTCTATCTTTCTTTGATAATAGCAATAATTGAATGAACTTATTTAGTTATGAAGAATATGTAAATAAAATTTTGATAGTAGATAAAAGATGATTTTTGGTAGATTATTATATGATCGTATATATTAAAAATAAAGATTGCTTCAAAATTTTATATATTATAAATTATATTTTATTATTTTTTATTATATTATATTTTAATTTATTTAATTTGATCATGTTCTTATAAAATTTCTAATTCTACCATGGGCTCAACTACAATTTTTTAAACAATTAAAACCTAATTAAAAAATTAATAAAATTATAAAACAAATTAATTAAACCTATATATCTTGTTCGTTTATATTCCATCTAATATTAGACAGATATATATAAATATATTCTAAATAATATTTATATTTGAATTTTATTACTATTTTTGGGTGAATAACCTGGATGTAAGTCGATCCCTAAGAGTCGATGCTGAGTTGTTGTCCTCAACACCAAGCCACAGGTTTCGAAGGTCCGAACTCTTCGTCCAGGGATATATCACGTCGTGGAGAATGTGAACAAAGGGGGAGTGTACCTGTGAAAGACACTCATATGCTTAAGTTAGCATTGTGTATTCGATGTGTCTTCCGAAGTTAAAACATCATACCTTTATAGGTGAGGGAGAATAAATCAGTTATGCTTCCGTCGGTTATCCGTATTAAAAAGCAGTTACTATGGATGAGTAGGTTACAGTATCTGGTCAGACATTTTTATTCTGGGTTATAATCCGTTAAGCCGAATTATAACGCGCACCGTCGAGTAATGGCACATAATGCCGAGTTATGGCTTTTGATTTGTAACAGCCATATCATCGCCCTCAAGGTTGGCCTGGAAATATATTTTAATGAAGCATGTTGAGATTTTGATAAGCCATAATTCGGCCATTGAGTTATCCCTAGAACTCCCAGTTCAAGATAGTTTATTAAAATATTAATTAATTAAGATTGTGAATGGCAGTGGCTGGAGAGAGAAAAATTAATTGTTCATTAAGGAATGTGCTTGTTCCAATGTTCTGCGCTCCGTTTGATGTAACTGATGGGACGGTTAGGGTGGATTCCAAACAGTTTTGTTATAGTTAATTAAAAGCATTTGGAATCCAAATGGTTGTGTTGGTTTGTATTATTGTTGTTTGTTATCAAAAACGTTTTTGAAGAAAGATGAGCAAAAGAGGTACATTGTTCTTTCTCTCTTTGGAATTTCATTTCTTCTTCTTCCTTTCTTGAGTCGGTTCGATGGGTTTTTTAGAAGGAGAACAAAGGGGAAATCAATTGGTCATATGACTGGGTGAATGATTATGTCAGGAAGCATTCTTCGCTATTTCTGGATGAAGAAGATGTGAAGGAGATAGATAAGAATAAAGTTGTTAGACATGGTTCTAGGGTTTGTTTTTAGAGTTATTGCCATGTTTCCTTAGTGATCGTGTGTTCATAGGGGTGAATGTTTTGAGTTTTTCTATATGTCAAGTCTAGAAAATTTGAGGGTGAAGCTCTCCTTCATAGATTTTAAATGCCAGGTCTTGAAGCAATTGAACTGTGCCCCTTCACAACTCCATCCCAATAGTAAGGCTTTTCTGTGAAATTTTGAAGTGTTAATGGAGTTTCTGGAGGAGGCTCCTTGTTCGGAATTATTTTTTACATTATTCCAAGTCAAGGGTGTCTGGAAGGGTGGCTGGGTGAACCTGAATAGTTTCCCGAGATTTGCTATCTTCAAACTCTATAAGTCTTCATTTAAAGATTTTAAAGAAATATTTTTGAAGGTTAGGAATGTTGAGGGTGATTTCCCCTTTTATTTGGACGAACATTTGGGGGAAAAATTCCCCTTGTGGTGGTGTTCCGAACCTCAGAATATTCTGGGGCCTGAAATCATTAGTCCAAGGAATAAATGTATTATTGAATATTTAGTAGAGTTTGTTGATCGAAAAGAGTTGATTTCGGTGTTTGATTTGCTTCAGTGGAAAGAAAATATAGAAGCTGTTGTAGAATATTTGGGTGAGATTCTGAAATATAGCTTTGTAGGTTTTGAGTTGATATGTTACTAACTGTTTGTTTTGTTTTAGGAGGGAAGTATCCTAGCGTATTTGCTGTTATCCTAAGAGCTCAGGTGAAAAGTAAGAAACTCGAAAAGGAAGGTTCGACCCCAAAGCTAGATAAAATGGTTGATGATGGTGAGGTTAATCAGCCTCAGCCGAAAAGGAAAAAGGTTATACTGAAGAAAAGAAAAACTGATGTGGTGGACTTATTTGAGGGTTCTCAAGAAGATAGAGATGAGGTTCCTATTGAGGAGATACATGCATTTATGGATAATCAGAAGAGGTTCCATGATACTACCGACCAAAGTAACGGCTTGTCTGTTTGAGGGAAAGATTTTCCCTATATGGTTGTTGCTGACGAGGTTTGCCCATCGTCGGCAGATGTCTCATTGGCGAATGAGGTCGGTGACGTCGCCATTGGTCAATTTATGTAGGTATGTCTCTTTGTGATTTGGTTTGTTCCTGTTTTTTTTCCCGTGTTTTTGCCAGGTTCTTGTGTTTTGGCTGCCTAGTTTGGTTTATAGTCAAGAGAATAAGCATAAGAAGCTTATTAGGCAGAAATAGGATCCGGGTTTGAAAGAGGAGTTGGCATTAAAAAATACTGCTATAGTGGAGTTGGAGTCTAAATTATCTAATTAGGAGAAAGAGTTGAAGTTGATGAAAGAGAATTATGCCAAGGAGGTTGTAGATTTGAAGAAAAAGAAAGCTGATCTCTCTAGTATGAGTGCCCAAATGATTGAAGTGATTGCAAAGTTAAAGAAATGGAGAAAAATAAACAGGCAAAAATATTGGATTCGTTTGTTGAGGGTTTTGAACGGGCTTCATTACAGGCAAAGTTTTTTGTTCTGGACATTTATTTCTCTCCAATAGATCCGAAAAAGATCATTCGAGATAGAGCTATGGTGGATGATCATGGTGCAGTCAAAGAGGAAGACAACAATTTGGAGTAATTTGTGTTGGTGAATTATGTTTGTTTAATTTGAAACTTGTTTTAGTCTTTTTGTGCTCTTTATAGAGGGTTTTGACTTTTAAGCCGTTTGGCTTCTGGACAAATGATTTTTTATGTGATTTGTTGCATGGTCTGCGTTACATTGATATTTGTTTGAGTAGATATTCGAATTGTTTGCCTGATAGAAGTAGGAATACGCTGATGGTATTAAGATTTGGTTGACTTTTAGTCAATACTTTGATTGATTGTAATATCTTTGAGAGATATAATTTGGTAGTATTATCGAGCATCGTTAGTTAGGTTGTGCTCCAAAATCCGATGATGTCCTTTATGAACTATAAGTCGGCAATATATAGTACTAGGTGCAATTTGAATGTAAAGTGATTTGAGCAATATAAATTGGATTGGGTGCAATTTGTATGTAACACCCTAATTACCCTAATTTCCTTGCCTTCTCGATTTTCTGAAGAACCAAGTCATACGTTTGGAATGATCGGGGGTGGACCTTGGCGTTATGGCGCCAAGCTATGATATGTTGTGCTGCTCGGTGTCGGAGAGTTGCGATATCCCTGATTTCTTTAAGTGTATCGAGGTCTATCTGTCGAGCTCCATGTTGGTTGTCTATTTGAGTTCTGATTGATGATTGAGATACCTCTAAGGGTATCATAGCTTCATATCCGTATACCG
The DNA here is from genome assembly GCF_000817695.3 of Arachis duranensis. Lineage (NCBI taxonomy): Eukaryota > Viridiplantae > Streptophyta > Magnoliopsida > Fabales > Fabaceae > Arachis > Arachis duranensis. Next base: position 35,737,588 of record NC_029777.3, on the reverse strand, counting down.
ACCGAAAGGGTGTTTCATTTGTTTTTGAGTGGATTATGGTGTTGTATCCCCAGACTACTTCAGTATTAATTCGTCCCATAGTCCTTTTGCATCATCAAGTTTCTTTCGCGAAGCATGTAAGATAACTTTGTTGGTGGCTTCTGCTAAGCCGTTTATTTGTGGATGCTCTACTGATGAGAAGTGATGTTTGAGTTTAAGATTCTGCAAAAAAAGGTAAACTTGTGATCGGCAAACTAGCGACCATTATCAATGATAATGTGCCGAGGTATGTGATGAGTAGGATTTACGATGGTTCAGAAATTAGATAAAACAATTCCTTCGTTGATAGCATAGTCCAAACCGACAATCAATCCTCTCGATCAAAGTTTGATTTTTAAATACAAATATAACCGAGAGTAATTAAACCTCGGGTCTCTTCTCAAGGAACTAGTGCCTAGAGCGCACAATTTTGGTTGTGGAAAGTAAAAGGTGTTTTCAATAAAAAAGCAAACAATAAAGAGATAAAAGAATGATACAAAATTGCAATTAATAAATTAATAAAGGAATAAAAGAACTATGTATGTAATATAGACAAGTAAGGCTTTAAAGTGATGGAAATGTGGTTCAAAACATAAATAGAAGCTTGACTTGGGGTGAGTTATGGAATCCCTTCCTTGCCATAACCACAACTATGATAATTATGATGGATTAATCTCACTTAGTCTACCCTTAACATCGAAGAGTAAGTCAAGTGAGCATAATTGTTATTAATCCACAAATCCTAGCTAACTTACTAATGACCTTAGTAAGTTACTAGCGTTAGTGGAAACAATAACAACTAACAACCCAAGAACTATCACTAAATGTCGGACATTATAACTCTAGTAATCCATAAACTCATTTTTCCAAGCCAAAGGGTGGAAATCTACCTCATAATCAAAATTAACATTTCATCGAACATATGGTAGGCATATTCACAAAGCATGGCAAAATTGGAAAAATGATAAAAACTATGAACATCCAAAGAACAAAATCAACAAAAGCAACTCAACAAATATAAAATAATCACTAAACATCAAATTCATCAATTAAAACTCAAAATTGCAAAAGCATATATGTATTGATAAAGGAAATTAAAATAGGAGCAAGTGTAGAACAACTAATGTAATAAAAGAGGAAATTAAGAAATACTTACAATAGAATTAAGCTAGGATCCAATATCAAAACTTGAAGCTATAAAATTCTACAAACCCTAATTAAATCCTAAGGAAAATTGAGAGAAAACCAAACTTTAAACTACCCTAAAACTATCCTAAGTGTGTTGTATATTCTATTCTATTGTATTATGAATGGTAGTGTGTGGTGTTGTTTGCCTCTTCATATATGCTTCAGCACCTTCAGAAATGGGTCAAGAAGTCCCTCAAATTGCGAGTCACATGCCTTTTTAATGAAGTCACGCGCTGGTACTTATGCGTACGTACAGGTGTGTGCGTACGCACACTTGCTGAATTTTCTCCTGTACGTATGCACAGAAGTTTTGCATGAGCACAGGTACTGATTTTGACCCTTGTATGTAGGCACAAAAAGTGTGCATGGGCACACTCTAAAATGCTTTTCTCCTTTATTTTCTTCATGTTTTCTCCCAATTGCATGCTTCTTCCACTCTTATCAAGCCAATCCTACCTATTACACCTGAAATCACTCATCAAAAATATCAAGGTATCAAATGAAATTAAAGTGGAATAAAATTGATTAAATTAAGCACAAAATAGCATATTTTCACAATTAGGCACAATTTAGAGAGAAAACACAAAAGCATGCTATTTAGGTGAATAAATATGGGTTTATATGATCAAATCCTCTCAAATCAATCCAAAATTTATCGTCAAATATGGATTCATCAGTATGTCAAATCTACAGATAATGCTCTTCCATACAAAGGATATCATTTGTTCCAATGTTATTTTGGCTAGGGGTTGAGCCTCTATCCATTTTGAAAAGTAGTCAATTTACCTGTCCCTTTGCTAAAGGAAATGAGCCAATGATATCGAGCCCCTATTGATTGAAAGGCCAACTTATCTCGGAGCTATAAAGGTCCTCGGCCGGAAGGTATGTGATTGGGCTGTGCTTCTGGCAATTATCACAATGTTTTATTTTGTTGTTACAATCTTGTTGCAAAGTTATCCAAAAGAAGCCAGCCCATAGTATTTTGGATGATAAGCTTCGTGCTCCATCATGAGTACCACATATACCTTCATGTGCTTCAAAAAAGTGTAAGCTCGGCCTCCGACCTGGACAGACACTTAAGAAGTGGACGAGAAAAGCCTTGTCTATATAGAGAATTGTTATATATGGTAAAGAAAGATGCATGCCGGCGAAATCGCCGAGCATTAGTAATTTTGTCTGGAATTAATCCAGTCTGGAGAAATTCTATGTAAGGTGTACGCCAATCTTCTTCCTGTGCAGCACTTAGAGTTTTAGTTAGTTTTATGCTCGGATCATGTAGCACAGATTGATATAAAGTAGGAGTTGGTGCTTGTGTGCTAGCGAGCTTATATAAGATATTAGCTCGGCTATTGTGCTCACGAGGTATATGAAGAATTTCAATTTTTGAGAAATTAGAAGTGATGTTTTTGACAATATCCAAATATTTTGCCAATAGAGGGTCTTTCAATTGAAAGAAATTATTTACCTGTTGGACGACTAACAAAGAGTCACAGTATACCTTTAAATCCAAAATTTTTAGTTCAACTGCAAGCCTTAAGCCTGCAATTAGAGCTTTATATTCTGTTTGATTGTTGCTCGCCTTGAAGGAGAGGTGTAGAGATTGTTCTAGGACTATGCCATTTCTATCTTCAAGTAAGACTCCGGCCCCACAGCCTTGGGGGTTGGATGCCCCATCGACATATAAAGCCCACTGTGATGGGTTGTTCTCAGAGCTTAGTATTGTGAATTTGGCAATGAAATCGGAAATAAACTGAGATTTTATTGGACCTCGACTTTGGTATTTGATGTCAAACTCGGAGAGTTCTTCAGACCAATTTACCAGTCATCCAGCCATCTCTGGTTTTTGTAGCACTTGTCTTAATGGCTTATCAGTTCGGATGTGGACGACGTGGCTTCAAAAATAAAGTCATAGATGTCGAGCTGAGAAGACTAAACCAAAGCTAGTTTTTCGATCTTTGGATGGCAAAACTTGGCATTCTGTAAAGATTTGCTAATGAAGTAAATTGGCTATTGTTGCTTGTTCCTTTCGGTAACAAGAACAGAACTGATTGCAGGCAGTGACAGATAAATATAAATAAAGCTCTTCTCTTTGAAGGGGCTTTTGTAAAATGGGGGGTTTTGCAAGAATGTTTTTTATGCTACTAAAAGCATCTTCACATTCATTAGTCCAAGTAAAGTTGTTTTTCTTTTTTAGGGTTTGAAAAAAACAAAATGATTTAGATGCTAAACATGGCAGAAATCTAGATAATGCAGCAAGTCTCCCTATTAATCGTCGGACTTTTTTATTGTTTGTGGGCTTGCCATGTCCAATATAGTTTGGTCTCAGAATTGGCTTCGATTCCTTGGTTAGTAAGCATGAAGCCGAGAAATTTGCCTCCCTATACTCCGAAGGCGCACTTCTTTGGGTTAAGTCGCATATTATATTGCCGTAGTTGGTTGAAGATCTCTAAGAGGTCGTTGAGGTGGCTGTGGCCGAGATTTGTTTTGGCCACCATGTCATCAACGTAAACTTCTAGGTTCTTTCCAATTTGATCAGTGAATACCTTGTCCATAAGTCGTTGGTATGTTGCCCATGCATTCTTAAGTCCGAACGGGATAACTTTATATCAGTAATTTCCATATTCGGTGATAAATGTTGTTTTATTTCGATCAGATGGGTGTATTAGAATCTGGTAGGCATCCATGAAGCTTAATGTTTGGTAACCGAAAGCATTATCTACTAAACAGTCAATAGAAGGTAAATGATATGAATCTTTTGGGCATGCTTTGTTGAGATCGGTGAAATCAACACACATGCACCATTTACCGTTATGTTTTTTTACCATGACGACGTTTTCCAGCCATGTTGTGAAGCAAATTTCTTGTATGAAGCCAGCATTGATCAGTTTTTTGGTTTCCTCTAAGGATGCCTGATTCTTTTCGAGATCAAGATTTTGCTTCTTCCGAGCTATGGGTCAGAAAGATGGATTTAGTGCCAACTTGTGTGAAATCACTGATGGTCTAATTCCGGGAATGTTAGTAGGAGTCCAAGCAAAGAGATCAGCATGTTGTTGTAGAAACTTTTGAAATGAAACTTTCTCTTCCAAGCTAAGTGTGGTTCCTACATAAGTGAATTTCTTAGGATCATTTTTAAGATAAACCTTTTGTAAATCTTCTGTTGGGGTTGGTCTTTCGAAAGCATCGGCCCTTGGGTCAAGATCGGCAAGGGCTGGGAGCTCGTTAGAGTTGCAAATGATATTTACACGCGGACCCATAGTTCGGTTGAGTTTTTTCAAGCTGATGTTATAACACTGGCAAGCTTCACGACTGTCACTGTGAATAGTTGCAATGAGGTCATCCTGCACAGGAAACTTAATGCAAAGATGAATTGTAGATACTATAGCGCCGAACCGATTTAAAAAAGGTCAGCCGAGGATTAAATCATATGGGCTAAAACAGTCGACAATTAAATATTGAATATATGAAGTTTTTGATAATGGATGCTTACCGAATGTGGTCTATAACCACACAGATCCC
>NC_029777.3:35720594-35732823 GCF_000817695.3 Arachis duranensis | reverse complement strand
CGGAAGGTTGAAGAATGTTATTGCATAACTTTATTTTCTGAAGTGTAGAGTAGAAAAGAACGTTGGCACTACTTCCCAGATCCAATAGTACTTTTCGTACCAAAAGGTCTCCCAGTTGAATGGTAACGACGACAGGGTCATCTAAGTTTGTGGTATCGGTGTTGAAATCAGAGGCATGGAATGTCATTTGAGAAAAATGTGACGATGCTTGGTTGTTGCTGAGGTTTCCCTCTACCGATAGCATAGCTCGGTATGAACGCTTCCTTACCAAGTTTGTAGCTCCTCCTCCTGCAAAACCTCTCGGGGTGACTTGAGGTTGCCCTTTCTATGTCACGGAAGTGTTGTCCTGCTGAGGAATTGTCAACAGGAAATGGGGTACGCCTTTGTATGTGGCCACTGATACACTTGACCAAGGGGTCTTTGCTAAGCTAGTCACTCTAGGAAGTCCTTGGCGATGTATCACTCGTCAGTAGTATGTCCATGCTTTTGATGAAAAGTGCAATATTTGAATTTGTCGACATTTTTTTCATCCTGATAGGTTCCAGCTTTTCTCGGAGGCTTGATCAGCTTGGAGTTGAGAATTTCTTTGATGATATCATCCCTCTTTGTATTGAACTGAGTGTATGACTCATAACGAGGGGTTAGCTTGAAATTTTTCTTACTGTCCCGAGTTTTGTCCTCGTCTTTGTACTGGGTTTGTCCACCTTCCAAGCTTGTCAAAGTTCCTCTGTAAGAACCGAAGTTTTTCACATAAAACCATTTTAATAAAATAATTTTAGTACCTAGAATAGATTCAAAATTCAGAAGTTTTAATTTTAAAATATGAAGGTGAAATTCAATTTCAATGAATTTTTCTGAGTTGGAAAATATATCTTTTTTGAAAATATTTTTTGTAAAAATGTGTACTGGTGCTTAAGCTAGCAGTACCAGCTCTAGTCCGTCCAGTACCGCGTATTTTGGAAAAAAAAATTTTAAAAATTGATTTATTTTTTGAAAGGATAAAAATAATTTAGAATTGAAAACCTGGTACTAATCTTAAAGGTTTTGGCCCAAAGTGGGCTAAACGGACCAAAAATGCTAACAAGTTGGACCGGGCTCAAACCGAGCCCAAGGCCCAACTTATATAAACTCATTAATGAGCATTTCAGCTCATTTGATGCAAAAAGAGAGAGAGGGGCGCAGTTTGGGAGAAGAGAGGAGAAGGGGTGGTGTTACTTTTCACATCTACATTCCGGGAGCCATAACTTGAGCTACGAAACTCCGATTGACGAGCTGTTTGCACGCCACACAAAGTTCTTGTCAAGTTCTTCATTTATATTTAAGAAAATCGGGTAAGAAATTGCGTCTCAATCTCCAGTTTCCAGCCCTAGATTTTTGCATTTTTGGGGTTATGATTTTGAGTAGATTTTGTGGTTTTGCTTGTTTAGGTGATCTCTAGTTGCGAGTAATTATTGGATTTTATCCCTAATCTCATTGGGTAAGGTAAGGTTTCACTAAACCCTTATGTTTAGTTGTTTTGTGTATCTTAGGTTTTGATTTTGGTATATATATGATGTTAGTTGAGCTTCGGTGGCTTGTTGGTGAATTGAAAGCTTGTTGGATTCCAATCTTAGTGCGGTGTGCCTTTTTGGGGAGCGGTCAAGGTATGGTTTCGGTCTTCTCTATGTATTATGTAATATCCATGGACACTTAGACTAGTGGACCATAGGATAGGATTGAAATTAGATATTAATGAATATGATGTATGATGACTTTGAGTATATGTAGCATGATGATGGATTATTGACATTGTGTTGAGATAGGTGTTGAATGACTATTATGATAATGATGGGTGATAAGTGATGGATTTATGCATGCGAAATTATTGATGTGTAATATTGTTGTGAAAATGTTCTTGGTGAATAAGGAGAATTATGAGTATTTATGATGGTTTTGGATGTTGTTGAATGATGATTATGATGTGTGATGATATATGTTGATGATGATTATTGGTATTTAATGATTATAAAGGTTGATGATGAATGTGTGGATTATTATTGTTGATGAGGGTTTGTTGATATGGTTGATGATTGATGATGAATATTGATGTTGTTGGTAATTTGAAGGTGAGTGTTGAGTTTGTTGATAAATGATGTGGGTTATGAAATTAGGATGATGATAAATTGATGTTTGGATTGATGAGTGTTGAAGGAGTTGATAAATTGAGATATTAAATGTTAGATGTGGTATAGTTGAATAATGATGGAAATGGTGAGTAGTCATATTGATGTTAATAAGGTAAATGAAAATTTGGAAAATGTGAATTAGGTTGGAGTTAGACTTGTTGAATGGTTTAGCAGGTTGTGTGATTGAGAAAATGGTTGAAGCAATGTTTAGTATGAACTTTGGGTTGCTTTTGGTATGGTTGAAAAGTGATTGAGTTGGTTTTTGGATTGAGAGTTGGTTAAATTTGAGTTTTTAGTATTTTTGGTAAAAACTTATTTTTGGTGAACATTGACGAAGCATAACTTGAGCCTCAATTTTCAAAATTTGTTAGAACTTGCTTTAAATTAAATTTCATTGAAAACTCTTTAAATTGATATAAAGTTTGTAAAAATTGGAATTTTGTCGAGGAAGTTATGATCATTCAAAGTTTGGTATCAAAATCTGAAATTCTGCAGAATTGCAGAATTTTGTGATTTCTGGTATGTGCGCACGCACATAACCAGTGAAGTTTTACAACCTATGTGCACGCACAGCCCTATGCGCACGCACACGTTGGAAGGTGCACTCTGTGGAGGGCGTTCGCACGCCTTGTGTGAATGAACATAGTTGAAATTTTTACTACCTGTGCGTATGCACATGCCCTGTTTTTCAACTAAAACTTTGTTTTTAAACTATTTCACCTTCCCAACAAGCTTGTATACTTCTGTGACACCTAATTAAGACTCTTGGGCTTATTTTCGGGCATTAAAACATGGGAAAGGTCGTAGAAGGTTTGATTTGGTATTATTTTGAAAAGTAGAGAACGGAAGTTTAGGTTTCTGGTGTGTTGAGGATGGGTTTGGTGGAGTGCGAAAGAAGAATGGTATATGAATTGAGAAATTGACAAACTAGTGAGTTCAGAATGGAAAGTTGTGAATTGATGATGGTTATGGTGAGCGAAAACTTGGAAATGAATGATTATGGTTGATAGAATGAGTATGAGTGGAAGGGTGCTATGAGTAGTGGCCTCTGATATTGAATATGTGATTATTGTGCTCCGTCGTAGGAGCTATGGCAGTCTCCCGCCTACATTCGGATGTGAGGCTTGAAGCTGGGCTTCTCACTCATGTTTATCGCTCAAGAGGAGGGTGGTAGGGCACTCTCCCTCGGATTGTTTTTCCCTTTGAATGGAGAAAGTGGTGGGGCACTCATCCCTCGGAATTTTTCATCCTGAGCATGTGTTTTCTCTCTGGTTGCAAGGTGGCAAGGCACTATCCCTCGGAATCATGCGGCATCCAGAGGAAGGTGGTAGGGCACTCTCCCTCGGAATGTTTTCCTCTGAAAGGAGAAGGTGGTATGGCACTTATCCCTTGGAATTATTCCTACCGAGTTTGCACAACAGAGACACTAATCTGAGAGTTGCCATCCGGATTTTGTGACGGGTTTGGCACTATAACCGACATGTGATATAACAGCCAATAGGACAGGCATTCATCATATGCATCTTTTATATTCTTGCTTGGTTTGTTTACCTGAGATTGCCTAATTGTATAACATGTCTACTTGCTTTTTGAATTATTTGTTATATATATGAATACTATCTGTGCTTTTCTTGCTTGCATTTATCTGTGATTGTTTGGTGTTGAGGAGGTTAGGTAGGCAGCGGCGATGGGATCGCACGGAGGGTAGGTTGGTGAAGGTTGTGGGACAGCGGTGACTAATTTTAGATAGAAATTCCCTAAGTTTAGATACCTTTATTTATTGGTTACGGTTTAAGTTGTTTATTTCGTTTTAGCTTGAATATTTGTTTGGTATAAAGCTCTAGGATTGCCTCTGCCATCCCGGGGTCTTACATCTTACGTTACTGGTTACTGTTACCATATTGAGAACCTCCGGTTTTCATTCCATACGTTGTTGCTGTTTTTCAAATGCAGGTCGCAACCCACCTCAGTGAGTTGCTTGAAGGTAGTAGAATGGATGATCTTATTCTATTTTGTTGTCATTTTGGTTATTTTGGATTTGTACTCTCACTTTTTTCCAGAGGCTTACCTTGAGAGGAAAACTTGTATAAGCCGTTTTAAATCTTTAGATTTCTGTATTGTCTGTATATGGCTAGCCGGCTTAAACTCAGCGAGCCGTGGCTAGATTCTTATTCTATTATACTCTTATATTTTATTATATTATATCTATATCTTATGCGTTAAGTTGGTAGCTTCGTGAGTACGTTTTGTGCTTTTCAAATCCTGTTTTTTGAGTTTATTTTTGTCATCGGGCTTCTAGAAATATTATTCCTTCATTATATATTTATGAATGAACCTTAGAATTGTCGTAACCCTTGATTAATCTTTGCTTTACGGCATGAGGTAAAGCTTAGGGTAATTAGGGTGTTATGTCCTCAATATCCATTTGTCCTTTTACTTTTTCGCGAACTTGGCCAGGGTTTTTGGCATGGCTATTGCAATTGCTTCTTGGAATTTTCCTAGTTAGAGTCCACTCTTGATGGCGTGCAAATGCACCTCGAGATGGAGATCTGGTATGCTCATGGCGACTTTTGTAAAATGAGTCATGTAGTCCTTCAAACTTTCATTCTGGCCTTGTTTGATTGTGTTCAGGTAGTCCGAGTCATGTAAGTAGATTGCAGATCCAGCAAAGTGATTCTCAAAAAGCTTTGATAGATCCCTGAAATGAGAGAGAGAATCTGCAGGCGAACAACAAAACTAATCAAGTGCAGGGCCATCTAAATAAGATGGAAAACAACAACATAAGACGGAATCGGAAGCACCGTTTACGATCATTATGGATCTGAAATTTTTGAGGTATTTATTCGGATCTCCTAACCCATCGTAGGGGGTTAAGGTCGGTGGCAAACTGAATTTTCTTGGTAGCTCAAAATTCATAACTTCGGTTGTGAATGGCCCTACAGAGTTATCGGGCTCGGTATCCTCGTTTTCTGGTTGAGCATCCTCATTTTGCGGAGGCCGAGCTTCTTCGTTCCGTGGAGGCCAAGCTTCTTCAACTCAAATAGTTTCAGAAATGTGCATCGGATCAGATTGGTGCTCTTCCTCCTCTGGTTGTTCACAATGATCATTATTGTTTTCAATCCAAGCATTCACTAATTCGGCAATCTGATTTGCCATTCTTTGATTTTCTTCTGACATATGTTGGTTTGCCCCCATCATACGTTGGTTGGCTTGTTCTAGCTCAGTTACCATCCGAAGAAGTTCGGATGGTGTAGGTGGAGGCGTATCAGCCATGGATGCGCGTGACAGTATTGAGGCCAATGAATAGGAAAGATTTTTATGTTCTCGACCCCACGATGGGCGCCAATTGTTCTTGGGTGAATAACTGATGCATGAAAACTTGTCTCTCAACAAATTTTCCTTCGGCAAGTATACCGAATTATCGTCAAGTAAAAACTCACAATAGAGTGAGGTCGAATCCCACAAGGATTGATTGGTCAAGCAACTTTAGTTGGAAGAGTATGCTAGTTGAGCTAAACAGAATTTAGTTTGGGAACTTACAGAAATTTAAATGATGGGAAAGTAAATAGCAGAAATTAAAGTGCAGAATCTTAAAAGGGAATTTGGGGTAATGAGCATGAAAATAAATGACAGAAAATAAAGAAAATGGATAAGATCAGAAATGGGGAATTCATTTCTTCCTTAATCAAAACATCTATTGATCTCCTTGGCAATCTTAAGTGATTGAGTTCCAATTCCTTGGCAACCCAATCTCTCTAAGCTTGAACAATTGCCCAATTCCTTGATTTAATTGCTCATGGAAAGAGATGAAGTATGGTCACTGATTATACCACATGTATTTCCAAATCAAAGTGTTGGGAGGATTACATGTCACTATATCCGCCCAGACCCCAATTTGGTCCAACATGAGAAAGCATTTCTAGCATGATCTCCTCATCCCTTTTTCCAAGGCTCAGAGGAGATCCAATTATGGAGAGTTTCTTTTCCAAGACAACTAACCAATTGAATTAAGATTGAAAGCTTTCTATTAAATCAAAAGAGAAGAAAGAAGAAGAGTAATGAAAACTATAATTGATCCATCAAATTACAACAGAGCTCCCTAACCTAATGAAAGAGGTTTAGTTGTATATAGCTCTAGAAATCAAAAATGGCAGAAAAGAAGAATCCATGCTAAAAGTACAGAAAAGCAAATATACAGAGAGTAGTTCTCAAAAGTGCCAAGCTTCTCTATAGTTCAAAACTACTCCTATATATACTACTCCTCTTGATTTTCTAGTGAGTTCTTCAAGTCTTGGATGTGGGCTCTGGATCTTGAGTTGAAGCAGTTCTAATCTTTAGTGGACCCAACTTGCAGAGAAGTATGAATTAGGCTTGGGCGTTAGTGAGATTAACGTTAAGTGACATTGTGGGTTTGAGAACGTTAGTGGCAATCACTTTTTCCACTAACGCCCCACTCTCAAATACCTCACATTAACTCCAACGTTAGTGGCACTAACGTGACCACTAACGTTGCCTTCTAAATCTTTGCTAACGTTATTGGGACTCACTTTTCCCAATAACATTGGCTTATACCCCTTTCGCAAGCGTTATTGGGACTCACCTTTCCCAATAACGTTGCTATGTGCCTTTTGTCCCTACTTTAGAGTTCACGTTAGTGTAACTAACGTGGCTCTTAACGTGGGTATGCTTCACTTTCGAGAGCGTTAGTGACACTTACCTTTGTCACTAACGCTCCAAGTGCCTCTATTCTCCACGTTAGAGCTCATGTTAACTAAGTTAACGTGGCTCTTAACGTGGTAGTCATGCTATCTTCCAACGTTAGTGACAAAGGTGAGTGTCACTAATGTTGTCTCATCAATCCTCAACTCCATGTTAACTCTCACGTTAGTGGTCTTAACGTGACCACTAACGTGGGCAATGCTAGTTGATCCAACGTTAGTGACAAAGGTGAGTGTCACTAACGTTGGCGTTGTTCTTTTCTTCTACGTTAGAGTTCACGTTAACTTAGTTAACGTGACTCTTAATGTAGCTCATTGCCAAGTCTTGGAATGTTAGTGGTGTTCACGTTTACCACTAACGTTGGAGTAAAACGTTAGTGGTGTTCACGTTTCCCACAAATGTTGGAGTTCTCTTTTGTCTCCACGTTAACTACCACGTTAACTAAGTTAACGTGGCAATTAACGTGAGCTGTTGATGGCTCCGCTGGCGTTATTGGTGATCACTTTTCTCATTAACGTTGCAAGCTATTTGCCATTCCACGTTAGTGTTCACATTAACTAGATTAACGTGAGTACTAACGTGGTTCTTCCTTGCTTCCTTTGTCCTGAAATCAAGCAAATAAAATACATCAAAGCTCTAGCCAAAGTCATGAGATTATGCATCATCAATTTATCATGCAATTCTAGCAAAATCCTCATGAAATCATATGAAATTCACAATAGTTGCTTGACTCAAGGTGTAAGTGTATTTTCATCCAAAACTTGCCTTATTCACTAAGAAAATGCATGAAACTATCCTAAAACAGTAAAGAAAAGGTCAGTGAAACTGGTCTAGATGCCCTGGCATCACAACACCAAACTTAAAGCTTGCTTGTCCCTAAGCAAGTACTGAAGCATAGGAAGAATGAAATGAAAGAACAAGAAGATAATATAAAAGTAAAATTCCTGGTTTATGGGGTTTCATGCATAGCAACTTAGGTTCTTTCCTTTTTAGGTTTCAAGCCTTTATCAATTCCTTAGTCACTTTCTTGATTGCATCCTTTGAAACTCCTTTCTTGTTGATCCTTCCTTCTTTTTCAAAGTTTATTACCTTCTTCTTTTGGCTAAATGCTCTATAAGAGGGCGACTCTTTATGATAAGCTTTCAGCCAATACTCCCGAACCAGTTGGTTCAAGGTGCTAGGTGTTAAGACACCCCTATAGACTTACTCCCTCAAGTCTCTGTCCCTCATACATACACACCACAGGCACATGGTTTGTTATTTTTCTTTCTTGAGACCTTGGTGTCCAGCACCTCTTTGGGTTACTAAGTGCTTTGTAGAAAAGGTTACTCTTGATAGTGGACTTTCAGCTGATAATCCCGGATTAGTTAATCCAAGTTACCAAGTGATAAGGCACCCCTAAGAGCTTATTCATCCAAGTATATCCCTTGCATATAAACACCACAGACACATGCCTAAATTTTGAAACCCTTGGTGCCTAGCATTGTTTCTTATTGTGTTTCTTTCTTTTTTTACTTTTCTTATTGGGATCTTAGTGTTGAGTTTGTCTCATAGGATGTGTTTCAAGCATAGGACTTGGGATGGATAGTTGTTTTCTTTCCTTGTTTGGTGAACCAACTTAGCTTACTAATCATCCTACCACAAACATTCAGAATTCACTTCACAAAATAAATCCACTCTTGTTCTTTTCATAACATTTTCTTTTTGATTAACTTAAAGGACAAGCATACAAGTAAGAAAGATGAAAGTGATCACCAGGGACATTAAGCTCAATAACCATTAACCTAAACAATGAAACTTAAATGCAGAATTGAAAATCCTAAGCTACCATGGAAGCATGTTCTATTTCATACATGATTTTCCTTATTTAAAGCTTGAAAAGGTAGAGACAAGAAGGAACTCCACCACCTTTTACTCATGAGGTTGATCATGTCCTTTTGCTTCCTTGTCTTTCTCTTGACTACTTGACTCCCCCACTCCTTTGCTCTTCCCAATTAATTTCTTCCAAAAGCCAGCGTTTTCCATTTTCTTTTCAGTGTTTCCTTTTGTTGTTTCACCTTCACCTCCTGTTGCTCTGTTAAGTCCTTGCAAACTACCTCATAATTTGGGATGGCAGGGTGCAAGTTATGCATATGCCCAGTCATATAGTTTAACTTATCCTGAGTGTTTATGCTAAATTCTTCTCGATGCAGCTGCCTTCCTTCGTTGAGCACACTGAATTCATTGAAGGCTTTCATCTGAACTTTCTGACGTTGGTTGAGTTTTTGGAGGAGTTTGTCTTGGCTTTCTTGCCTTTCGAACACTTGACTGATAGCTTGAGTGAGCTGAGAGTAGTGCTCTTGTTGTTGCTCCATTAGCTGTTTCTGCCATTCCCTTTGTTAATTCATCCAATTTGATATCATTTTCTCTTGACGATCCATTCTCTGAGATTGAAAATCAACTGTTGTTCTTGTCCTTCCATGTATATTCTTGATAAATCGTCAATGGCTCCTCGAATGTGACCCAAATTTATGTTGGTTGGGTCATAGTAACCTTTTGGATGATATTCTGTTGATTGGGGTTCTTCTTGGAAAGGTTCTTCTTCCGGTTCTTCTCCTGATGTCCTCTTCCTTAGATGGGGTCTTTTCTGCTGTTGAGCTGGTGTCACATGAGTTATGCGTTGAAGTGTAAGTGACCTCCCGAGACTTACCCAAATTGGATTACTGCCTCTGAAGACTACCTTGGCTTTCATGCATAATCTAAAGATGGTGCAGGGGTACCAAAGTCTAGCACCTGAATCACTCTTCTCTGTTGACTCTTGAATTCCCTCAGCTATGATTTCGTGCACATTGATGCCTCCACCCTTTATTAAGCAATGTACCATAGTAGCTCTAGCGATGTTGACCTCAGAATTGTTTGCAGCTGGGAAGATAGATTGTCTCACAAGCTCAAACCATCCCTTGGCTTCCAGGATGAGGTCTCCTCTCCTGATGAACCAGGGCCTCTTATCCGAATACCTTTCCCAGTCAGATCCCACAATACATATGTCACCTACAATTTCTTCCAGTTCATCATTGTTGGGGCCATTGTTTATTCTTTCTTGATAACCGAGCTCAACAAAACGTGGTGATTTCAGTTAGAGAGCCCTTGTTATGGAATTGGGGCTGAAATCCACCTCTGTTCCTCTTACGTAGCTCCTGAAGGTGGGGGCCCTGGTCTTGTCTTCTCTAACCACATTTGCATAGAATTCATTGATGAGGGTTGCATTAATCCTTGTTTCCAGATTGGTGAGCTTTTGCCAACCCCTTTGCTCAATCTTTTCTCGAATTTGTGGACATTCATCTTCGTTGAACTGGAATGTTAACTCAGGCAGTAACTTTTTGTTCTTTATTCGTTTGAACTCGATCTCATGGAAGGCTGTTTTGAATCTCACTCCATCGAAGGGGATGCTCTCCACTGGTTCCTTCCTCTTTTGCCTCTTGGAGCTTGATGATGCCATAAGTGAAAATTGGTTTGTGAAGGTGGTGAAGGATATGAGTTTGAAGATAGAGTTCGGTTGGTTTGAGGCAAAATGTGTCTTAGAGGAATGTGTTTTGGGAGAAGGAAGAGAAGTGAGTTAGATGAATATTTGAGAAGGGCTAGAGTGGTGAGGGTTCCTTATATAGGCCGGTGATGATAGTTGAATGGTGTAGATCAATAGCACGGCTTTGATAGTGGACGGTTGGGGTTTGGTACAGGGTGATCACAAGGATCATCATATCTATGAACTGATTGCTTCGGTTTCCAAGATGACCCTTTCTCATCCTTTCATGACAACATTTTCCAAGGAAGTCTCCTTGAAGACAAGTGTATAACCCCCCTAACTGAAGTGGTCGAACCTCCTTCCATTGGTTGTTCCATCAATCTACTCCAATCCCCTCTTTTCATTTCCTATATAAGACAAAAGGAATACAAAAAGTTAATTGAAATTTTGGTGGGAAGATTTAAAATATGAACTAGCTATATATATATATATTTCACTATCGCTATGATCTTCATGAAGACAAAACAACTGACTTCTTTAATTCTTATATATGCACATTGGTGACACCAAACTTAGTTTGTAATCATGTGGTGTTTAAGGGTTTAATCAAGACTCTTAGCCCAAAATGACATAAGTTGTGTTCATGCCATCTTGATGTGCCTTGAACACCAAACTTGTTGTTCACTATATGTTGCATATAAGAGTTCTGTTAAATGTTTGTCAAAGTTGTTTTGAAATTCATGATCTTACTTTATTAACCAACACTAAAGAAATTAAAAGAGGGGATAAGAATCATGGGTTGCCTCCCATGAAGCGCTTCTTTAACATCATTAGCTTGACGGTTGATCCTTGTCAATGTGGCTGATAGTGCTTGAAGTCTTCTCCTCTTGCAGTGAACCTATGTCCATTGGCTTTGTTGATAAGCTCCATATGCTCTAAGGACAAGATTTTGTTGATGGTGTACACTGGAGGCAGCTGAGATGGAATAGTAGGGAGGTGAGGTGGTATAGATGGAAAGTATGTAGAGACCACTTCATCACCTGGCGAGAAATCTTCTGTAGGAATTTTCTTATTTTTCCATCCCCTTGGAACTTTTTTTCTTGTGTCCGTGGATACCAGCTGGTTCTTTGTGATTTCCTTTTTGAGAAGGGTTTTGTTGTCTATTTCATGTGATTTTTGTGGGTCTGGTTCCTTTTGGATTACACTGCTGTATGTAGGGCATCACCGTTGTCAATGGCTACATCCCATCCTCTCAGTGAAAACGTTCCTATGCTCTGTCACAGCACGGCTAATCATCTGTCGGTTCTCAATCAGGTTGGAATAGAATCCCTTGATTCTTTTGCGTCTGTCACTAACGCCCAGCACTTGCAAGTTTGAAGCACGTCACAGTCATTCATTACCGGAATCCTACTCGGAATACCACAGACAAGGTAAGACTTTCTGGATTCCTAGGATCCTACTCGGAATACCGCAGACAAGGTGAGACCTTCCGGATCCTCATAAATGCCGCCATCTATCTAGCTTATACCACGAAGATTCTGTTGGGGAATCTAAGAGATACACATTCAAGCTCGGTTGCATGTAGAACGTAAATGGTTGTCAATCACGCACGTTCATAAGTGAGAATGATAATGAGGGTAATTCTTATCATCACATTCATCATGTTCTTGGGTATGAATGAATATCTTGGAATAAGAATAAAAGAGAATTGAATAAAAGACAATAGAATTGCATTAATACTTGAGGTACAGCAGAGCTCCACACCCTTAATCTATGGTGTGCAGAAACTCCACCGTTGAAAATACATAAGCAAAGAGTTCAGGCATGGCCGAATGGCCAGCCC
>NC_029777.3:35716387-35717866 GCF_000817695.3 Arachis duranensis | reverse complement strand
GGCGTTGAACGCCAGCCCGTGCGTCCTCCAGGGTGAAAAAATTTTTTTCTTCTGTTTTTGACTCTGTTTTTAATTTTTTTGATTTTTTCGTGACTCCTCATGATCATGTACCTAATAAAACACAAAATAACAATAAAACCAAATAAAAATTAGATAAATTGGGTTGCCTCCCAACAAGCGCTTCTTTAATGTCAATAGCTTGACAATGGCTCTCATGGAGCCACAAGGTGATCAGGTCAATGTTAGTGTGTAGTCCCAACACCAAACTTAGAGTTTGGATATGGGATCTTAACACCAAACTTAGAGTTTGGTTGTGGCCTCACAACACTAAACTTAGAGTTTGACTGTGTGGACTCTTCTTGACTCTGAACTGAGAGAAGCTCTTCATGCTTACTCTCTTTTGTCACAGAGGGATGGCCATGTGCCTTAAACACAAAGTAGTCCCCATTCAATTGAAGGACTAATTCTCCTCTGTTGACATCTTTCAGAGCTCATGAATGGCAGAAGGAGATTTAATGGAATCTCTATGGTCTCTGTATGAGCCTCAGATTCCTTTGGATCCTTTATAGGAAACTCCTTCTTGCTTGAGGGACGTCCCAGGAGGTCTTCCTCACTAAAATTTTCGTCCTCCTCCTCCTTAGTGCATTCGGCCACTTTGATTAAATCAATGGCCTTGCACTCTCCTTTTGGATTCTCTTCTGTATTACTTGGGAGAATACTGGGAGGAGTTTCAATAACTTTCTTACTCAGCTGGCCTACTTGTGCCTCCAAATTTCTAATGGAGGATCTTGTTTCATTCATGAAACTAAAAGTGGTCTTTGATAGATCAGAGACTATATTGGCTAAATTAGAATTGTTTTGTTCAGAGTTCTCTGTCTGTTGCTGAGAAGATGATGGATATGGCTTACTATTACTCAGCCTATTGCGTCCACCATTGTTAAAGCCTTGTTGAGGCTTTTGTTGATCATTCCAGGAGAAATTTGGATGATTTCTCCATGATGGGTTATAGGTGTTTCCATATGGTTCTCCCATGTAATTAACCTCTGCCATGGCAGGGTTCTCAGGATCATAAGCTTCCTCAGAAGCTACCTCTCTAGTACTGTTTGATGCATGTTGCAATCCATTCAGATTTTGAGAGATCATGTTGACCTGTTGAGTCAACACTTTGTTCTGAGCCAATATGGCATTCAGAGCATTAATTTCAAGAACTCCTTTCTTCTGAGGTATCCCATTGTTCACGGAATTCCTCTCAGAAGTGTACATAAATTGGTTGTTTGCAACCATGTCAATGAGTTCTTGAGCCTCTTCAGGCGTTTTCTTCAGGTGAATAGATCCACCTGCAGAATGGTCCAATGACATTTTCGAAAATTCAGAGAGACCATAATAGAATATACCTAATAAGGTCCATTCTGAAAACATGTCAGATGGACATCTTTTGGTCAGCTGCTTGTATCTTTCCCAAGCTTCATAGAGGGATTC
>NC_029777.3:35713022-35713944 GCF_000817695.3 Arachis duranensis | reverse complement strand
GTTGGCTTTGTGAAGTCACCAAGCATTCTCCTTGCATTATTATTATTATTTTCGGCTGCCATGTCCTTCTCTTGTTCGAAAATTTCTGAAAGGTTGTTTCTGGATTGTTGTAATTTAGCTTCTCTTAATTTTCTCTTCAGAGTTCTTTCAGGTTCTGGATCAACTTCAACAAGAGTGCCTTTTTCCCTGTTCCTGCTCATATGAAAGAGAAGAAAACAAGAAAAGAAAGAGGAATCCTCTATGTCACAGTATAGAGATTCCCTTATGTTAGTAGAAGAAGAAAGGGGTATAAGAATCCAAATACAAGGGATATAAGAAGTTTGGATTCTTAGATGAAGAGAGGTGAAGAGAAGTGTTAGTAAGTAATTAATTAAATAGAATAAGAGAAGAGAAGGGAATTTTCGAAAATAATTTTGAAAAAAAAAAGGGTTAGTAATTTTTGAAAATTAAAGATAAGATAAGTTCAAAATTAAAATTTAAAACAAAAAGAATTTTTTTTTTTTTGAAAAAGAGAGGGAGAATTTTCGAAAATTAGAGAGGGATAGGTAGTTAGTTGGTTTTGACAAAGATAAGAAATAAACAAAAAGTTAGTTAGTTGATTGAAAAAGATTTGAAATCAAATTTTGAAAAAGATAAGAAGATAAGATGTTAGATAAGATATTTTGAAATCGAATTTTGAAAAAGATAAAATTTTGAAAAAGATAAGATAAAAGATAAAATAAAAGTTTTAAGAAAAAGATATTTTGAAAAAGATTTAATTTTTAAAAAGACTTAACTAACAAGAAACTACAAGATAAGATTCTAGAATTTAAAGATTGAACCTTTCTTAACAAGAAAGTAACAAACTTCAAATTTTTGAACCAATCACATTAATTGTTAGCATATTTTCGAAAATTTGATATAAAGATAAGAAAAAGATTTT
>NC_029777.3:35711145-35711763 GCF_000817695.3 Arachis duranensis | reverse complement strand
CAGCACTTGCAAGTTTGAAGCACGTCACAGTCATTCATTACCGGAATCCTACTCGGAATACCACAGACAAGGTAAGACTTTTTGGATTCCTAGGATCCTACTCGAAATACCGCAGACAAGGTGAGACCTTCCGGATCCTCATAAATGCCGCCATCTATCTAGCTTATACCACGAAGATTCTGTTGGGGAATCTAAGAGATACACATTCAAGCTCGGTTGCATGTAGAACGTAAATGGGAGATACGCATTCAAGCTCTGTTGCATGTAGAACGGAAGTGGTTGTCAATCACGCGCGTTCATAAGTGAGAATGATAATGAGGGTTACTTATCATCACATTCATCATGTTCTTGGGTACGAATGAATATCTTGGAATAAGAATAAAAGAAAATTGAATAAAAGACAATAGAATTGCATTAATACTTGAGGTACAGCAGAGCTCCACACCCTTAATCTATGGTGTGCAGAAACTCCACCGTTGAAAATACATAAGCAAAAGGTTCAGGCATGGCTGAATGGCCAGCCCTCTCCATGATCAAGTGACCGAATATTCAAGAGATTAAACTGTCAAAAGATGTCTAATACAATAGAAACTTATCCTATTTATACTAGACTAGCTA
>NC_029777.3:35678095-35711122 GCF_000817695.3 Arachis duranensis | reverse complement strand
TGGCGTTTAACTCCAGACAGCAGCATGAACTTGGCGTTCAACGCCAAGTTACGTCGTTATTCTTCGAATAAAGTATGGACTATTATATATTGCTGGAAAGCCCTGGATGTCTACTTTCCAACGCCGTTGAGAGCGCGCCAATTGGAGTTCTGTAGCTCCAGAAAATCCATTTCGAGTGCAGGGAGGTCAGATTCCAACAGCATCAGCAGTCCTTTTGTCAGCCTTCTTCAGATTTTTGCTCAAATCCCTCAATTTCAGCTAGAATTTACCTGAAATCACAGAAAAACACACAAACTCATAGTAAAGTCCAGAAATGTGAATTTAACATAAAAACTAATGAAAACATCCCTAAAAGTAGCTTGAACTTACTAAAAACTACCTAAAAACAATGCCAAAAAGCGTATAAATTATCCGCTCATCAGTGGCTGATAATGCTTGAAGTCTTCTCCTCTTGCAGTGAACCTATGTCCATTGGCTTTGTTGATAAGCTCCATATGCTCTAAGGACATGATTTTGTTGATGGTGTACACTGGAGGCAGCTGAGATGGAATAGTGGGTAGGTGAGGTGGTATAGATGGAAAGTATGTAGAGACCACTTCATCACCTGGCGAGAAATCTTCTGTAGGAATTTTCTTATTTTTCCATCTCCTTGGGACTTTTTTCTTGTGTCTATGGATACCAGCTTGTTCTTTGTGATTTCCCTTTTGAGAAGGGTTTTGTTGTCTTTTTCATGTGATTTTTGTAGGTTTGGTTCCTTTTGGATTACACTTGGCTGTTGCTCCTTCTGATTACATTGGTTGTTGACCATAGGAGTCCTTATGTGTGGTGCTTGTGCTTCCTTGTTTGGCTCCTTCATTAGCTCATTGTCATCATGGTCTACTTCTTGTGAGAGGTTGAAAACATTGAAAGTGAGCTGCTCGTCATGTATTCTCAGCACTAACTCTCCTCGCTCTACATCTATGAGTACTATAGCTGTGGCTAGGAATAGCCTTCCCAAAATGATGGGGTAGATAGGATTCTCATCCATTTCCAAGACAACAAAGTCTGTGGGAAGATAGTAGCTCCCAACCTTCACCAGCACATTTTTAACTACTCCTATTGCCTGTTTTTGAGTTTTGTCAGTCAATCTGATAATTACATCAGTAGGAATTAGTTCATTGATTTGGAGCTTCTTCATGAGGGAGAGGGGCATTAAGTTGATGCTTGCTCCCAAGTCACAAAGTCCTTTGTCAATCTTTGTTTCACCTATAGCACAAGGAATGTGGAAACTTCCTGGATCCTTCTTTTTTATGGGTGGCCCTGGTTGAATGAGAGCACTGCAATCTCTGTTCATCTTTATTGTCTGTCCACCCGTCAATGGACTTTTTCTGGCTAGTAGCTCCTTTATATACTTGATGTAGAAAGGCATTTGCTGGAGGACCTTAATGAATGGTATATTTACATCAAGAGATGCAAACATATCAAGGAACCTTGAATACATTCTCCCTGCTACACCACCTTTAAGCCTTTGGGGAAAAGGTGCATATGGGTTCAATACCTCCTTCTTTTTCAGCTCTTCCTTGAGTATGGGTTGAAGTGCATGGCTTATTTCTTCCTGGTTTTCCTTTTGATCATCCTGGAGATGTTCTACTCTATTCATACTCCTCTCATCACTTGTGGTTATCATCTTACATTCCTCCCAACTTACTTTCTTTGTTTCTCCCCTTGGATTCTTCTCTGTGTCACTGGGAATTTGTTGAGATAGATACCCTACTTGGGACTCCAATCTCTTGATGTTTTCTCCTTGGTTTTCGATATTGGCTCGCACTTCTTCCTTAAACACCTTATTGTCTTGGACTTCTCTGCATAAGTTTTCAAGTAGAGCCTCAATCTTTGAGAGTCTATCATCTGTTAGAGATGGTGGGTTGAGATTAGGTGGTTGAGAAGGTTGGTTAGGTGGGTGTTGATAGAATCTTTGTGAGGTGTGTTGGTGAGTTGCATTGTTGTTGGAGTTGAGGTTTTGGTGTCTTTGATCTTGACCTTGGTCTTGTTGATTTCCCCACCCAAAGTTGGGGTGATTTCTCCATCCAGAGTTGTAAGTTTTGGAGTATGGATCATGGATTTGTCTAGGTGAGTTTTCAACATAGTTGGCTTGCTCCCAATCACCTTCTTCTCCTATATTCACTCCTTCTTGAGCTGGTGATGAAGTGATGGCTGCTGCAACTTGGTTTTCCTCCACCTTCTTAGTAAGATTTGCTAGCTGCTTGGTGATCATCTTATTTTGAACTAGCAATGCATCCATGTGGTTCAGCTCCATTACTCCTCTAGTGTTACTTCTTTCGGAGGCATAGAAGTAGTCATTCTCAGCAACTGTTTCAATGACATCTATGGCTTCTTCAATGGTTTTCTTCTTGTTTAGAGAGCCTCCTGATGAATGATCTATGGCCTTCTTTAACTCATAGGAAAGACCTTCATAGAAAATGTGAAGTTGAACCCATTCATTGAACATATCTGGTGGCCATCTTCTTATTAAGTCCTTGAACCTCTCCCATGCTTCATAGAGAGTCTCACCATCTTGTTGCCTGAAAGTCTGAACCTCAGCTCTCAGCCTGTTGATTCTTTGAGGAGGATAGAATCGTGCCAAAAATTTGTTCACCATATCTTCCCAATTTGTTAAGCTCTCCTTTGGGAAGGATTCAAGCCATTTGGATGCCTTGTCCCTGAGTGAAAAAGGGAACAAGAGCAGCTTATAGACATCCAAGTGGACTCCATTAGACTTCACAGTGTCACAAATTCTCAGGAAGGTGGTTAGGTGTTAATTGGAGTCTTCTTGAGCACTTCCTCCAAATGAACAATTGTTCTGAACAAGGATGATGAGCTGGGGATTTAGTTTAAAGTTGTTGGCATGTATGGTGGGCTTCTGAATGCTACTTCCACAGTTTTCTGGATTAGGATTAATGTAGGAGCCTAGAACTCTCCTTTCTTGCCCAGCACGGTTTGCAGGGCCTTCTCTAGCATGGTTGTGAGCTTCTTCTTCATGATTGTTTTCCAAATTCTCTTCCATGTTGGGTTCAAAGTACTCTTCTTCTTCCTCAGCACCAACAATTCCCTTCCCTCTTGCTTCCCTCCTTAGTCTCCAGAGGGTACTTTCAGGTTTTGAATCGAAAAAAGTTGAAGCTCCCTCTCTTCTCCCTGTCATACAACTAACAAAATACACAGCAAGAGATAAAATAAAGAGACTATTCTTGTTAGAGTAATTGTTAGTGTGAGTGATGCAAATTATCAAACAGTTAGTGGGTTAGTGAGAAGAATTGTAATTAACAAAAAAAAGAAAGAAAAACAAAGAGGGTGAAGGGGATGAGGAAGAAACTAAACAAACTAAAGGAAATTTACTGAATCAAATAAACAAACAAAGAAAAAGAAAAATGCTCAATCTAGTGAACTTCCAACTTAATCATTATTGATTCAAAATCAATCCCCGGCAACGGCGCCATAAACTTGATGCATGAAAACTTGTCTCTCAACAAATTTCCCTTTGGCAAGTATATCGAATTGTCGTCAAGTAAAAACTCACAATAGAGTGAGGTCGAATCCCACAAGGATTGATTGGTCAAGCAACTTTAGTTGGAAGAGTATGCTAGTTGAGCTAAACAGAATTTAGTTTGGGAACTTACAGAAATTTAAATGACGGGAAAGTAAATAGCAGAAATTAAAGTGCAGAATCTTAAATGGGAATTTGGGGTAATGAGCATGAAAATAAATGACAGAAAATAAAGAGAATGAGTAAGATCAGAAATGGGGAATTCATTGGGCTCAGGAGATGTTGTATTCTCTGGATCAAAGTCATTTTCATCTCTTCCTCAATCAAAGCATCTATTGATCTCCTTGGCAATCTTAAGTGATTGAGTTCCAATTCCTTGGCAACCCAATCTCTCTAAGCTTGAACAATTGTCCAATTCCTTGATTTAATTGCTCATGGGAAGAGATGAAGTATGGTCACTGACTATACCACATGTATTTCCAAATCAAAGTGTTGGGAGGATTACATGTCACTATATCCGCCCAGACCCCAATTTGGTCCAACATGAGAAAGCATTTCTAGCATGATCTCCTCATCCCTTTTCCAAGGCTCAGAGGAGATCCAATTATGGAGAGTTTCTTTCCCAAGATAACAATCTAATTAGATGAAGATCGAAAGCTTTCTAGTAAGATCAAGAGAAAAGAAAGAAGAAGAGGAATGAAAACTATAATTGATCCATCAAATTACAACAGAGCTCCCTAACCCAATGAAAGGGGTTTAGTTGTATATAGCTCTAGAAATCAAAAATGGCAGAAAAGAAGAATCCATGCTAAAAGTACAGAAAAGCAAATATACAGAGAGTAGTTCTCAAAAGTGCCAAGCTTCTCTATAGTTCAAAACTACTCCTATATATACTACTCCTCTTGATCTTCTAGTGAGTTCTTCAAGTCTTGGATGTGGGCTCTGGATCTTGAGTTGAAGCAGTTCTAATCTTTAGTGGACCCAGCTTGCAGAGAAGTATGAATTAGGCATGGGCGTTAGTGAGATTAACGTTAAGTGACATTGTGAGTTCGAGAACGTTAGTGGCAATCACTTTTTCCACTAACGTCCCACCCTCAAATACCTCACGTTAACTCCAACGTTAGTGGCACTAACGTGACCACTAACGTTGCCTTCTAAATCTTTGCTAACGTTATTGGGACTCACTTTTCCCAATAACGTTGCCTTATACCCCTTTCACAAGCGTTATTGGGACTCACCTTTCCCAATAAAGCTGCCTTATAAACCTTCGCAAGCATTATTGGGACTCACCTTTCCCAATAACGATGCCTTGTGCCCCTTGTCCCTACGTTAGAGTTCACGTTAGTGTAACTAACGTGGCTCTTAATGTGGGTATGCTTCACCTTCGAGAGCGTTAGTGACACTTACCTTTGTCACTAACGCTCCAAGTGCCTCTATTCTCCACGTTAGAGCTCACGTTAACTAAGTTAACGTGGCTCTTAATGTGGTAGTCATGCCATCTTCCAACGTTAGTGACAAAGGTGAGTGTCACTAATGTTGTCTCATCAATCCTCAACTCCACGTTAACTCTCACGTTAGTGGTCTTAACGTGACCACTAACGTGGGCAATGCTAGTTGATCCAACATTAGTGACAAAGGTGAGTGTCACTAACGTTGGCGTTGTTCTTCTCTTCTACGTTAGAGTTCACGTTAACTTAGTTAACGTGACTCTTAACGTAGCTCATTGCCAAGTCTTGGAATGTTAGTGGTGTTCACGTTTACCACTAACGTTGGAGTAGAACGTTAGTAGTGTTCACGTTTTCCACTAACGTTGGAGTTCTCTTTTGTCTCCACGTTAACTACCACATTAACTAAGTTAACATGGCAATTAACGTGAGCTATTGATGGCTTCACAGGCATTATTGGTGATCACTTTTCTCATTAACGTTGCAAGCTATTTGCCATTCTACGTTAGTGTTCACGTTAACTAGATTAACGTGAGTACTAACGTGGTTCTTCCTTGCTACCTTTGTCCTGAAATCAAGCAAATAAAGTGCATCAAAGCTCTAGCCAAAGTCATGAGATTATGCATCATTAATTTATCATGCAATTCTAGCAAAATCCTCATGAAATCATATGAAATTCACAATAGTTGCTTGACTCAAGGTGTAAGTGTATTTTCATCCAAAACTTGCCTTATTCACTAAGAAAATGCATGAAACTACCCTAAAACAGTAAAGAAAGGGTCAGTAAAACTGGCCTAGATGCCCTGGTATCAATAACCTGGATGTAAGTCGGTTCCTGAGAGTCGATGCCGAGTTGTTGTCCTCAACGCCAAGCCACAGGTTTCAAAGGTCCGAGCTCTTCGTCCAGGGATATATCATGTCGTGGAGAATGTGAATAAAGGGGGGTATACCTGCAAAAGGCACTCCAATGCTTAAGTTGGTATTGTGTATTCGATGTGTCTTCCGAATATAAAATATCACACCTTTATAGGTGAGGTAGAAGAAGTCGGTTATGCTTCCGTCGGTTATCTGTATTAAAAAGCAGTTATTATAGATAAGCAGGTTACAGTATCTGGTCGAACGTTTTTATTCTGGGTTATAATCCATTGAGCCGAATTATAACGCGCCGCCAAATAATGACGTATAATGCCGAGTTATGACTTTTGATTTATAACAACCATATCAATTGCTAACAGATAAAACTTGGTCAATATAAAATGTCTTATACTTATATTTAATATTGCACAAAATTATAAAATATATATATATATATTTACATTAAACAAAATTAAAAATTATACTTTATTCTCAAATTTTTTTTAATAATTGGGAGGATGTATTCTCAATTAAGACTACAAATAATTGCATCTAAGCATATTATTATGCTCTTTCAAACATTATTATCTCTTAATTCGTAAGTAGTGTAGGCCTCCACACTGCTCAAGAAATGGGAAAGCTCTGTTTTAAAGTTGGCTTTCTCAACACTCCTCTTATTATTTATTAATACTATCCATCAATCTGATTAAATTATTATAATTATATTATATTTATATATATTAACCTCTACAGACATGGCTCCTACTTTTTCATAGTCCTCGGACAATATATATAAGGGATATTTGTTTTTCCTTTTAATTAGTTATTTTTATTTGGTTAAAACAAAAATAGCTAGTAGGTGGTATGGTATCCAAACACAAAGATACCAACACACTAGAATATAATTCCATGTCTAATTGTCTGTTGTATACGTTCCATATATATAAAATTCAATTTTCGGTAGTTCTGCTGTTTCAAAAACTTTCAGTAAGTATGAAGA
The DNA here is from genome assembly GCF_000817695.3 of Arachis duranensis. Lineage (NCBI taxonomy): Eukaryota > Viridiplantae > Streptophyta > Magnoliopsida > Fabales > Fabaceae > Arachis > Arachis duranensis. The sequence continues at coordinate 35,704,302 of NC_029777.3, read as the reverse complement.
AATTATTAAAAAAAAATTGTGGGTTTTAATATTTTTAAAAGTTACAATTTTTAAAACTAATTAAATTATTAATTATTAACTTAAGTTCTTAAAGTGTTGTGTACAACTTTTCAGTCATTGTAAGCATATTATTTCTATTAAAAAATACAGAAAATTAATTTTTAATTAATCAATATTAACTAATTTTAGACTTTAGTATTTATAATTTACGTTGTAGAACTAAAAGTTTATGATTAAAAGTCTAAAATTTAAGATAAATAAAATAATTTTAAAATGATTTATTAATATTGACTGAAAAAAATTAATTTTCTGGCATTAAAATAATTTGTTAAAATAATGTGCGAGTATTCACCACATTCACACACATTAAGAAGAGTTCTATATTTTACTCTTGGAAGTTAAACTCTGGTACAGTTTGATGAGAAATTAAATCTACAAAACTTTTTCATCTAGTCTCAACCGCAGCGTTACTCTATTTCTATTATTTCTATTTGCTTTTGTACACTAGAGAAGGCCGAAAAAATGGCGTAATAAAATTATAAAAAAAAGGTGGGTCCAAGCACCATGCATGAGCACTACTGTGACAAATTCAGTTGTTATTAGGAAAGCAATGGAAACCAAATCAAAACCATCTTGTGGTAGAAGTTGCACTTGCATATGCAACCCATGAAATCAGCACACTACTTAATAATTAAGATCACATGGCCTCTTTTCATGTTTTTTTAATATACAAACAAAATTATGCACAGCTAACACAAGAAAGACAATGGAGTGACATAATTGTTGTTTCAAAATCATCACTTTTTGTTAGATAAGTATTTGAGTGGATACTTGAGTGTTATTTGTTGTATTTGATATTAGGGTAATTGAACTTTTTAATCTTTTAACCCAAGATCACAAACAATGGTGAGGCTATTATTATGATGCATAATTTTCCCCTCTCATCAATGAGAGACACACTATTTGTTTTTCTCTTTTTGAACTTTTTTAACTCGATGTCTTTCTCTTGGCTTATTCTAACTTATGAATTAAAAAATAAAAAATATAATTGTCAGTTATTATATATTGTGAAACTTAATTTTTTAATTGCTCTTTCTGTTAGGATTTGGTTGAATTAGTCCCACATTGCTTAGAATAGCAAATGGAGTGGGTGGCCTAGGCTATAAATATGAGGCTAAGTTCTCCATTTGTTTTTTGCACCAGTCAGAAACACTTTAAGCTTGTATCTGATTTTTCTTTTCCTCTATACTCTTTGATTAGAGAGTGTTGTGAGGTGTAGTTAGATATTTGCTTTGAGAGAGTGTGGGTGTACTGGGGTGCCGGTGAGAGAAAGAAGTCTACGTGTTGTAACAATTTTCACATAGTGATATTCTCTGGTTGTCATTTGAAAGTGGTATCAGAGCTTCGGTTTGGTGGGATTTATTCTTAGTATGCTCTGTGGTTGCAGCCTAGTCTGACCTTCCACATCAGAAAAGAATTTTGTCCTGTGGCTTGAGGTTGAGCTTTGGTTGCTGTTGTTGTTGCTGGAAGGCAGTGTAACACTGTGAGAGTGCAGTTTGGAAAGGTTCTAGCTAAGGAAAGACTTGGAATTTAAGTGTGTCAATTGTGACCCACCTCTCTTTCCTGGGGACCCTTCCTAGTGTACGGTCTACAGTTGAGTTATACTATTCCAGTATACGGTTGCAACAATGTCAGGATATTCAAGTGCTCTTGAAATAGAGAAATTTGATGGAAGAATCAATTTTGGCTTGTGGCAAGTATAAGTCAATGATGTGTTGATACAATCAGGTTTGCACAAGGCGTTGAAGGAGAAGATCTCTTGTTGCTCTCTCTATGAGAGAAGATGATGTTCTCTAGAAGACGAGAAGTATCCTCATGGTATTACCGCACTGCCATGGATAAGGATGAGTTGTGGCAATCGGGTCCACAATTGCACACGGGCATTGGTTGGCGTTGAGATGCAAGGTGTGTGGCGGAGTTAGGTCGATGGCTGAAGAACTTCCAGGAAAAGCCAATTTGGAAGTTGCACCATGAATTTTCAGCAAGGTTTCGATCTGTACCAAGGCGAAATGCTTGGAGTGGTCTAATTTCAAGTGAGTATACTTTCATGGTGGAGTATGATAGTTCTCTGAACTATGATTGTCGGTATAGACAATGGCAGCAAAGAATTGTCGGTGTTGACAATGGAAGCTGAAGATGTGTGACTATTTCAATCAAGGTGGAGATTGTTAGGATTTGGTTGAATTAGTCCCACATTGCTTAGAATAGCAAATGGAGTGAGTGGCCTAGGCTATAAATATGAGGCTAAGTTCTCCATTTGTTTTTTGCACCAGTCAGAAACACTTTAAGCTTGTATCTGATTTTTCTTTTCCTTTGTACTCTTTGATTAGAGAGTGTTGTGAGGTGTAGTTAGATATTTGCTTTGAGAGAGTGTGGGTGTACTGGGGTGCCGGTGAGAGAAAGAAGTCTATGTGTTGTAACAATTTTCACATAGTGATATTCTCTGGTTGTCATTTGACAACGGCCGTGGTTTTTTCTCCGGTAATTGAAGTTTCCACGTTAAATTCTTGTGTTGTGATTGTGTCTATTTTATTTCTCTGTCAAAGGTGTTTTCTCAAGAGGAAATGGTGTCTTATTCCCAACACTTTCTTTATGAAAGTTTGATCACCGACCCCTTTTTCTTTACAGCCTATTTAACAAGCCAAATGAAAAGGTTGTTTGACCTTTTAACCTTTCTTTATTTGATTATTTATTTCTACTTATTTAAATGGCAGGGACGATTATATTCACCTCTAATCAACCTACTATTGGTTTGCGTGTATATATAAATATATATATACACAGTTTATTATAAATCTCAAGACAATTAAAAAATAAAAGCCTTTAGATAATTTATAAGTGTAAAATATTTTTAGTTTATATGTTAATTTTTAAAATCAAATTAATCTTATTTAATTTCAATTCTAATATATTTATCTGAATATATCTGATATTTAGAGTAAAGTCAAATTGATAACTAAGCTTAATTAAGAACCAACTTGGGTTGGTCGAGTGATCAGCTCACTCGTCCGTTTAAGCAAGTGTCGGGAGTTCGAACCTCATCTTATGCATGCAGCAACTCATTAGCCAACAAAAGACCCTTAAATAAAGTTCAGATCCGCGATAAATTAGTCCTTAATCTGTCGGATTAGAAAATACCGTTTGAGTAAACTAAAAAAAAAAAAACTAAACTTAATTAGGATCAACCAAATCAAACAAGAACTAAGGATATAATTTTCTTTTTGAATCCAAACTGTTAGGAACTTAGAATGATATATATAAAACAAGTTCTTCCAACAAATTAAATTAAATTAAATTACAAGCAAAAGAGTCATTGAGTTGCTTGAATGATATGCATAGTAAATGTATATTATATATATTTTTTTAATTAATCATTGGATGAATAGCTGGTATTAGTATTACATCTTTTCATTCAATATTTTCAATGATCTTTTGCCAAAATTTCAACAAATATTCTCTAAAACAGTATGTATCCATGTAGCATCTCTGATGTATCTGACTCTCTCCATACATGACATAAATATAAAATATAAATGTAGAACTGGTTAATTTTCCTGAAAAGAATAAAACAAATTACCAAGTAAAATAAATAAAAAAAACCACAGTATGATATAAATATAGTCCAGAATTTGTTGTGTGTTGTGTTGTGACAGATCCATTTATATATGCATGCAGTAGTGCATGAAGTTGGCAACAACTGGTTAAATGCTCAAACAAGTGTGTGTCAGACTTTACTTTTTTCCATTTCCATTTTAAAGTTTTTCCACATTTGACTTTCATGCATTATGTACGATTTATTTCTTCCCCCGTTAATTAAGGCAAGCGGTGGTTAGCTTCCTTCACTTCACCAATCACTCCTTCCCTCTATAATAACCTGAGACGCCAATCACCAACTACCTTTTTTTAAGCTTATTAACACTTCAAATACAACTTTCATATAGGGTTAATAGAATTCAAAAACATTAAAATTAGTTGTTTGAATATTTATAATAATAAATATTACTAATTTAAACCAAGTTGGGTTGGTCTAGTGGTTAGCTCACTAGTCCGCTTAAGCAAGTGTCGGGGGTTCGAATCCCGCCTTAAAGAAAAAAAAGTATGTTTAAACATTTTGAAAGCTTCAATTTTTGGTTTGGTAAACTTTTTAGTTCATGAACACAAAAGCAAAACCACGTGTATTTTCAAGAAGCAACAATTTTAAACTTCTGCGTTTCACCAACGAACTTTTAGCCATCAATACTTAATCTTTATTTATCTTTTACCAACTTTATCCTTTATACATACTATTGTATTATTTATATTATTTTTATTTATATGAACTATCATTTTCTATTATTTACTATTTTTTATTAATTATTTATTTAATATTATACACTTTTATAATTGTAATTTTTTGTATTATTTTTATTATCTTTTTATAATATGATTTATTGATTCTATTAGGTAAAGTAAATTAAACAAAAAATTAATTGTAAATAATAATAATAAAAGATTATAACATACTATAAATTAAAATAATAAAATAATATATAAAAATTATTTAAATTGATGTCTATTTTAGTAATTTTGTATCTAAAAGTGATTTTGAATAGTGTAATTTAAACAATATTTATTTTACTATAATCTATTTTGATATAAATATTGCCAAACATAAATTACTTAATACAAACTTATTTTTTATCGAAATCAAATTTACAAAATTAATTTTATTCAAATTCCAGTTTGTAAACTGTAATCTAAACACATACTAAGTAAACTGTCAAACAGGTTAATCTAATCCCATTTAGACTTGACCCATCTAAATTTGCACATATTTCCTCATTTACAGTTTTTTTTCTTTTTGAAAAAGATTTGGACAAAATAAAAGTCACTTTAGGTTATAAACCTTAAACGAACAAAATTTTTTTAGTTGATAAGTTTGAGTTTTTGAGTTGGATGAGAAAAAATACCGATTAAAAATATTAATTTTTTTAGAAATACAAAATAAAATTAAATAAATGGCTCATTTAACTCGTTTTTTTATTAATCAAACTCATCCTCTTTAATTCATATGTGTCGTTTTATTATCTTAAATTTTAAAAAAAATTATAACAGTGTATCAAAATTTTTTAGACTAAAAAATTGCGTTTAATTCTTGTTATAAAAAAAACGAGTAAAGTATCGTTTTTGTCCCTAACATTTGGGATAAGTCTTAAAGTTATCCTTAACGTTTCAATCGTTTTATTTAAGTCCTTAACGCGTTAAATTTGACTCAATATTGTCCTGCCGTTAGGGATCCGTTAACAGAATTGACGGCGGGATAAAATTAAGACAATTTTGAAACGTTAGGGACTTAAATAGGATGAAAATTTTGGGGACAAAAATAATACATAAAAATAAATTTTAATTTAATTTTATCTTTCAATAATATCAATTTTTTACTGTACATAGTATTCAATTATTTTTTAATTACACCTAAGTAAATTACACTTAATTACATTACTTTCATTTTAAATAATTTTTTTATAATTTTAAAGAATTTTGATATATTAGAGACAAAAGGTATAATTTATATTTTATTATATATATTATTTTTTTCTTTTCCACAAGTTCATATACTAGTCATTATACTACAAATATTTCATTATAACTAAAAATCTTTAAGAGTAAAATTATAAAAAAAATTAATTTATTTAGAATGAAAATAATATGATTAAGTGTAATTTACCTAGATGTGATTAAAAAATAATTGAATATACATAGTAAAAAATTGATATTATTGAAGGATAAAATTAAAATTTATTTCTATGTATCGTTTTTGTCCCCAAAGTTTTCGTCCTATTTAAGTCCCTAACGTTTCAAAATCGTCTCAATTTTGTTCCGCCATCAATTCTGCTAATGGATCCCTAACGGTAGAACAACATTGAGTTAATTTTAAAACATTAAGAACTTAAATAAGACGATTGAAACGTTAAAGATAACTTTAAGACTTACCACAAATATTGGAGACAAAAACGATACTTTACTCTAAAAACCATATAGTAAATATAGAAAGAAAAGAAGCCAGTTCACCCAACCCAAAAAAAGAGTTCTTATGTAGAAAGGGGTGACTTGTTCATTCAACTTAACTACTAATCTAATTATTAAGAAGAAATAGATCAACAATAAATTTCATTACATAGCACGGCTGCACTGAATCATGCATTTAGATGATGTAGTCATAAAACACACACACACACACACACATATATATATATATATATTCAAACATATTTTAGAGAGTGTACATCAAAGTAATCTGTCATATCATTGAAGTTATGAGCACACAGTCAGATAGGTCAAGTATACATGCCTCAAACATTTCAGTCAACGGATCCTTCTTAGAATCCTGTTGTTTCCTTCTCCTCCTTAAATTTTGTTAAAAAGTAAAAAAAAAATCAATTATTTTTGTTATTTAATATAAATATAATAATTTTTAATCATTTTTAAAATTTTTAGATCAATTTTTCTATATAAACAAACAATTTAATGCGGAGATTGATTTATCTAAAGAAATAAAGATTTAAAAATTAGTTTGATAATTAAAATTTATTAAGAATTAAAATATTTAATTAAAAATTTCTTAGGATTAATTTAGGATATTATTATTATTATTGTCGTGGCGGCTTGTTTCGTATCACAGATGCCAGTAATATGACAATAATACCACTCTTAAAACACAAGACCATTTCGCGAAAAAATACATAGAGATTATCACATGGTTTGTTAGAGATGACTTAGAGTATAGTCATAGATGTCATTTTTAATATTGAGTTTTAGGTGGTATAGAAAAATTTGTTATATAAATTATAAAATGGCATACTCTCTTCAAATAGCATATTCTTTTCGTATTCATTCAGAGGTTACGAATTCGAATCTTATTTTTAATTTTAGAAAAAAAAATGTAGATAGACAATAAAAATATTAAACAATGTGAACAATAGATATATTAAATATTCATTTCAGTAAGTATACGGATGATTATTCTAATATTAAAATTTAAGTAGATAATTTAGAAGTATAATATATTTTAATTTAATTGGTGATTATTTATGTTGTTCAAAAAAATTATTAATTACCTAACATAACCAAAAAAAAATCTATAGTATTTAATGAAAATAAGTACCATTTTACTTCGTGATAACAGAATTAATAATTAATAAATAAACTGCAATTGCCGTGTTTTACGAATCAAGGTCTGTGCTTTTTTTTTTCTCCCAGAGGGACATGCCATTGCCAGAACATAACATTGTCTCATGCTGATGACTGTACGGCAACCGTAAAAACGGGAAAAGCAAACACATTCAACCTATACCCATATGCTTTCTTATCTTCAGATTATTTTTAAAGGAATTCATATTACTATTATATTTTGATCACCTTATATATATGATTGATATTTAGTTATTTTTATTTCATATTGGTAGATACACATTCTTTTATAATTCTGTTACTATTATTGAATGAGATTTATGGAATATATCAAATATATAGGATTTTAGACTTTCCATTAACAAAGAAAATATTATAGATGAGCTATATATCTTGTATTGATGAGTAAAATTATGATATCTGATATGTTTATATATAAGGCAGTGACACTCTTATATAAATAAAAATGTTAGGGTGCCAATATTTTTTATTGATATTAATTAATATTTTTTATAAATATTTTATTTTTATATTATTAGAATTTAAAATTTAAGATTTAGTATAAGAGTATCTTTAGTTTTTAAGTATTAATAAAAATAATAAATTTTGTTAGTTATGTAATGTTGTGTTTTAAATATTTTTATTTTAAATATTAATTCAATGGAAAAAGTAATAAATTTTGATATAATAATAATAATAGTGCTACAATTAAAAAACAAAAAAGCACCAAAAGCTAGAAGGAATTGAATAGTGTCAGAAGTTGACACACATTATTGTATTGTTTTGTTTTGTTTTGAAGCTAAAAAAGGTGCTGACTTTACTGTTGTTGCTTATTTAATTAAACCAACCAAGAGCGGGAAGTAAGACACTGCAGTGTTACAATGTCTGATGAAGTACACTTCAATTTAAAATGTTTCAATTTAAACCAATTATCATCATTGCTCTTAATAATATTTTATTTTGGTAATTCAAACCCTGATCCCTAATTAGAGAAGCTTGCCCCCTAAACAAGAATTTTACTTTCTGTCTTTATCACTAAAAAAAGAATCAAAATTATGAGGAATCCCCAGATTCTGACCATTTTTTTTTATCGTACTTTGGTGTCTTCAGCTTCGGTACATGAGATTCCTAAAATGTTATACAAGGTTTTAATGTTACTGAAACATATAGATATATGGATTCACCAAAGAAAAAAGGAAAATACTTATATATATGGGTGTTGGTCTAGCTAGCTAGGGACATAAGTACAAATGATAATGAATGAGGTAAGGTAGGGTTTAGATTCAATTCTAATTCTATTTATAAGTTAAATTTTTTTTATATATTCAATTATATTCTATCTGTAGGTTGAGAATATTCTAACTCTAACTCTACCTATTCTTAATCTGTGGATACCCGACTCGATTTACGAGTTATCCAAAATATGCAATATTATTATATAACTTGATGATAATTTAAAATAGAACTTATTTTTATGTATAAAAACATATTTAAATTATTAATTAATAATCTTCTTTTAATGGCTAAGAATCTTTTACATTTAGTGAGAAATTTTTGGTTCAACATCCACTTGAAATTTTATATAAGTATATAACATATACATGTATAGAATACGAATTGGTTAGGTAGGATTGAAACTCAACCCACATCCTACCTAACTCGCACGATACATTATCTGCTACGGATTGGATTAACAACTCTACCCAACCGGATTAGGTCCAATTGAGTACCTGAATATAGGGTACATGTTGTCACTCCTAGACATATGCTGATTTTAATCAAATAAATTTATTAGTCTAAATTGCTTCTTAAGAACATAAGATTGAAAAAAAGAGTAATAACTAATCACATATTTTTTTGGTGACTAATAACTAATTACATATAGTAATGTTTGTTAACTTCTTTTCGTCATATTTTACCGTTTATATACAATTAAAGCAAAATTGAGAATATGATGAAAATATTTTTTTGAAAAAAAAGAGGGTTTTTTTTTTATAGAAAGTGGCTAATTTTTTATATGAAAACATATTTTTATACAAGTATATAACATATACATATATAGCGTGCGGATTGGTCGAATAGGGTTGAAACTCAATTCACACCCTAAGCGACCTACATGAGAACCCAACCCGCACTCTACTCTACCCATTGCGAATCGAATTGACAATTCTATGGATCAAATTGGATACCTACAAATAGGATGTATGATGCCACCCTTAGATATATGCTGATTTTAATCAAATAAATTTATTAGTTCAAATTGCTTCTTAAGAACATAAAATTGAAAAAAAGAGTAATAACTAATCACATTTTTTTCGTTACTAATAACTAATCACATACAGTAATATTTGTTAACTTTTTTTCCGTCATCTTTTACTGTTTATATAAAATTAAAGCAAAATTGAGAATATAGTAAAAATATTTTTTTTTTGAAAAGAAAGAGGGCTTTTGTATAAAAAAGTGACTAATTTTTTTATATAAAAAAATATTGATTTTTTGTTGAAAATGAAATTACTTGGTGTAATTATAGGTAGGTGAATTTTACAGGTAGAGAATCAACACGTAGGGTGCGTCTTGGACACATGTCATCATTCTGACAATATACAAGATGTACGTTGAACACGTGCCAACATTTTAGTCAACACGTAAAATGTATGTTGTACATGTTTTCTATACATCCATAATACTGTAATATACTTTAAATATCAATATTCAACCAAAACACTACTTTTATCTCCATATTAAAAATAATTCCTAATAAGTACTTTTATTTTTTTTTATTTTTTAAGGAGTAAATATCCAAAATCGTCCCTGAAAGATATCCCGATCTCCATTTTGGTCCTCGAAAGATAAAGTTAATCAAAATCATCTCTTCGAAAGATAAAGTTAATCGAAATCGTCCCCGAAAGATACACGATTCGTCACATTAGTCCTTCCGTCAGTTAGATGATGACATGTCACATTAAGTGCCACGTGGCATATGATGACGTGGAGGGCTAATGCCACGTGTCACAAGATGATTGGTTGACGTGTCAAATCAATGACATCTAGCATGCCACGTGTCAGGTCAGTGACACGTGGCATGCCACGTGGCACTTGATACGTAGAAAAGTAATTTATAATCAAAATAGTCCTTCAATGTTCAGACGTAAGTCATTTTCATCCTTGAAATTTTAAAAATTAATCAAATTAGTCCTTATATAAGTTTTTTTTCTTAATAATATTAAATTTAAAATATTTTTTGATACTACTAATTTTAATAGAAATGTAATTGACAATAAAAAAATTAGTAATTGTATCTTTTCCTCTTAAAAATTTTTCAATAAAATTATCTCTCTTCTTTAATTCTTCTCAAAATCTCTCTTATTCTTTTCTATTCTAAAATCTTTTTTTTTTTACATTATTATTACATTTTGCTGGAATATATATATATATATACTCAAAATTGAAATGAATGTATTTGTTAACCTAAACAAAGTTATATGTTTAAAATCAAAATTTATATATTTTAACCTAAACAAAGTTATACCACTATTTTTTTTACTACATATTTTTTTTTTCATTACGGTATTACTTACATATAGGATGTAATGGTGGTGATATTAAAAGAAAAATTATATAATTTATCTCAAACATATAAGGAGAGAGTAATTTTATTGAAAAATTTTTTAAGAAGAAAAGATACAATTACTAATTTTTTAATTGTCAATTACATTTCTATTAAAATTAGTAGTATCAAAAAATATTTTAAATTTAATATTATCAAGAAAAAATAAAAAAAAAACTTATATAAGGACTAATTTGATTAATTTTTAAAATTTCAGGGATGAAAATGACTTACGGGGTATCTTTCAAGGACTATTTTGATTATAAATAACTTTTTTACATGTCAAATGCCATGTGTCACTTACCTGACACGTGACATGCCAGGTGTCACTGATCTGACATGTCAACCAATTATCTTTTGACACGTGGCATTAGCCATCCACGTCATCATATACCACGTGGCACTTAACGTGACACATCATCATCCAACTGACGGAAGGACTAACGTGATCAATCGTGTATCTTTCAGGGACGATTTTGATTATCTTTATCTTTTGAGGACCAAAATAGAGATCGGGGTATCTTTCAGGGACGATTTTAGTTATTTACTCATTTTTTAAGAGTACTAGTATGAATAAAAGTAAGAGTACAAGTGATTCAGAAAAAGGAGATAATAAAGACAAAATCCTGGTTTGGGATTAGTACATTAAAACATCCTTTATTTTTTTTATTTTTAAAATTTTAAGATTAATATAATATCTTTATTGTCAGAATGTCAGGTTTCAGGTTGCGTTATTCTGATAGAGCAGATATTATGACGACTTTTATATATATATAATAATAAAATAATAATTAAATGTGTTCTCTATGTGTGATTATTTGATTGTCTATTTGATTGCTTGTGTCTGTGACTTGTTGGTTTGAATTATAGTAAAGTGTAGTGGCTTGTAATTAATTATATGTTAGGCCGGATGCCGTGATTGATTTATGTTTGAGGTTTAGTAAAGTATGAAAAATCAATCTAGTTCAGGATAGACTTAATAAACCTATGCTTGGAACATATTGATCATTCATACAATTTAAGTAACTTTTACGATTTTTTTTTATTGAAATATGAATTTGGATTCTAGATAAGTAATGGTTGATTTTTCGAAAAAGTTTATAAGACGAGCAATGATCACTGTAATTGAAAACAACATTCTTTTATATATTCTCTTAAATTCTAAACTTTTTTTGTGAGACCGTGTAGTTAGGTTCTTACTCTCTACAGACTTTTCTTTTAAAAAAATGGACGAGAAAGCTTATGACGTGATTTCTACGCTTTATGGTTGTATTGTCGTAGATGTCTTTTTCTTTGAATTGTTATTGAGATTTATATTTTTGTAAAGAGGGATAGGAGTCATGATTGTAACGATGATTAATGTTTGTAAGTTACTTATTTAAAAGATTCTTGTATGTGAGTGTGTGTGTGTGTGAAGTTTTGTGATTGATATTTATATATGCATGCATGTAAAACAAAAGAAAAAGTATTACTGGTTTCTAAAGAAAAATAGCGATATAGTTTCAAGTTAAAAGCTTTTATTTTATTATTATATATGTATGGAAGTCATCATAATAACCACTCTATCAGAATAACGTAATCGAAAGCGTGACATTTTGATAGTAAAAATGTTATAAGTAATATTTTAAATTAGACACTTTAATTTTAACAAATTTTAATTACTAATTAGTTTTTAAATTTTAATTTCAATTAATAGATAAATTAATCTTAACCTTTAACATCAAATAGTTCTTCTACATAGAGAACTAATATAAAAATTTTAAAATTTTATATATCTTTATTAAATACAGATAATGATTGATTTAGTTAAAATTAATATTTTTACCTATAATAACATTATAGGAATATAAATATTTTAAAATTATGTTAATTTTGTCTTGACATTGATTATGACACAAAAGATTTATAAAATCAAACAACTTTTATAAAAAGTTTGTAGGGGACAAAAGTCTCCGTCGGTTAAGAAGAACAGAATCTTTGTAGATAAAAAAACTCAAATAATAAAATTTTTAGTTATTATTTTTTAATGTAAAAGAGTTTAATTTTTTACTAGTAATTAATTTTAACATTCGTTATCTAAAATTTGAAAAATTTAATATGCATAAAACATTTGATTAGGTGTTAAATTTGGTGACACATTTTGATTTGTCAAATTATTAATATAGAATATTTTGATTGTTAAATTTGTAATTAATCATTGATAATGATATATAAGAGAAATAGGGTGGACGAGGAAATGAGAGAGATAGAGAAAAGGAGAGGGAGGAGGGGAGAATTCTTTGACTTTGTAGGAAAAGATTTGATTTCAATTGTAATGAGAGAGTGACATACGACACATTTTAGTTGTAAAATTAGTAATATATAACAGAATAATAGATTAGTCATTGACAATAATATATATGAGAGATAGAGTGAAGGAAAGAACTCTTTAATTTTGGAAGAAAAGATTTGATTTTAATTGCAATGAGAGAATGCCATTGTAGCACATTTTGGTTGTAAAATTAGTAAGTAATTAATAATTGATAATGATATATAAGAGAGATAGAGCGGGTGAAGGAAGGAGAAAAAGGAGGAGAAAACTCTTTAATTTTGGAGGAAAAGATTTGATTTTAATTGCAATGAGAGAATAACATATGGTATATTTTAGTTGTAAAATTAGTATAAGGTATAATAAAATAATAGATTAGTCATTGATAATGATATATAAGAGAGATAGAGTGGGTGAAGGAATGAGGTGTTGAGGTAGATGCGGGATGACTGCTGAAGAATGTATTCTGACAACCTCAGGTACATCTAGAATAAACCATGGTACCAACTCTGGTAATCGGTAGACGGGTTAAAGTCGGCGATTAGTTACAGATGCCTCTTTCACAATCGACTGTTGCGGCGGTTTTCCTATTGATGTATCCATTCGTCATGTATCCCGCTTTAGTCATGGCACTGTATCCTGAAAAATGTAGCAATGCTGATCAACTGGGATGAATTGTACAAGCATAGGGGAGACTATGTATACCCGCACTGATGAACCACTCAGTCTGCCGAATGCCATTTGACACACTCGAATGAAAGCAATGATCCTACCATGTCACACACATCAAGATGTACATGTAGTTCAACAGGTATGATGATGCCGATGTACGGCCGCCAGACAAACGGTAAAATATTGCATGGGCCATTAGAATATTAATACCATAATTATTCTTATAAATTAATACTCATATTGACCTCATCCATGTAGTCTATGTCGTGCCTAATAGACGCTGCGCTCCTCGACATCCACACTTTGGTTTGTGGATGATGACTCCACCTGCAATACACAACATTATAACAAAGTTTAAATTACGTATTGTTAATTAAACATAAATAAAATACAAGTCAAATTTCAATAAATTATGTATTGTTACATGCGTGCAACCGATATATTAGCCGGTAAGTTTCGATCTGCTCAAAATTTTAGAATAGTGGTAGATACTTCGCATGGGCAAATGTTGACGACTTATCTGCGAAGAGGGTGGTTTCCAGCAGACAGAATATGTGATACCTAATGTATTGTTGAACAAACTTCAAAGTGTCTAAAGGTTGTGTATCTCTGATATGACGAACCCATGCCAGCTTTTTGTAACTTTTAGATGAACTACTCACAACAGGTTTGCTGCTGAAAATCGCCAGACTTTGGTTGACCAAGAAGTCCTGACTGTTATCGGTCCAACCGGTCAAAACCTCTCAATCAATCGTTAGGCCAAATATGTGTAACATATCCTCGAGTGTCACTGTAACCTCACCGACTGATTATACAAAAGAATGAGTTTTCGACCTCCACCTTTTCATAAGAACAAATAGCAACGCGGAATGCCCTTTAATCTCTCCAACTCTCGAGTTATGGTTGAATTCCGGCCATATCTCTAGAAAATAAAATAAATAATAATTACACAAAATTCAAAATTTTTTTATTCATATTTATATTATTTATTAGTTTCAGTAATTACATCATTTTAGTAATTACAAGATAAAATGAAATAAAATTAATATTAAAATACAAAATAAAACAGAAATTATATATTATTCGAAAGCAAAATATATTTTTATAATTACATTGATTATTAATTTTAATAAATACCAACCAGAATAAAATAATAGTGTTTAACAGAAAATAAAATAAATAAAAATTACATAAAATTTGAATTTTTATGTATCCATATTTAAATTATTTATCAATTTTAATAATTAAATTTAAAATAACATAATAACATTAACACAAAAATAAAATATAATATCTAAAATTATACATACTAACAAAAAAATAGAATAATATTATTTTTAAAAAATTATAAATTTTTATTAATTATATTTTTCATTCATATTAATAGAAATAATAGTACGACTAAACTAATATAAATTAAATAAACAGTAATAAATTATTAAACTAATGTTAACCAAATAAACACTAATAATTAACTGAAAATAATAAACTTACATAATTAGAATGTTCCAAATAATTGATAATATGATCTTTTGCAGACGTATAATCAACTACCATGTTAAACGTATTAATCTCACTCTCGACTAAAACTAACTTACTCACTTTCAGCTACAACACAAAACCTACCTCGCTACACAATTATAAAACTGAATCTTGCCTCAACCCTCTTTAAAATTAAGCCGCCACATGAGTGAAATGAACTCAAACAAAGCACAACCTCCCTTTTTATACACACCAAATGTTAATGAAGTCTTTTCTCGGAGCAAGCCTTGTCTCCCTGCATGGAGACACTGAGCAAGATTGGTCAACACGCATCCTACGTGCTGTTGGGGTGACGACACGTGGTGTTCCCATGCCTGGGGACACTGAACAAGGCTCCTCGAGAATCTACGACGAATTTCTACAAAAGGTAACACACCCTGCGTGTTGTCTTAGAGCTGTCACGTGACGAATCTTTAGAAAAGTTGCCTCGAAAATTGCACAAAATTCCTACAAAAGATACCACGCACCCTGCGTATTTGACTAAGAAATGACATGTGACGAATCTCTGTTGAAAATTTCTTACAAAATTGTTTCAAATTTCTGCATAAAATAACACGTATGGTACATGTTGTATCAGAATTTTTGGGATATCCATATTTTTGCAAAGCACCCGAAACACTAATATCAACAAAAATACCACTTTCTTTTATATATCTAAAATAATTTCTATCAAAATATAAATAATAAAAAATATTAGAGTATTAATAAAATTTATTGTTTTTGACAATCACTTTTAATCATTAATTTAAAATTTTTAATCTAATAATTTAACAACATACTAATTAAATTAGTCTATGCTTTTAAATATTAATAGTTAATTATCCATAAAAACAATAATGATGATTAATGAAGGTGGGGTTTCTGTTTGTTTGTATTATGACTCTTGATCTTCAAGTTTCACTTTTCACACAGTGGTTTTCTTTTCTGTCAGGTTGAAAATCCAAACACACACAGTTACACACTCTCTCTCTCCATGCTTTCAAGTTTGAATCTTTGCCATTGTAAGTGTCTATGTTGAGTTGAGTGAGGACCACGGATGTGTCACTTTCGCTGTTTTATTTTACAGAATAAGCAAACCCACTTGCCACTTTTCACTCTCACCATCTTTCATTCTCAAGCCATTAAGTAAATGGCAATGGAGAGAGTCCGAGAGAGGCATACATAAAAGGAACTGTGATGGGAATTCGTGCATAAAAGAAAGAGAAAGGAGTGTGAGAATTTTAATAATTAAAGAAATGTCACAAGATTCTTGTTTGGAGGCAGCAAATACAACACTCGAGCAGTGGAAATGGACCGAAATGCAAGGCCTTGAGCTTCTTCCTGATGCTCCCATTTCCCACCATTATAATAATAAACCCAACAACACAAAACTCCTCACACACCAAATGGAAACTACTACTACTACTATTGAACCAAACAAAGATGATGATGCTCCTTCGTCTGCTACTTCTTCTTCTGGTAACGGTAGTAGTGACAGCAACAAGAACAACAAGAAGAATGAGAGTGTTCCCTCTGTTGGGTTCAGTGAGCTTTTCAGATTTGCTGATGGGTTGGATTATGTTCTAATGTCCATTGGAAGCGTTGGAGCAATCGTGCACGGTTGTTCCTTGCCACTCTTCCTTCGCTTCTTCGCTGATCTTGTCAACTCTTTTGGTTCCAATGCCAACAACTTGGACAAGATGACTCAGGAAGTCGTCAAGGTACCAACAAAGGACTTGACTTGCTTTCAAACTTCAATTCTTTCGTCTCAATGTGTGTGTGTTTTTTGCAGTATGCATTTTACTTTCTGGTAGTTGGTGCTGCTATATGGGCATCTTCATGGGCAGGTGATTTTCTTGTTTCTTCCTTTCTATGCCATTTCGGAGTTTTGATTCTTTTTGTGCTGCAGAGATATCTTGTTGGATGTGGAGTGGGGAGAGGCAATCAACAAGGATGAGGATCAAGTACCTTGAAGCTGCTCTCAGCCAAGACATTCAGTTTTTCGACACGGATGTTCGAACCTCCGATGTTGTAATTGCCATCAACACTGATGCCGTCATGGTCCAAGATGCCATCAGCGAGAAGGTCCATTCAATTTTCTTGTGCAGTTGGGAAACTTCATTCACTACATGGCCACATTTGTGTCTGGTTTTGTTGTTGGTTTCACTGCAGTCTGGCAATTGGCACTTGTGACCCTTGCCGTGGTCCCTATGATCGCAGTCATTGGCGCCATTCACACCACCACATTGGCCAAGCTCTCTGGCAAAACCCAGCAAGCTCTTTCTGAAGCTGGCAACATTGTGGAACAGGTAACACTCCTTGCAATTGTTGACCAAGTTTTCTCAAGTGTGGAGTTTTTGTAGCACTCATGTTGAGCTGAACCTGCAGACAGTTGTGCAAATTCGAGTGGTACTGGCCTTCGTCGGGGAGTCTCGAGCATTGCAGGCATACTCTTCGGCATTGAAGGTTGCCCAGAAGCTTGGCTACAAAACTGGTTTTGCAAAGGGAATGGGATTGGGTGCCACTTACTTTGTTGTTTTCTGTTGTTATGCACTTCTTCTTTGGTATGGAGGCTATCTGGTTCGCCACCACGCCACCAATGGAGGGCTTGCCATTGCCACCATGTTTGCTGTTATGATTGGTGGAATGTCAGTATTTCTTTCATCCTTCTTTTTATTTTTTCAAAACAAAGCTTAGGGAGAAAACTCAAATTGTTTAACACTTCTGAATTTGATCATATACAGAGGTCTAGGCCAGTCTGCGCCGAGCATGGCAGCATTTACAAAGGCCAGAGTTGCTGCTGCAAAGATTTTTCGCATAATCGATCACAAACCGCGGATAGATAAGAACAGTGAATCTGGTTTGGAGCTTGAGACAGTAACTGGACTTTTAGAGCTAAAGAATGTGAACTTTTCATATCCGTCAAGGCCAGATGTTCCGATCCTCAACGACTTCTCGTTGAGTGTGCCTGCTGGCAAGACAATAGCCTTGGTAGGTAGCAGTGGCTCTGGAAAGAGCACTGTGGTTTCCCTCATTGAAAGATTTTATGACCCAACTTCAGGTATGCATTAAACTTTGTTGCCTTATAAGTTTGAAAGTTGAATTTGTTGGTTATATTGTTCATCAACTATGTGCAGGACAAGTTTTTCTGGATGGCCATGACATTAAAACATTGAAGCTTAGATGGTTGAGGCAGCAGATAGGGCTAGTGAGCCAAGAGCCTGCGTTGTTCGCAACCACGATTAGAGAAAATATACTATTGGGAAGGCCTGATGCCAACCAGGTTGAGATCGAAGAAGCAGCCAGGGTAGCTAATGCTCATTCCTTCATCATCAAACTTTCTGAAGGTTACGAAACCCAGGTAATTGGGAATATCTTTGCAAGACTCTTAGAAAATTATAATTTCTTAAGCATTATTCAATAAAGTAAAAAATTCTTTTGTAATGGCAGGTTGGAGAGAGAGGGATGCAACTCTCAGGAGGACAAAAACAGAGAATAGCAATTGCAAGGGCTATGCTTAAAAACCCAGCAATTCTCCTCCTGGATGAGGCAACAAGTGCATTGGATTCTGAATCAGAGAAACTGGTGCAAGAAGCCCTGGACCGGTTCATGATTGGTAGAACAACTCTTGTAATCGCGCATCGCCTCTCGACTATACGCAAAGCCGACCTTGTAGCTGTACTTCAGCAAGGAAATGTGTCTGAAATTGGAACTCATGATGAGCTCTTTTCCAAAGGAGAAAATGGAGTCTATGCAAAGCTCATAAAGATGCAAGAAATGGCTCATGAAACTGCCATGAACAATGCCAGAAAGAGTAGTGCACGGTAACCTCATTGTTCATTAAAAAACTATTAGATACCCTAAAGATATATCATGTGATGATGAGTTTTCATTTGCAGGCCTTCAAGTGCAAGAAACTCGGTAAGCTCACCCATAATTGCTCGGAATTCTTCTTACGGCCGGTCACCATACTCTCGCAGGCTGTCTGATTTCTCCACCTCAGATTTCAGTCTGTCGCTCGATGCATCACATCCGAATTACAGGCTCGAAAAGCTTGCCTTCAAAGAGCAAGCAAGTTCCTTCTGGCGACTAGCGAAGATGAACTCTCCTGAGTGGCTATACGCTTTGATTGGCTCTATAGGCTCCATTGTTTGTGGATCACTTAGTGCTTTTTTCGCTTATGTTCTCAGTGCTGTCCTCAGTGTGTATTACCATCCGAATCACAAGCACATGATCACACAAATTGATAAGTACTGCTACTTGTTGATTGGCCTTTCATCAGCTGCACTTATCTTCAACACATTGCAACATTCCTTCTGGGATATTGTTGGTGAAAATCTAACAAAACGAGTGAGGGAGAAAATGCTGACGGCAGTGCTAAAAAATGAGATGGCTTGGTTTGATCAGGAGGAAAACGAGAGTGCACGGATCGCTGCTAGGCTTGCTCTTGATGCCAACAATGTTAGATCAGCCATTGGAGATCGAATTTCGGTGATAGTTCAGAACACTGCGCTCATGCTAGTTGCGTGTACTGCAGGGTTCGTCCTGCAGTGGCGTCTTGCCCTTGTCCTCATCGCCGTCTTTCCTCTTGTTGTTGCGGCCACTGTGTTGCAGGTTCGATCTTCTTTCGTTCCTTTACTGTATGTTTCCATAGCAGCTAATTTCAGCCAACATTATAGCAAGTTGCCAAATAAACGCAATATGAGCTTTTGTTGAGTTTAGATTTCAAATGTTTCTTGTAATTGAGGTTTGGATGTTCTTGTTGGCTCCCAAGACTTTATCAATTTTAAGTTTTCATTTGTATTAATCATTTTTATCTTTGAGTTTTGTACAGAAAATGTTCATGACTGGTTTCTCTGGTGATCTGGAAGCTTCTCATGGCAAGGCCACACAGTTAGCAGGAGAAGCTATAGCCAATGTAAGAACCGTTGCAGCCTTCAATTCAGAAACCAAAATTGTTGGGCTTTTCGCTTCGAATCTCGAAATTCCACTACAACGGTGCTTTTGGAAGGGACAAATTTCTGGAAGCGGATATGGGATAGCACAGTTTGCTCTTTATGCTTCCTATGCACTTGGTCTCTGGTATGCTTCTTGGCTTGTGAAGCACGGAATCTCTGATTTCTCCAAAACCATTCGAGTGTTCATGGTCCTCATGGTCTCTGCTAATGGAGCTGCCGAAACTTTGACATTGGCTCCTGATTTCATCAAGGGAGGCCGAGCTATGAGGTCAGTCTTTGATCTCCTTGACCGGAGAACCGAAATTGAGCCGGATGATCCAGATGCCACCCCTGTTCCTGATCGTCTTCGAGGCGAAGTTGAACTTAAGCATGTGGACTTCTCTTACCCAACGCGGCCCGATATGGCTGTTTTTCGCGACCTCAGCCTTCGTGCGAGGGCGGGTAAAACTCTGGCCCTTGTGGGACCTAGTGGCTGCGGCAAGAGCTCAGTCCTTGCACTTATACAGAGATTCTATGATCCATGTTCTGGTAGAGTCATGATTGATGGAAAGGACATAAGGAGATACAATCTCAAGTCTCTAAGAAGACACATTGCTGTGGTACCTCAGGAGCCATGCTTGTTTGCGACAAGTATTTATGAAAACATTGCCTATGGACATGACGCGGCCTCTGAAGCGGAGATAGTGGAGGCTGCGACTCTTGCCAATGCTCACAAGTTCATATCTTCTCTTCCAGATGGATACAAAACATTTGTTGGGGAGAGAGGAGTTCAACTTTCTGGGGGACAAAAGCAAAGAATAGCAGTTGCTCGGGCTTTTGTGAGGAAGGCTGAGCTTATGCTTCTTGACGAAGCAACTAGTGCGCTCGACGCTGAATCCGAGAGGTCGGTTCAGGAGGCTCTAGACCGTGCCTGCTCGGGGAAAACAACCATCGTTGTTGCACACAGGCTATCAACCATCAGAAATGCCAACCTGATTGCTGTGATTGATGATGGCAAAGTAGCTGAACAAGGCTCGCATTCGCACTTGTTGAAGAATCATCCTGATGGGGTTTATGCGCGCATGATTCAATTACAAAGATTCACACATACCCAAGTCATTGAGATGGCGTCCGGTTCAAGTTCTTCAACAAGGCCAAAAGATGTCGAAAGACAAGGTTAGACATTAACGGCTACAAAGAGTATATGTCATCATAAACCACATTATAATTACTTCCATTTTTGTTTTGACCTTAGTGTAGTTTTGTGTATCCACGAATGTATCTTCTTGTCTTTGTGAATCTTACTACGGAAATGACAAAGACAGATTACGATTGATATGGTTGAATTCATGGTAGCCATCTTCGCTTCTTCTTACTTTCCAACAATGTGCTTATAGTCATCATCCACGCTGAATTACTTCAAAATAAGAGTGTATTTATTGACATGATGCAAAATATAAAGAGGGTCTTATTTGTAATATATAGTTAGGTGTATTAGTATGAACTATGTTTATCAGAACATGAAGTGCAGTTAACAAAGTGAAAAAATGGTTCTTTATTAAAGTTTCTATCACTTTCCAACACTAATGGTACATTAATAGGTAACGGTGGCTGTAAATACAACACTTGGGACTCTAGCACTTTAGCTTGTTGACTATTTCAGAAACATCACAATCAGATATTCATCAAGGTATATGATACCCCTCATGGCAACTCAAAAGGCTTATATATGGTCCTAGCCCCAATGGGTTGCAGGTGCTTATGAAGGGGCATGTAGGGGACAAACAATAATGTTGCAAGTTAGAAAAGAAAAAGGTCACATGATGGGGGCACCAAAACGTGCATGACTTTGAACTAGAAAACAACTAGAAGAAATTGAAGAATGATCTAAATGTGGGAGAGTATGTACACAAAGCGTGAGGGGGGAAAAAGGGTAGGGTATATGGGTAAATGACTGAAAAGGGGTATGTGCATGATGCCTAAGTAGGTGCTATGGGTAAATGGGGACCAAGAATTGGTCATAATGTTGAAAAAAAAATAAAAATAAAGGGTATGAAACATCAACATATGCTGTTTGAATGGAAGTGGCTCCTACCTCCTATGCTAGTCCTTGGTGGGGATAACATATATAGGTCATGGACTCTTTTATGTTATTGATGTGAATTTTGTTAGAGCACAAATTTCGGGACATCAACATTACTATATAACCCTTGATGATAATAGTTCAATGATCAAAGATATTATACGCACATTTCGTTTCAAGCCAGCAAAATAGACAACACTTGTTATGATAAAAAATGAAAAC
This sequence comes from Arachis duranensis, assembly GCF_000817695.3. Classification (NCBI taxonomy): domain Eukaryota; kingdom Viridiplantae; phylum Streptophyta; class Magnoliopsida; order Fabales; family Fabaceae; genus Arachis; species Arachis duranensis. Next base: position 35,681,722 of record NC_029777.3, on the reverse strand, counting down.
ACCTGATGAGAGTGGTCATTATTGATATCTTCTTTTGTGGATTCTCAATCTGATAATATCAGATACAAACTTGAAATGCAAGCGATATTTTGTGGAGCACTCGGCCTTCGCATTATCATTGTTATCCATTAGGTGAGTTGACATGATCAGCATCTTTGTGCCTGTGTTGTGAACTTCTCATGTGTCATCATGTTTAGTAAATTATTACCTATTTTTTTTTGGTGGGGTGGGGGGAGCGGGGTTTAGGAGGGGAGGAGGGATCTTGCCATCTTGGTATAACGAGATTTTAAAATTTTGGTGTAAAAAACATGGAGGAGTAATAATTTTGAGTAAACTACTATTTTTACTGATAAAAGTTGAAAACGTTGACATATCTACGTATAAAAGACGAAAATTATCATTTGTACCCATAAAAAATGGCTTTTGCAAGTAAAATTATCCAAATCCTAAAAAATTAAATAAAATTTTCAAATTACCTTTCTCTCTACTACTGCTACCATCGTCTCTCCCCCCTCTCTCACTCTCTCAATGTTCTCAGCTATTCCAATCCCAAACTCTACCACCACTTTCCTCTCCAACTACCACCATCACTGCTGCTATTACCATCACTACCACTGCCATCACCACCCTTCCTCCTTCCTCCACCTCTTCGACTTTGATATCAACCGCAGGCTCTGCTTCCCCTTCACCTTCCACCTCTTCCAAAACTCCAACCCCGTCTCCAGTGCAAGAAGACCCATCACCCTTCTTATCCACCTCATCACCATTCGCATTCACATTACCATTATCACTCACTGAGTTCTGTGAGAAAATACTCAAGAAAGCCTTTAAGGAAACTTCATTGACAACCCTCTCTTCTTCTTCACATTGCAGATCTGAAATTCACCACCTTACTTTTCCTGGGCAGTCAAATAAACACCTTTCGTGCCCTTATTCTTGTGCCCTGACAAGAAGCAATGCTCAAGATCTTTTGCAGCTTTCTGAATACCCACTTCCAGAGGGGACAGCGATTCCTTCACAACCTGAATAAAATTGAAGAAGGACTCAATTGGGTCATTCCCAAATACCATTTTTCGATCAACCCTTGAAAAGGTCACAGCCTTTGAACGTGTGTGTAGAAAAAGCCCAATCTGATTCTCTGAAATTCAATCCCAATCATCGAATGGTGGAAGCAAAGATGCGTAATGCAGAAGCCTTTTCACGTGGTTTATGGATTCTGTTAGGGTGTTGAATTCCAAGACTAAATAGTTAAGCTTGACGATGATGGAAGATGACGAGGATGATGAAATTAACGGTAGTGATGGTTTACCCATCCCAACAGATCGCTCACGCTGCTTGCTAAACTTGCGTTAGATGATTATGCTGGTGATGATGGTGCTAGTACTCTTGAGTCGCGACCGACACCGATGGGAGAGTGTGCGGCGAAGGGGTTAGGGTGACAGTTGAGGAGGAGGGTGAGACGGTGGTACTAAGCGGCGATGTGGTTGATGTTGGGATTAGTTCGCTGAGAACAAAGAGAGAGAGAGAAAGAGGGGGAGGAAGGAGAGGATAGTAGTAGTGGTGGAGAGAAAGGTAGTTTAGAAATTTTATTTAATTTTTTAGGGTTTGGATAATTTTATTTACAAAATCTATTTTTTATAGGTACAAATAATAATTTTCGTGTTCTATAGGTAGATATCAATGTGTTCAATTTTTATTGATAGAAATGATAATTTACACTTTTTAGAATCAGATTTTCACTGTATTTCATTTGTTTAATCTTGTAAAGTGTGCTCTTATGCTATATAATCTTAAGTGGAACTAAAAAAATAAGTGAATAATATTTGTATAGTATACGATTAATTGATTTTTTTGGTTTCCACGATATCCCTCAACCCGGTAGGTCAAGGATTAATCCGTCGCGGTACTAGCTTCATTTAAGAGTTTGCCGCTGGTCAATGAGTTGCTGCATGCACAAGGCGGGATCCGAACCCCCGACACTTGCTTAAGCGGACTAGTGAACTAATCACTAGACCAACCCAACTTGGTTGAATTTTTGTTTCTTTGTTAAGGGAAAAAAGTGATTCCCTTTTTGCCAAGAAAAGAACGGTTCTAATAGTCAAAAGCTAAAAATATGTCTAAGCCCAATGAAGTTGGGTTATGAGGCGGGAAGGGGCATGATACTAGATTTTGACGCAAGCCGAAATAAAATTAGGGTAAGGTTTTCAACTTTCAAATCCAACTGAGAATGTGAGATCGATAAAGATACTTGCAACTTTGCAAGGTTTATACTTATTCCATGTTATTGCTTCGGCTGGATAAGCCCATTTCTATTTCTAGTACTGGTACAGTAATACCAGGCTATTTCTCCATTTTTTTAACTAGTATTATCAAGTGTAATATCTAATTATATCTTTTCTTTTTCTTCGTTATCGTCATCACCAACAACACTAACATTTTGCTAGCATCTTTATTGGTTTGATTTCTTTTAATGCCATTAAATAATTTCGGTTCATTTCTTAATTTATTTGAGGTTCATTTGGATCCAGAAATGAATTCGATGTATTTTTGTTGATGATTGAATCTTTTAGATTACTTGTTCAAATTTAAACTAATTTTGATTTATTTGTGAATTAATTGAGGTTCACTTGCTGCTGTTGGTAGGTATCGACCAAATTTTTTACTCTTTAAGTAATTTCGGTTCATTTTAGTTTAATTGTGGTTCATTTGGATTCAGAAATGAATTTGATGTGTATTTGTTGATGATTGAGTCTTTTTTACTAGTTTGTTCAAATCTGAACTAATTTCGATTTTTTTTGTGTGTTAATTGAGGTTCACTTGATGCTGTTGATAAGTATTGACCAAATTTTTTAGCAAAGAAGAATAAAACTATTCATGATCACTTTATTCAATTGCGAGATTCTATTTCATTTCATTCAATTTGTCTTGAAAGTCATCCCAACCTTTGGGACAAATTGTTCATCGACAAGACACCTAGATTGCAAATGAACCGAAATATTATTATAACAACACCATTATGTAATAACAAATGAACCGAAAATTGAATCTTCTATAAACTTAGAAACTCCTATAATTTCGGTGCATTTCTAGGTTAATTGTGTCGCAATCACTATATAATTTCGATGCTTGGTCTCGTTGTCCTGCATAATTCAAATCCTTTCTTCCTCCTCCTCCTCATCTTCCGCTTCGTCATCTTTTTTTTTCTTTTTTTATCTCTATCTTATCCTTTTTTTATTTTCTCAAAATTCTTCTTGATGTAATCTATTGAGAAGAATAAAACCAAAAAAAAGAAGAAAATATCAAACAAAAAAAGAAGAATAAATTACTGCAATAACATGTAAAAGAAGAGGAGAAAAAGAAACAAAAACAAACTCAGCAACATCACCAATAAAAGAAGAAGAAGGAGATGCACGAAGAACAAACACAAAGTGAAGTTCATTTGCGTTAATAAAGCAAGATGTATACACGCTATGTATAATAAAAGTAGTTTTTGTTGGGTTTAAACTAACTTGGTTAGTCTTGATTGCAAAAAATGATTGGATGTGTAGCAACTTTTTTTTAAGGGAAGTATGAAAAAACATAGGAAAGAAGACGCGACGAGAGAGATCACATTTAAAAATATTATGA
>NC_029777.3:35668474-35678090 GCF_000817695.3 Arachis duranensis | reverse complement strand
TGAAAGTCTGAAGTAAACTAAATAAGAAAGAAAGTAATCGATGGATGCTTCAACCATCTCTTTCTAGAATTCTTATGTTTTTCTTTTCTTCGATAAGTCTTCTATTATTAGATTTTAGCTAAGATAGAAGTATATTCTTTCAGTAAGCAAATAATCTCTCTAATAAGAGATTGAATCTAAAATTTCATGCAAATCATTTGGCATTAAACGAACATGTTCTACACAAATTTTTTTACTGGTCTAGTTAGAAAAGGTGAAAACTCGCATGTAATTGTCTTTATATGAAGTTGACATTTAAAAAATGTTAAATGATTTGATAAATTTGATTAAATTATTATTTAACAATTTTCAACTATTAACTTCACATGAAGACAACTGCACTTAAATTTGTTTTCACTTCTGGAGAATTTTGGTTAGCATGATTTCTAATTTGGCCTTATTGACTATGTAGTGAAGAAAGACCAAATGCAACCGCTCATGGCTGAAGGATTGGCTGTGCTCGGATTGAAACCAAAAGCGGTTACTTTGCTTGCTGGTGAAACAACTATTTAACCTAAAACAAAACAAAAACAACAAACAACAAATAACTCACGTTGGGAACACAATGCTGTTGTCTAAAGACGAGTAGCATTGGCCTCGGCTACCCAATATTTATAAAACAGTATACAAATAATATCTATATCTTCCATCCTAATATACAACAAAATATATAAAAACCAAACAAATACTTCAACAACTGTGACAAACAATATCTTCCTCTCCAATATACAACTATAAAAACCCAATATCTATAGATAGACAAGTCCAAGGAAAGCAACACAAAGGGAAATGATATAACACAACTCCTAAAAGGGTTAGAGAAATGTGCTATTTTGTCAGCTTCTCTTAAAGTAGAGAAATATGATCTGTTCCACATTCAATGCAGAGGAATCTGAAAGTCAAAGTACAACGTAAACATTGATACATGAAGAAAAAGAGAAAGGAGTAGATAAAAAAAATCAGTGAGTGCAAGTGTAAGTTGGAAAATAAGATGTAATTGATGTGCAAAGTCAGAACTTAAGAACCCTTCCACAACATAATATCACAAAAAAAAAATAATTCCCTGTCTCACTCTTCAATGCAACAAGTGTAAAGACAGTAAATCTGCATTCCGAAGCTCTTCTCTTCAAAGAGCAAAGCACATGACAGCATAAGTGACTTTAATTAGACACGAAGAACATACTTCCTGACGTGTACCCGCTGCACACGGAACCGAGATCACCACAAAATCCGCCCTCAAATCCTGGAAGCACAACAACCATAACAGAAGCCGTCGAATAAGCCAGCTTGTGAGTCAGTATTATCTCCCAACCGTTAGCCACAGTAACAGAACCCACTACCCAAGCCAAATCACACCTCTACACAAGCCAAAAGTATCAGAAACAGACACATCACATGTCTATAAAACCAACCTGAACAACCCATGAAAGGACAGGTTACACAACTCACTCTAGTTTTGTTACTCTCATCTCTCATAACTTGTATACTTACTTGAGCGTTGGAGTCCCTTTTGCAGGTGCTCCCGCCACCGTGTTTCCAAGGACCGATGCTTATTCTTGATTCAGCCCCTGGATGACGTATAGCTCCGCCCGAGTCTCGAGTGATCTCTTGGGGGCTTCACACCTCAGCCCAAGCAGAACAAAACATTTGGCGCCCACCGTGGGGCCAAAAGTTACATTAACCCCACTCTTTTTTTACCACATTGTACTTTGTGTTTTCTTTCTACGTAGGATATCTCAATTTCCACACATGGCCGTTAATAGAGTTCATCAAACTACTCAGGCCGAACTTATGGCCCAGATGGCTAAACTGCAGGCGGAAGTGAAAAAACTTGCCGAATTATCCACTCAAAACAACGCTGGCAAGCATGAGGACAATGGATGCAAAGGAAAAGGCAGTGCAGACCTATTGAGTGTCGACCCACTGAAGGAGAAACTGACCTTAGACAACCCGTTCTCCGAGGAGATTACCAATTATCAGATGCCAAAACACTTCACACTACCTTCCTCACTCGAGCCATATAAGGGGATTGGTGACCCCCGGGCTCATATTAAAAAATTTCAATCTATGATGTTCTTTAATGGCCCTAATAACGAACCTGTTCTTTGCAGAGCCTTCCCTACTTACCTTGATGGCGCAACTCTCCTTTGGTTTTCAAAACTACCTGAAGGATCAATCTCTTCTTTTGAGGAGTTGGCAAAATCCTTCATAGACTACTTTGCTGCAGCACGGATTTACGTACACGGATCGGATTATCTCGGCACCATCCGATAAGGTCCCCAAGAAAGCTTAAAAGACTATTTGACCAGATTCGTAGATGCAACAATGGAGATACCTGACTAGATCCCGCCGTCCATCTGCATGACTTAAAAGCCGGCCTCAAGCCTGGAAAATTCAGAGAAACAATTGCAGTCACAAAACCGAAAACCTTAGAAGAATTCCGAGAACGTGCGGCTGGGCAAATGGAGATTGAAGAACTCTGTGAGGCCAAAAAGGCAGAAAAAAGGCAGCCCAGAAGAGAGGAAAGCCGAGCAATGAGATCAACCGATAGAAAAGACCCCAGGAAACCGTTTAAGCTTACTCCAAAGTTCAACAATTATACCAGGTTCAACACCAAAAAAGAGAAGATAATTAAAGAAATACTCAATGCTAAAATCATAAAACCACCATTGAGGGCAGGGAACTACCAAGACCAGCGATTTGTCGACCGAAGCAAACATTGCACCTTCCACCAGAAATACGGACACACAACCGACGAGTGCGTAATAGCTAAAGATTTGCTAGAGAGATTAGCTCGGCAAGGACTCCTAGATAAATATATCGAAGGTAGAAGACATAAAGACAATAGCAGAAACCGAGATGAACGCCAACAGACCTCGGGGAACAAAGAAGAATATAAGTGGCCACACAACGCACCACCAAAGGCCATCATAAATTGCATATCCGGAGGATTCGCCGGGGGAGGGGAAACAACCTCAGCACAAAAACGAAGTTACCGAGCAATGCTGGCAAGGAACAACACCACAAAATAACAAATACAAACCTGACCTCCAAATCACCTTCAGCCAGAGTGACATCAGCTCGACAACACCAAACTTAGACGACCCAGTGGTAATATCTATTCAAACAAGCGAGTTATTGGTAAGAAAAGTCCTTCTGGACCCAGGTAGTAGTGCAGATGTAATTTTCTATTCTACCTTTCTAAAAATGAAATTATCCGAAAAACTTGTGCAACCCTCATTAGGAGAGCTAGTAGGGTTCTCCGGAGAAAGAGTCCCTATCAAGGGATACATATGGCTAAAGACAACTCTAGGAGAGAACTCATATTCAAAAACTATTGATATACAATACCTATAGTTGACTGCCCCAGTCCTTACAACAAGAGGTCAGAAACATTCACAACACACATGAAGTATTGTCCCTTGCAGAGCTTGATCCAAGGGAAGAAACCCAAGAGAGACCTCAGCCAGCAGATAAACTCCAGAAAGTCTCATTGACAGCAGAACCAGGTCAGGTCACATACATCGGCCAGACACTACAAGGAGAGGAAAGATTAGAACTCATAAAAGTACTACAAGGGAACGCCGATTTATTTGCATGGATCCCAGCAGACATGCCTGGCATAAATCCCAATATCATATGTCACAAGCTCGCCACAAATAGCTCGGCCCGACCTATAGCTCAAAAGAAACGGAACCTGGGAACAGAGAAATCAAAGGCGGCCTTACAAGAAACAAAAAAAACTTCTCAGTGCAAACTTCATCGATAAACTTGTAGACAATGCATCAGGTTTTAAAAGCTTGAGTTTCATGGACGCATACTCTGGTTATAACCAGATACTTATGCATCCAGAAGACCAAAGCAAAACATCATTTATAACTGAACATGGAAATTTTTGTTATAGAGTAATGCCATTTGGTCTAAAGAATGCAGGAGCATGCTACCAATGACTGATGGACAAGGTTTTCCATCACCAAATAGGTTGGAACATGGAAATCTATGTCGACGATATGGTCGCCAAAACCACCCTGGAAAGGTCACACTGCGACGACCTCCAAGAGATATTTGAACAGATACGAGCATACAAGATGAGACTCAACCCGGAGAAATGTGCCTTTGGGGTACAGGGAGGCAAATTCCTCGGATTCATGCTAACTTCACGAGGAATCGAAGCGAACCCTGAAAATGCGAAGCAATACTTAACATGAAGAGCCCTAAGACAATAAAAGAGGTACAACAATTGGTAGGAAGGATAGCAGCACTATCTCGGTTCCTACCATCAGCGTCAAGCCGATCATATCACTTCTTCCAAAAGATAACAAAGAATAAAAAGTTTCAATGGACAGAGGAATGCGAGAAGGCATTTGCCGAGCTCAAAGCCATCTTGTCATCACCACCAGTGCTGCAAAGACCAGAAGTCGGTAAACCTTTATACTTATATTTATCTGTTTCTAACCATTCTATAAGCTCGGCTCTAGTCATCGAGACATGGAAGACGCAGCAACCAGTATACTTCATCAGTAAAGTCATGCAGCCAATGGAACAAAGATATCCGAAGATAGAACAGCTAGCTTTAACATTTGTAACAATGGCAAGAAGGCTCAGACACTATTTCCAGAGCCACACAATCATAGTTCGTACAAACCAACCGCTGAGACAAATACTAACAAAACCAGAACTGGCCAGACGACTAACCAAATGGTCCATCGAGCTCTCAGAATTCGATATCCAGTTTCAACCAAGGTCGGCACTAAAAGCACAGACTCTTGCCGACTTCATTTCAGAACTAACCTCGGACGAACACAACATATTCTGGGAACTACACGTCGACGGAGCTTTCATCTGAGGAGGAAGCGGATCGGGAATAATCCTGAAAAAAGGGGACAACATCGTGGCCGAGCAATCCCTTCAGTTCTATTTCCCAGCAAGCAACAACCAGGCCGAATATGAGGCCCTTATAGCTGGACTTAAACCTCCAGGTACAAAGCTTGACAACACACTGTGATTCCCTCTTGGTGGTTCAACAAATCCGAGGAGAATACCAGGTAAAAGATCCCTTGCTAGAGCGATATTGGCTCATAGCGAAGGATCTCATTTCAAAATTCAACTCATTCGTCATCTTACATGTGCATAGAGAAAAGAATATTAGAGCCGATATATTATCAAAACTTGCCGCCACTAGGGCGGACACACAAACATCGGCATTATCACAACTTACACTTAAAAAACCCAGCATAGAATTACTATCTATAACAAGCATTAACCACCTCCATGACTGGAGAACACCTTTTCTTGAGTACATCAACACAGGTACCATTCCCAGAAACGAGCTCTACCCGCAACACTTCAGACGAAAGGCAAGCCTTTATACAAACATAGCGGGAGAACTATACAGGCGCGGTATCTCGCAACCATTACTAAGATGTCTAAACACCGAGGAGGCAGCCGAGGTTATGGACGAAGTTCACGAGGGGTATGTGGAAACCACATCAGAGGGCGAGCTCTCGCTGCAAAGATCGTCCGAACAGGATATTACTGGCCGACCATGAAAAGAGATTGCATAACAAAAGTCAAAACATGTGACAAATGCAAAAAGCATGCCGCCATCTCCACGAAGCCTGCCAAAGTACTACACAGCATGGAGGTAAGCTGGCCTTTCTACAGGTGGGGGATCGATATCCTCGGCCCATTCCCAATAGCGCCAGGTCAGGTAAAGTTTCTTTTAGTATCAATAGACTATTTCTCAAAATGGATAGAAGCACAGCCATTAGCAAGAATAACAGCCGAAAAGGTACGATCTTTCATATGGAAACAAATTATATGCCGATTTGGAATTCCGAGGGAAATCATATCAGACAATGGTAGACAATTCACAGATAATAAGCTCGGCTGATTTCTAAAGAACTTTAATATTGAACATCAATTTAGCTCGGTCGAACACCCACAAACCAGTGGGCAAGCCGAGGTTGCTAACCGAGTTATATTGCAGGAAATGAAGAAAAAACTCAATAATGCGAAGGGAGAATGGGCAGAGCTCATCCCAGAAATATTATGGAGCTACAACACAACCATACAAACCACCACAGGTGAATCACTTTTCAAATTTGTCTATGGATCAGAAGCGCTAATTTTGGTTGAAGTCGGCATCCCAACATTAAGAACCGAGCTATATGACGAGCAACACAACCTGAAGGCAAGAAGCGCCGAGCTTGATCTAACCGAAGAAGACAGAGAGATCGCCGCCATCAAACAAAAGGCTAAAAAACAACTAGCCGAGAGAAAGCACAACAAAGGTGTACACCCGAGAACCTTCACTGAGAGCGACCTCGTACTTAGATGAACAGAAGAAGCCAGACGACCCCCAACACATGGCAAGCTCGCCGCAAATTGGGAGGGCCCTTTCCGAATAACAAAAGTACTCGGAATGGGGGCTTACCAACTTCAAACATTACAGGGCAACACATTACCAAGAAACTGGAATATCTCTTCATTAAAAGTGTATAGATCATAATTTGTACATTCTAGCGAATGAAGGTACTCTTTTTTCCCCTTTAGAGCTTTTTTCCCAAAAGAAGGATTTTGCCTAATGAGGGTTTTAATGAGGCTGGACGCTTAAGACATTCAAACAAATGAGTATGACTCCCTTTTTCAAAATAATTCCAAATTTTAAACTAACAAAGATGAAACCAACAGAGCATACGATTACAAAGTCATTAAAACAATACTGCCGAACCTCGGCCAAAACAAAGCGTCATTCAAAACATACAACAAACCGAAAATAACATAAGTTCAAAAGACCAAACATCGATCTACGAAACCAAACTTAGTCAAAACAAAGTCTATCAAACATCAAATTAAACCTAAGGGGGGAGGGGCATTCTCGCCATGCTCCTCTACAGTCCCATCTACAACTAGTTTGCCACCAACCACTATCTTGGTCATGTCAAGCTGATCCCTATCAAACTCCGGAGCCAGCAAAGCAATTTGGCTCACAGCAGCTCAAAGCCGTAAGAGAACATCTCCATTCCATTCTCCCCCAATTCATGGACTCGGGCTGTAAGTTCACCTTTAGCAACATCATTTTCCTTTACCTCGGCCTGGAACAGACGAATCTAATCCCTCAAGCGAACCACATCCTCCTCGGATTCCTTTGCCCTAGCAACAGCACTAATAGCAACATCATCTTTCTCTTTCAATGATTTCTCCAATTCAGCGATTCTCGCTTTATACGACTTCTCCAAATCAGCAACTTTGTCCACCACCTCCTGCTGCTTGGCGCCAATGAGTTCGGTGGTACGACCAACGCACATCAGACGAGAAGCGACGATCTACAAAGATTACAAAAATCAGAAGGAAGCAATGATAAATAAAGAGAAATCAGACAAGAATAAAACAAACCTGAACGAACTTCCCAAGCGACTCCATGCCAACTCAACAAGTCATAAGCATGTCCCCAGGATATTGGGACGCCCTCTCAGAAAGTTCAGCAAAGTTGAATTGATCACTCCACAAGGAATGGAAACTGGCCCCCGGAATAAAGCCATGAAGTCTTTTCTGTATATCAAAAGTGACTTTTCCACCACCAACAGCCTCTTGATCACCCTCCGATATGACTTCCAACGACTTGTCAGATTCATTCCTCTTTCTCTTAAAGGAAGAAGTCGGCAGAACGACAGATTGAGCAACTTGCTCACCATCATCTTTCCGAGTACCTGAGCCGCAAGAACCCTTATCTTGTTTCTTCTTCAAAAAGGATTGAAGCCGAGAAGGATCCAGGAGAGGAACTCGCCAACCTATAAAATAAACCCAACATCAGAAGATACCAACAAAACACAAAAAACAGCAAGTACAAACAAAACCAATACCTATATAAGCTTTCAAACCTTCAACATCACCAGAATCACATAAAGACAACAATTCAGAAATAGATAAACACTCCCCGGTAGCAAAACTCTCAACTAAAAAGTCTAAAAAGGAGTTTTCTTCTTCACTCTGCTCAGCAGCTTCAAGAATCTGGCACGGCTCAGAACACCAGTAAAGGGGAAACCTCTCAATAAGTTCATCATCTAAATAGGAGAGATACTCATACTCAACGGACCGCACCTTGACAAAAAGAGACTTAAAAGTTTTTAAAAGAAGATTTATAAAGAAGGAAGAGGGAACGACCGGGAAAACTGCTAAGACAGACCCATAAACCCTGCGAACACCCTTCGATTGGAACAAAGAAAAGAACACCGACAATGAACAGGGGAATGAAAGAAAATCCATCAAACATTGAAAGGCGCAAAGAAACGCCCAGGAATTAGGATGTAGCTGCGAAGGTGCACAGTTAAGTTGAGTAAGAACGTCACATTCAAAAGAAGAAAACGGAAACTTCACACCAAGTTCGATCAGACAGGGGGTATACATGTAAAAATAACCCTAATCGCCTCTCCTCTCACAAACCCTATCACTACCCGAACAAGGAAGAAGTTCAACCGCGACACCAGAACCACTTCGCACGAAACTCCAACCCCTCAAATCAGATAGAGAATCAACACTGATGAACGAAGAGGAACGAGTCCTCACGTCATCATGGACCCAATGATAAGGATCATCTTCTTTAACCTCAACCACTTTCAACTTCTCCTTTCCTTTCTCTCCCGCCATGAGTAAACGACAAGCAACAGTGAAAGAATATGAGGAAAAGTACTAACCTTTCGAGGACATAGTGGAAGTTAAACAGTAAGAAGGTGAATCAGCAAAATGTGAGTTTCGAAACAAAGGATGACTATTATTGCAAGCCCACTAACTTAGTGGGAAACTTAAACTTATGACCATTAAAAACGTGGAAAACCCAAACGGAAGAGGAGCGCATTAAAACTGACACGTTCTACGAAGACACGACCAGACAGTCTTCAAAAATTCTTTTCAAAATCCTTCAAAGCCCAACAAAAATACCCACGTGCAGGGAAGGTCAAATCTGCCCTCAAATCCTGGAAGCATAATAACCATAACAGAAGCCGTCAAATAAGCTAGCTTGTGAGTCAGCATTATCTCCCAACCGTTAGCCACAGTAACGGAACCCACTACCCAAGCCTAATCACACCTCTACACAAGCCAAAAGTATCAGAAACAGACGCGTCACACGTCTATAAAACCAACCTGAACAACCCATGAAAGGACAGGTTACACAACTCACTCTAGTTTTGTTACTCTCGTCTCTCATAACTTGTATACTTACTTGAGCGTCGGAGTCCTTTTGCAGGTACTCCCGCTGCCGTGTTTCCAAGGACCGAGGCTTATTCTTGATTCAGCCCCTGAACAACGTATAGCTCCGCCAGAGTCTCGAGTGATCTCTTAGGGGCTTCACACCACGGCCCAAGCAGAACGGAACACTTCCTATATGGCTCCAAAGTATCCATCACTTATGCTATACTTGAAAAGAAAAAAAGAAAAGAGAACCCTACACATATGACCTATCTTGAAGACTAAGACACTGTAAAGCCTCAATACTCATGCAACTGTGACAAAATGTCAAGTGTGCCACTAATATTTCGACCTCAATAGTAGAAGCCAAAAGGGCAGAATCCATGGA
>NC_029777.3:35663410-35668434 GCF_000817695.3 Arachis duranensis | reverse complement strand
AGTACCAACCTGGACCCCGTCCATTTTTAAGAATGACAACGCGACCCCTCAAAATAAAATCGATCCACTTCGGTCCCTGTCTCTGATTCCGTCACACAATGCGGTCCCTGTGGGTATTTTTTCGTCAACCCCGAACGGAAAATGCTGACGTGTCAGGTTCAGAAATAGACGAGGGTCTAATTGTCTCTAAATTTAAATTGGTTAGGAGTTTATTTGTCCTTATCATTTTTTAAACAATATTTTTTTAGATTATTTTTTATTTATTATATTAATATTCTTTTTCCAATAAATTATTAAATATATGGTATAATAAGTACAAACTAATTAATAAATTATTCAAATTTAAAAATATCATTTATTATGAAACTAAATAAATCATTCTCAAATATAATTTTTAAATACATAAATAATAAACATTAAAATTTAATTAATACATTAATAATAATAATAACCATATGATATACTATTAGTATTATGATCTAGATAATTTTTCACAATAAAGTGAAAACTAATGAACACGTTACTTGATATATAGTAAAATATTTGAGTAATAACAAATTTAATTTTTTATCTCTTTAAACTAAATTAATAATTCTATTTGATATCTTTATACTAAAATACACTATGAGTAAACTACTAATACTAAATGAAATAATTAAAATATAATTAATATATGATGGAGACCATTTATAAACTCAATAAATTTAAAGTATCAATAATATTATTAATCTATTAATAATACATATGATCATAAGGTTATAGATTGATTTATCAATATAAGAATAATATAGATTAATTAAAATTTTAAGTATACTAAAATTCAATTAAAGAGATAAAAATAGAATTATTTCAATTAGTATTTAATTATTTCATTAAAGGTTATATATTTTAATTATTTCATTTAATATTAGTAGCTTGCTCATAGTGTATTTTAGTACAAAGATACCAAATAGAATTATTAATTTAGTTTAAAGAGATAAAAAATTAAATTTGTTATTACTCAAAAATATTTTACTATATATCAAGTAATGTGTTCATTAGTTTTCAATTTATTGTGAAAAATTATCTAGATCATAATACTAATAGTATATCATAGGGTTATTATTATTAATGTATTAACTGAATTTTAATGTTTATTATTTATGTATTTAAAAATTATATTTGAGAATAATTTATTTAGTTTCATAAAATATTAATTTATTGAAAAAAGAATATTAATATAATAAATAAAAAAATAATCTAAAAAAATATTGTTTAAAAAATTATAAGGACAAACAAACCCCTAACCAATTTAAATTTAGAGACAATTAGACCCCTGTCCATTTCTAAACCTGACACGTCAGCATTTTCCGTTCAAAGTTGACGAAAAAATACCCACAAGAACCGCGTTGTGTGACGGAATCAGAGGACAGGGATCGAAGTGGATCGATTTTATTTTGAGGGGTCATATTGTCATTTTTAAAACTGGACAGGGGCCGAATTGGTACTTCACTCCCATAGAAATGTACATTCCCCCTCTCAACTTGCACGAAACAATTAATTCATTGGGAAAATGACACTAAAGCAAAGTGCACATATTGTCAAATTTGAAGACATTTATTTTGATAAATCCTAAGAACTACAACCTGTTACAGGACAAATACAGGCTATCTGAGTCCGACATTATAATATTTTCTTTCTATATGTTGATTCTCCAACACTGGTCATTCATCAATATATTCTGCTTCAGGTCATTTCTAAAATACCAGAGAGCATAAACTTGCAAAAGTTTGGGATTAACATACGGCAGGTTCAACTAGAAGAAGAGAAAATCATATTGTCTTAAACAATCACCCCAGACTCTAAGGTTGAAAAACAACAACAGGATATACTTTAGGGATCTCAAGGAAAAGGGTTACATAAAACTATAATTAACAATAAAAAAGCTCTGTGCTATAATCAACTGTATTTTCTTCCTACTATTAAATTCTACCTCATCAGAGATGCTAGCGTCAA
This sequence comes from Arachis duranensis, assembly GCF_000817695.3. Taxonomy (NCBI): domain Eukaryota; kingdom Viridiplantae; phylum Streptophyta; class Magnoliopsida; order Fabales; family Fabaceae; genus Arachis; species Arachis duranensis. Next base: position 35,666,439 of record NC_029777.3, on the reverse strand, counting down.
GTAATTGTTGAACTTTAATGCAAACCCTCTTCTCTTTATCATATCCATCACTTTGGAACACCTGTTTCACTTTGGTGACAAGGGTTCATCTCCATGTTTCCACTACATTCCCACTTCCTATTCTTGACTCTTGATCTTGCAAAGTGATTTGTTTTAGCAAGAGAATAAATTATTGAAAAAGAAAAAAACCGTAAGAGAGAACATATATATATATATATATATCCCTTGGTGGAAAAAATGAAGATAAATAGCAGTAATGCATAAATGCATCAATATAAGGTACAACTTCAAAATCTCGGGAAATGCAGGAATCAGTTTGTAGCTTTTCAGACATTGGTACTACTTCATGAACTTGGGAAATTTCAAACTTAAGAATACTCATATAGATTCACATTACATAGTGGAACTACGTACCAATGATCAAGCTCTACCCAATTGGTCGGGGTTGGACCAATAAAGTAAATTTGAGCAGGATCATTTAGAGCGCCAGCATATTAACGCATGGAAGTCTGTTATATTTTGCTTGTGGTTAATCTGTTTGAGACAAATCTGCAAAGAATCAAATTAACTAAGTTTTATATGACTAATTATACTCCTGATCACAAGAGGAACAGAAAACACGCATAAAAACAGAGAGGAACATGTGAGAACACTATGTTAGGCAGTACCTAAGCATTAGTATAGTCACTAAAAACGACTGGATGATTCTGTTGCCATTTATCTAATACTTGCCCACAATATAACACAGTTACGTAAAGTAAATAGAACACACACAGTTAATACTCTGATGAAGATTATGCACACTGAAAATCATCATGTCGGCAGTGAAAGACAAGTCCAGCTATCAATTAGCTATGTCACAACCTTGTTGGTTTCTTGACGAACGTGTCTCATAGAAGGAAGAGAACTCCTCTTAAGAGTTCACTCAATATACTACATTCTTCCACTTAAACCAAATGCATGTCCTGATGTTGGCCCCTGCATTTTCTTCCTATTTAAATGGTGTAAGCTCTAACACAAATCAAACCCACTTGATCATCTGCCTTCAACAAGTCACTTACCCATCTACAATTGCCTCAAGCCCCGAAGCATCCTTCTCTTTAGGCTCAATAATCATTTCCAACTCCCAAGTACAACCTCTAAACAATGAGAAACCTATTCTTTGACGAGCCAGATGGTGGGCTTCCAGAATATGCTCCAAGTAGTGCACTATGTGTAGCAATCAATACGAATCCCAGTGACAATTCCACTGTTGAAACTAGGAGTCATATTGTGCTCAATTATGTCAATCATGCTATTTATTGAAAGAGTAGGCATATTTTGATTGTCAAAGTGCTGAGGAAGAAAAATTACAATAAGTACAATTTGGATGCCATGAAGCATAGCCTTGAGAGAAGCAAAAGGTATCCAATTATAATGAGAAGGAGGTAACCTGCATCTTATTTAGTAAACCTTGAACAGATTCAAACTTTTCCATATGTAGCATTTAATTTTATCCACAAAAATTTAGCATCTTTTAGAAAACCTTAAACAAGGGTGCTCTTTCAAAGAGTCATTATTTTAATTCAACTTCTGTGCAACAAAATACATCATTTTCAAAATTAATGATGCGGAGATATAACCATGGCAGATATCAATAAATAATAAATCACAACTAACTGACAAAGTAAAGGATCACAGAAGTTCGATGTTTTTGCAAGAACTAGGAAGGAGTAATACTGAGATACATTACTGTTGGTAATTATTAAAAGACAAAGGTGAATTACCTGGCCAAAACAACTCACTTTCTGCTTCCAGGTATACAAGCTTTCCATTGGAGCAGTATGTGGGCTTTCATGGCCAGCTGAGAGGTTCATACTTCAGGTTCTTGATGATTCAACAAATGAAGTCTTAAGGGTGCCTAATTAATCAACTGCACATTCATTGCTGATCCCAAGTTTATGTGTTAAAGTTGACCTTAACAATATTTAGAAGGTTTAATTACTCTGTTGGTCCCTATAGTTTGGCCGAATTTTTAATTAGGTCCCTATAGTTTTTTTCCTTTTAATCGAGTCCCTATACCAATTTTTTTGTTTTAATTGGGTCCTTACAGTGACAAGAAACGTTAGGAGTAACGGAATATTCTGTTTCAAAATAGAATATACCCAATTATAAACTTTTTTGTTATTCTTAGTGTATTTACTTATTATGTATTGTCGAAATTGCCCCTTCCTTAATAAAGGAATAACTCTTCATTTTCACTGAGGCAAAAAAAACCCTTCTTCTTCACTCCCTCTCTGTTTCTTCACTCCCTCTCTGTTTCTGATAGTTGGAGAATGAGTTTGCATTCCACCATTGTATGATCGAGGTTTGTTGTTGTCTATCGTCGCCTTCTTTATCGGAGTAGCTACTGTCGTCGTTGTTGCAAAGGTACGAGTTTCACCTTTTTTTCATTCTTCATTCTTTCAAAAGTTGCCGAACGTTATGGCGTTGAAGTCATTATCATTGTTGGTGATGTTTGATTAGGGGATGACTAATCGGTATTTTTCTTTTTTTTGTTGTGTAGCAATGGGAGAATCAGAGTTCACATTAGAGCTCCATCACGGAGGAAAATTTATTGACACGGGAGGTGGACTAGAATATTTAGGTGGGTTGGTTGTGGAGGACTTGCATTATGAATTAGATGAATGGTCTCTGCAAGAGATAGTATTTTTGCTGAAGGGTCTAGGCTACAAGGGTTATGCAAAGATATGGTGGAACGAACCTGGAATGGAGTTGAAGGTAGGTCTGAAAGAGTTGAAGTCAGATGGGGATGCAGTTAGAATGGGTAGGGCTTTAGTTGCTAATCCTCTGAAGCATGGTATAGTGTATGCTGTTGATGGTTACAGAGAAGGTAATGGGGTTGAAATCACATCAACGGATCCAGATTATGTCCCAAATGAAGGCGAAGATAGTAGACTGATAGAAGTAGAAGTCGATTCTGAGTCAGAACCTTCTACTGAGGAGGATAGGTTTGATGACAGTGCTGATGATGGTGAACATGAGGATTA
>NC_029777.3:35660587-35662431 GCF_000817695.3 Arachis duranensis | reverse complement strand
TGATTGAATAATGATACTGGATACTGCTGCTTTTTTTTTATATACAGGGATTGATGCAAGTTTTTGCTGAGATGGAACCTTCTATTGAGCATAGATTATGTTTAAGGCATCTCTATGCCAACTGTAAGAAGGCATATGGTGGAGGGACAGTTTTGAGGGATCTAATCCTATCCATTGCTAAAGCCACCTATGAGGAAGAGTGGGAGAGAAGAATGAATCTGCTCAAGGAAAAAAATAGAGATTGTTATGATAAACTGATGGGAGTGGACCCAAAGTTGTGGACAAAGAGCCATTTCACGTTTATGGCAAAGAGTGATATGCTAATGAATAACATATCAGAGGCTTTCAATGGCAGGATTCTTGAGGCAAGAGACAAGCCCATTCTGACGATGTTTGAGTGGATTAGATGCTACTGGATGTCAAGATTTGCAGAGAAGAAGAAGAAGGCTGAGAAGTATGAAGGATCCATTCTTCCTAAACCCAAAAAGAGGTTGGATGTCATTGCAACAAGAAGTATGGAATGGCAAGCTAGATGGGCAGGCGATCTGAAATTTGAGGTACATCACAAAAATAGGATGATCATGGAAAGGTTTGTGGTGGATTTGTTAGCTGGTACTTGCAGCTGTCGATTTTGGGGTTTAAGTGGCATGCCATGCCCTCATGCATGCAGTGCCATCTTTGAAAAGGGTGATAATTCCGAAGAGTATTGCAGCAACTACTATAGTCCAGGAGCTTACCTTGCAACCTATGGAAAATCAATTGCTCCAATTAATGGAGAGAACATGTGGCCAAAAGTGAACTGTGATACCATCATACCCCCAGTTTTCAGGGTTAAACCTGGTCGACCAAGAATGGTGCGGATTAGAGAACCTGATAAAAATAGATCGCAAACAAAGTATAGAAGGACGGGTACCTCTGTGACTTGCAGCAACTGTGGCCAGTATGGACACAACAGGAGACACTGCCCAAATCCTATTCTCTCAGGTAAATCTTGCTTTGTTGTTGTTACATAATTGTTGATTGTACCAGTTCTTTTCTATAATGTTGTCTTGATTCTTGGGAACTTGCATTAGCTCCTGAACCTGCTGCTGCTGCATCTGATGGTGCACAAGATGCTGGAGCTGCTTCAAGGGGGAGAGGCAGAGGAAGGGGTGCGGTACTGGGTAGAGGAAGGGGCAAAGGAAGAGGAACTACTATCACAGGTACTTCTAGGATTTGTTGCTGGTACTAGAGGATTGATAATGTTCTATTATGAAATGAATTAACCATTACACTTTTGTTCTATCAGCCTCTGCACCAACTACTGCTGCTGCTGAATCTGCTGCTATGAATGACACTGCTGCTGCTGAATCTGATGCTGCAAATGGCTCACTTACTACTGCTACTGAATTAGTTGCTGGATCTGCTGCAAGGGGGAGAGGCAGAGGAAGGGGTGTTGGACTTAGCAGAGGAAAAACAACTAGTTTCACAGGTATAACTATATTTTGCTATTGGATACTACATAATTGTTTGGATTTAGTGATGGAATGATTTAAAAATTTAGCTGTTGTTGCATCAGCCCCTGCACCAAATACCTTTGCTGCTGAATTTGGATCTACAACTGTGTCACCTCTTACTGGATCTGGTTCTGCAAATGACTCACCCCTTGCTGGATCTGGTGCACCTGCTACTGGAGCTGCTGCAAATCCTCCACATACACCAGCAACTCAACCAACTCCCTTCATTGAACCACTCATTCAGCCAACTTCACAAGTAGCACCAGTTACACAGCCTTTGCCTAAGATTAGAACTTTTGGGATAAGAAGAAGTGAAAGATTGAAGATGGGAAGAACAAATGGAGTACC
>NC_029777.3:35656430-35660511 GCF_000817695.3 Arachis duranensis | reverse complement strand
AAAAAAAACCCTTCTTCTTCACTCCCTCTCTGTTTCTTCACTCCCTCTCTGTTTCTGATAGTTGGAGAATGAGTTTGCATTCCACCATTGTATGATCGAGGTTTGTTGTTGTCTATCGTCGCCTTCTTTATCGGAGTAGCTACTGTCGTCGTTGTTGCAAAGGTACGAGTTTCACCTTTTTTTCATTCTTCATTCTTTCAAAAGTTGCCGAACGTTATGGCATTGAAGTCATTAGCATTGTTGGTGATGTTTGATTAGGGGATGACTAATCGGTATTTTTCTTTTTTTTGTTGTGTAGCAATGGGAGAATCAGAGTTCACATTAGAGCTCCATCACGGAGGAAAATTTATTGACACGGGAGGTGGACTAGAATATTTAGGTGGGTTGGTTGTGGAGGACTTGCATTATGAATTAGATGAATGGTCTCTGCAAGAGATAGTATTTTTGCTGAAGGGTCTAGGCTACAAGGGTTATGCAAAGATATGGTGGAACGAACCTGGAATGGAGTTGAAGGTAGGTCTGAAAGAGTTGAAGTCAGATGGGGATGCAGTTAGAATGGGTAGGGCTTTAGTTGCTAATCCTCTGAAGCATGGTATAGTGTATGCTGTTGATGGTTACAGAGAAGGTAATGGGGTTGAAATCACATCAACGGATCCAGATTATGTCCCAAATGAAAGTGAAGATAGTAGACTGATAGAAGTAGAAGTCGATTCTGAGTCAGAACCTTCTACTGAGGAGGATAGGTTTGATGACAGTGCTGATGATGGTGAACATGAGGATTATTTTGGGTTCGATGTAGAGGATGGTGTTGATGGTGGGCAATCAAATGCGTTTGGTGGGATCAATGGCCCGCTAAATCAAGAAGGGACAACAGATAAGGGTGCTGGTGATAATGAAGCTGCTGGAGGTATGGATGAAGAAATTGGAGACATTTCGGATGGTTATGAAACTGAAGACATAGATAGTTACGAGGGAGATTCTGATGACATGATTAAGAAAAAAAGGTTTCCTAAGTATGATGAGGCAGAATAGGATAGGTTTGATGACAGTGCTGATGATGGTGAACATGAGGATTATTTTGGGTTCGATGTAGAGGATGGTGTTGATGGTGGGCAATCAAATGCGTTTGGTGGGATCAATGGCCCGCTAAATCAAGAAGGGACAACAGATAAGGGTGCTGGTGATAATGAAGCTGCTGGAGGTATGGATGAAGAAATTGGAGACATTTCGGATGGTTATGAAACTGAAGACATAGATAGTTACGAGGGAGATTCTGATGACATGATTAAGAAAAAAAGGTTTCCTAAGTATGATGAGGCAGAAATGTGTAGAGAGTATGAGTTTAAGGTTGGGTTGGAGTTCAAAACACTGTCCCAGTTTAAAGATGCAATTAAGGAGCATGCCTTATTGAATGGGAGAGATATTAGGTACAAGAAGAACGACAAGTTGAGGTGTAGAGTAGTGTGTAATGGACAAAAAGGAAAGTGCAAGTGGATTTGCTTTGCAAGTAAGGTAGGAGGATCTGATTGTTTTAGGATAAAAACCTTGAAAGGCAAGCATAGCTGTGGGAGGAGTTATACTGGTAGGCTTGCTTCTAGTGAGTGGATATCAAAAAAGATTGTGAACAACATTAGTCGTGGAGAAGATATGCGGCTGGCCACTATTATTCAAGCAATTCAGGATAAGTATATGGCAAATGTTAGTGTTGGAAAGGCTTACTGGGCAAGGAGAAAAGCAAGGGAAGAAGTACATGGAAGGGCCATATTACAATATGCCAAGTTGAGGGATTATTGTGCTGAGATTTTAAGGGCAAATCCGGGGTCCAAGTTTAATATTATGGTGGATAGGCCATCTTTAACTCACCAACCCCGATTCATGAGGATGTACATGTGCCTGGATTCGGTGAAGCAGGGCTTCTTGGCTGGTTGTAGGCCGATCATAGGAGTGGATGGGTGTCACTTGAAAGGGGACCATGGTCAACAACTACTAGTTGCAGTAGGGAGGGATCCTAATGACAATTACTTTCCAATTGCGGTTGCAGCAGTGGAAGCGGAAACAAAGGACAGCTGGGGATGGTTTATTGATTTGTTGTTGGATGATATCGGCTCTGCAAGAAGATGGGTTTTCATGTCAGATCAACAAAAAGTAAGGATAATATGACTTATGATACTAATTATTTCATTGAATAATATGACTTATGATTATAACTATGTCATTGAATAAGTATTGTTCTTGGATGATTGAATAATGATACTGGATACTGCTGCTTTTTTTTTATATACAGGGATTGATGCAAGTTTTTGCTGAGATGGAACCTTCTATTGAGCATAGATTATGTTTAAGGCATCTCTATGCCAACTGTAAGAAGGCATATGGTGGAGGGACAGTTTTGAGGGATCTAATCCTATCCATTGCTAAAGCCACCTATGAGGAAGAGTGGGAGAGAAGAATGAATCTGCTCAAGGAAAAAAATAGAGATTGTTATGATAAACTGATGGGAGTGGACCCAAAGTTGTGGACAAAGAGCCATTTCACGTTTATGGCAAAGAGTGATATGCTAATGAATAACATATCAGAGGCTTTCAATGGCAGGATTCTTGAGGCAAGAGACAAGCCCATTCTGACGATGTTTGAGTGGATTAGATGCTACTGGATGTCAAGATTTGCAGAGAAGAAGAAGAAGGCTGAGAAGTATGAAGGATCCATTCTTCCTAAACCCAAAAAGAGGTTGGATGTCATTGCAACAAGAAGTATGGAATGGCAAGCTAGATGGGCAGGCGATCTGAAATTTGAGGTACATCACAAAAATAGGATGATCATGGAAAGGTTTGTGGTGGATTTGTTAGCTGGTACTTGCAGCTGTCGATTTTGGGGTTTAAGTGGCATGCCATGCCCTCATGCATGCAGTGCCATCTTTGAAAAGGGTGATAATTCCGAAGAGTATTGCAGCAACTACTATAGTCCAGGAGCTTACCTTGCAACCTATGGAAAATCAATTGCTCCAATTAATGGAGAGAACATGTGGCCAAAAGTGAACTGTGATACCATCATACCCCCAGTTTTCAGGGTTAAACCTGGTCGACCAAGAATGGTGCGGATTAGAGAACCTGATGAAAATAGATCGCAAACAAAGTATAGAAGGACGGGTACCTCTGTGACTTGCAGCAACTGTGGCCAGTATGGACACAACAGGAGACACTGCCCAAATCCTATTCTCTCAGGTAAATCTTGCTTTGTTGTTGTTACATAATTGTTGATTGTACCAGTTCTTTTCTATAATGTTGTCTTGATTCTTGGGAACTTGCATTAGCTCCTGAACCTGCTGCTGCTGCATCTGATGGTGCACAAGATGCTGGAGCTGCTTCAAGGGGGAGAGGCAGAGGAAGGGGTGCGGTACTGGGTAGAGGAAGGGGCAAAGGAAGAGGAACTACTGTAACAGGTACTTCTAGGATTTGTTGCTGGTACTAGAGGATTGATAATGTTCTATTATGAAATGAATTAACCATTACACTTTTGTTCTATCAGCCTCTGCACCAACTACTGCTGTTGCTGAATCTGCTGCTACGAATGACACTGCTGCTGCTGAATCTGATGCTGCAAATGGCTCACTTACTACTGCTACTGAATTAGTTGCTGGATCTGCTGCAAGGGGGAGAGGCAGAGGAAGGGGTGTTGGACTTAGCAGAGGAAAAACAACTAGTTTCACAAGTATAACTATATTTTGCTATTGGATACTACATAATTGTTTGGATTTAGTGATGGAATGATTTAAAAATTTAGCTGTTGTTGCATCAGCCCCTGCACCAAATACCTTTGCTGCTGAATTTGGATCTACAACTGTGTCACCTCTTACTGGATCTGGTTCTGCAAATGACTCACCCCTTGCTGGATCTGGTGCACCTGCTACTGGAGCTGCTGCAAATCCTCCACATACACCAGCAACTCAACCAACTCCCTTCATTGAACCACTCATTCAGCCAACTTCACAAGTAGCACCAGTTACACAGCCTTTGCCTAAGATTAGAACTTTTGGGATAAGAAGAAGTGAAAGATTGAAGATGGGAAGAACAAATGGAGTACC
>NC_029777.3:35632120-35656176 GCF_000817695.3 Arachis duranensis | reverse complement strand
TTGGTCTGCTTCTTCATGTTTTCTTCCAACTTTCGAAGTTCCTCCTGGACTGAATTCAGCTCTACACAGATTCTTCCAACACAATCGTCAACTTCTCCAATCTCAACCTTCAACCTCTCCGTGTCAACACTAAGCCTATCAACCCTTCTTTCTTGTGCTTTTTCACCCCTAATTTCACCCTCTACCTGACCAGAGTGATACTCTGAAGACAATAAGCAAGCATCACGAACCTTCTTTTCTTCATCAACCCACTCAAAAAATTTGCATCTTCTACTTGGGCAAGACATGAACCTTCTGTTTGGATTCTTGGGTGTATTAGAACTTTTCAGAATCAGAGAGTTTCCACAGAAGCAACGACTCCTCCTCTCCTTCTGCTTCAACCACTCACTTTTCATATCATCTTCATTGTCAATCCACTCGAAAAAACTGCACCTTGGCACTCGTCCACAAGCTACGTACCTCCTTCCATGGCTGGCCACTTCAGAAGAAGACAGAACAACAACTGCCTCCCCACAGTAACACAAATGTCTTTTCTTGTTGAGAGTTCTTGAACTCGATATTCTCGAAGAACGTTGGGTGGAATCCATGCAAGATGAGAAAATTTCAGCAAGAAATCAGAAGAAAGGGAGAAGAGGAGAACAATGAACAGAACACGATTCTGGAGTTTCAGGATAGGCCAAGGATTATGTAGGGTTAGACACAAGGGTATTTTCGTAACTTTAACACAGGTCAACGTTTTATTTATCGTTGACTGCGACTAAGGACCCGATTAAAACAAAAAAATTGGTATAGGGACTCGATTAAAAGGAAAAAAACTATAGGGACCTAATTAAAAATTCGGCCAAACTATAGGGACCAACAGAGTAATTAAACCTATTTAGAATCATGCAGGAATCAGTTGAAATAGAATATAAAAGGGGATACAGAAAGGTAATCATGTCAAGTATGAAACAAGGAGAAATCGGAATGGCTACAAGGCAGGTGCTCTAAAAGAGGGTTTCGATACAAAACATGGTGAGAATTGTGAGTTTGTAGCAATATTTGATGCAGATTTCCAACCAGATGCAGATTTTCATTGGAATAGAATTCCTTATCTTCTTGAGAATCCAAAGTTGGGATTGGATCAAGCCAGATGGGAATTTGGTCGGTAATTACAACATCCACATTGTTAAGCTGTCATGCCAAATCAGTAAAGCATCTGCATTCTTGGAGATTGCAGTAAATCAGAAACTCTTTAACTTTTTCTTTTTTACTATGCATGCACAGTAAACTCAGAAGAATGTATGATGACACAGCTTCAAGAGATGTCACTTGACTATACATGCTCATTCTTTGGGTTCAATGGCGAGTTAAGAAGCTCAATGGACCAAATTCAGAGAATCGCCTTAGCATATCACTTTGAGCTTCTGATTTGTTCAAACTTCCTCTGTAACAAATAGGGACAGGAGTTTGGCAGATACAAGCAATAATAGATGCCGGGGGATGGAAAGACCGAACTACAGTGGAAAATATGGATCCAGCAGTTAGGGCAAGCCTTAAGGGCTGGGAATTCCTCTTTGTGGGTGATGTAAAAGTGAGCTATTTATTTCTAATCTGATTCATTGATAATTTAATACTATATCATGTTTTCGGCTTTTTGCTGCTTCCTAGGTAAAAAATGAACTACCAAATACATTTAATGCATACCGATATCAGCAGCACAGTGGTCATCTGGTCCAGCTTCTCTTTAAGAAAATGAGCAAGGAAATCCTTCTTTGCAAGGTACTCAAGGGTTAAATTGTTATATCAAGAGCTAGGAAGACTTCAATTTCTCATATATAAATTATAAAATCATATACTGATTGGAACAATATGTATCATTCAGAGGGTATCACTTTTGAAGAGACTTCATCTTATCTATGCTTTCTTATTTGTTAGGAAGATCATCGCACACTGGTCACATTCTTCTTTTACTGCATAGTTATACTATCCTGTGTGTTAATTCCAGAAGTCAGTCTCAAAAAGCAGATTGACATATATATCCAAGCAACCATTACAATTCTAAATGCACTTTCCACCCCAAGGTAATTGATTTCTGACAGAAGTGTAGAACTTTGTGTGCTCAGTTATCTTAATTATTCTCCATTCAAATAACTATGGGACAGATCCATACATCTGCTAGTATCCTGGATTCTCTTCGAGAATGTCATGTCACACCATCGAACTAAAGCAACAATTACAGGACTCTTAAAAGTGAACCGTGTCAATGAATGGGTTAGCTTGAAAATGCCCTGAAACAAACGAACAATACAAGACCATCAAGTGATTCACACTTTCCATTCCGAATAATAGAAAGGTACCAGCTGTCTTGCAGTTAGTTTATCACTTTATCTAAAAGCAATCTATTCAACCGGCACAACAAATAGCCATTGAGCAATCTACAATTATCCACCGGAAAATTTAATTGAAGCATGAAAAATAAACCTAAAACTTAAGGAGAAAGAGCAACAGGAACACAACCATATTCTTTTTTTATTATTTTTCTTTTCTTGTGGTACAATTTTGTACTTAAAGAAAATGTAATACATAACGTTAGAATGTAAAGTAAAGAATGCAGTGACAATATCTGATGATTACTCCATAGTCCATATATTACTAACTCATGAGATTCATAACGATGGCCCTTATTTTAACCAACAGGATCAACCCACTGGCGATCATAATGGGGATGTATATGCTTCACTGTGCAATCTATGACCTGCTATTTGGACATGATCATTTCTTCGTATATTTGCTGTTGCAGGCAGGGGCTTTCTTTAACAATGGGATTTGGGCAAGTGGAAAAATTTGTCCGCAACTAAAGCTAGGAATAAAGATATTAAACCACCAGAGCATCAATCAGTATTATAGTTTTCAAACTAGTGACGTCATGTCATCCATAAGCATAGAACTTATGAGAGTAGCTGTCATTACCTACCAAGTAGAACCAATTCTCATTGTACAAGAGGCACTTTATACTTATGCATACCAACCAGAAAAAGTGCATGTAATATGCACCAGTAATATAAAGCATAAATTACTCTACTGTATGTTCAATATCATAATTTTTTTTTTTGAAATAAAAAACTCAACACAACAAGGTGGAGCATCAACATCTCAACAAAAAAGTATTAAACAGATAAAATAAATTAATTCTTAATTATCTTCGACAAAAGCCATCAACAACCCAAAAGATCAAATATCACTCAACTCTTTGTAACTCTTAATCGACCTGTTAAATACTCCTGCAACACTTGATTCTTGATTCCTGAAATTCTGCCATTCCTTTTCAACTAAGTGCTCCAAATGATAGCAATGAAATCAAAGTCACCAATATTGTATTAATTTGACTGCACGATTGACCCTGAACCATGTAAACTTACGGTCATTCAACTCTATATCCACCAGTTTGATAATGCTGTTAACACACTAGCGCCTTTTCTTTCTTCCAACTACACAACCTCATTGAAGACACCCATGTAGCACAGAGGAACCTGACATATTTCCGATAAAAAAATTTAACTCTTCCCACAAAGCAAGCTTCTCTTCCCTTGTATGTGCACCATACACCAAGCAAACAACACAAATAAAAATTATTGTTTGTCAATTCTCCTTCTATACACAACCATCTCTCCCCTTTGTAACAATTACTCAACCTAAACATCATAACATTCCACATTATTAATAAACCTCTAGAAACACCTTCCGATCCCACAAATTTCAAACTCACCGCATCATTACCTCAAAATTGCACTATATCAAACTTAGAAATCACCTCCTTCTTTGTCTCTATCAATCCTAACATATTCGCATTATTTTTATGCTTAAATTTTTTACCATTTTTCACTTTCCAACACTCCCTAAACTCCTCATATTCCACGAACTAAAATCATTTAAAAACTTTATTATACACCTTATTTCGGTTTTTGGAGCGGCACCTTCTTGCTTTCTCTTTCTGTTTTGCTTGCCTTCTTTTTTGTGCCAATACTTCATTCTGAGCTTGGAGAATAGTCATAATGTCCTCATCCTCGTCACATAAAACAGTTCCTAATTCGACAGCTAGATCCCAAGCAACCCTATTTTCAGCCATATCTTTATCCCAACTTCTTCCATGTTCATCTTGATTAGTTTCACCATCTGCATCCTGCTCTGAGTCCTCCGAATCTTCCAAGCTCCTTACATCCCCTCAACAAGTAAAGTAGCAAACACCGTCTTGTTTCCCTTCTAAACCCAGAGCTTAGGCTCATGACCACAGGGACAGAGATAAGTGTTATCACACCAAAGCATTAAAAGAAAAGAAAATAAAAGAAACATAAATCTGAAATTTTGTCAAATTACTGGATGGTCAAGTTCTAGCACTGCATAAAAAAACATCATACCATCAACTTCTCAGAAGAGAGAACAAAGATAAACATTTCAGGCAACATGGAAAAGGGGAATCAAGATAAATATGACTACAGTGGACTATTTTCAAATTTCAAAGATAAATGAAACTGTACTAATTCAAGATGAAAGAAAAATAAATAATAATGGCACTCTACTCATATCATCCACTCATTCACAGCTGCATCTCCTCAAAAAATGCAAACATATTAAGCAGAATAGCAGAAACGTAAGCAGCTTTGCTCAAACGCACATCACAACATCTTTAATTCTTTAGTACTCTGAAATAAAAAACGCATGCAGAAGAATTCACCAAAACTATCATAAAAAACTAAACCCAGCTGTATACTTTTGTCATATTTGATGGATATTGAAGATTTATTCATTCAACTGCATAAAGTTTACATATTCTTTGCCCAAGATTTTCTTCCCCACCGCAAATAAAAGATGCCTGCTATACCCCTAACCACGTCAATATCATCATAATTACATGGATCACTTTTATTGAATAAAAACGCATTCTTGAGGTAAAGGAGTATTGATTTACTAACAATAACATCTAAGGTAAGGATAGTATGATAACTTTAAGTTGAAAGGATCTGTAAAACAAATCATCTAAATCAAGACTTCATATGAATATTCGCTTTTGATCTATTCTTGATATGGCCTTGGATACATCTGCAATATGGGTACTCTAAAAAAAAAGATAAGGAATAATCTATACTACTTTTTCAATATATAAACAAATAAAATGTGTGTATTCAAGTTTGTTTATGATTAAATGTGTGTGTCCATGTGTAGAGACAGGGAGGTCTGGTACATCCATACAGGTGAAGAACTTGATTCAATAAAATGTAAATATGAACAGAAATAAATGCTTTTGGAAATGAAGGAACAAAGGATAACAGCATCAACAGAGTCGGGCATTTATGCATATACATACATAAACAAGTACTAAAGTTAGACTAGGGTAAAAATTAAAGGTAAAAGATACTAGCACTAACGAGACCAAAATACATAACCAAAAAAATTAAAAAGAATAAAATTCTGATTTATATCAGTTCATCCAGCTTAACCTCGTACTGTTCACCAGTAGCAAGAATTTTGACACCAACCACACCCCTTTGCCACTCAGAGCTCCCCACTAATACAAGCCGCTGAGCATTATTTCGGGCAGCTCGCTTAAAAACCCTAGAATGTGAATGAGGAATTATATATCATATCAGAAGACATTATAACATGCAAGTGCACTTTAACAAGGAAAGAAGAAAAATTTAAGCACGAATTTTTACCACTTAAGAGGTTTGCTTTCCAAAACTAAGTCAACACTCTGTCCCTTTTTTCTGAGAACATGAGCAACCATAGCAGCAGCACCTTGAAGATCTTCATCCAAGGCACATACAATGTAATCCATTTGTAAGCTGAGATCTGGTAGCAGACCCTTTTCTCTAAGTAACTGTTTAAAGAGCAAGGAGGACAAGGGTATCTGTTAAAAGAAGAAGGAAAAAACAGAACTGAGGCCAAAATCAACGAGACCAATTCACATCAGAGAATAGCATTAAGTAACAAAGAAAATCAGCATAGCTGAGAAAGTAAGATGTCAGTTCCCTATAATATATTGGGGAACTATAACATTGCTTGATCCATACAGAAAATCTCACCTAGAGGGATAAGGCTTATCGGTTGCTGTATTAGAGTGCCCCTATAAATTTACTGCACATGGGATGGTGTTGACTACATAAACTGAAGCATCTTAATAGATGCACACTACCTTTAACTAGGGATAAAGCCTATTACAGAATGGGAACTAAAAATGATCGGGAAAAAGTGATGACAATATAATGTACTCTAAACAAAGTATGTTCTTTCCCTTAATTTAACATTAATCAAAGTAAAAGAAGTAAATCTTCAACTGATGCATAGTTTATTTATTATGGGCCAATTATACAAAATTATGGATCAATAAAGAGAGATGTAACCCTCAAAGTTTAAGGGAACATTTTGCCGCAAAGCTGTAAGATTTTTAATATTGTGCAGAATTAGATGTTAGATGGTGAAAAGCCATCAAGAAAATAAACTTATTGCGGCAGAGATAAGAATGTTGTGTTGAATGAGTAAACAACTAGACAAGGATGCATTGGAGGGTAAGTTAGTAGGGTTAGCATCAACTGTAGAGATGATGGTGAAATTCCCATCTGAGATGGTTCAGTCATCTGTGGAAAACCCGTAGAAACCCAAATAAAAAGAATAGATCAAACAGAGGGTAGCTCAGTTGTTAGGGAAGAAAGACCCAAAATTCTTCAAGTGAAACCGTTGAAAAAGACAGAGTTTCATGGTTTGTTTACAGAAATGGTTTACCATAGGACATGGTGTCCCATGATCCATACAACCAACCCTACATGATACTAGGCTGTTGTTGAATATAGGAAGAGATGCAGGACAAACTTTAAAACACTTAAGAACAGCATGAATAGCGAATTGCACAAAGCTTTTCAAAAAGAACTACGGTCAGTCTAAGGAAGAGAAAGGAAATCACTCAAATTTTAAGAGAACAATTTCCAGTCAAAATAAGAAGGAAAGTAACAATATCCAGCAAAATCTGTCCGATATAAGCTGCAAAAGCATGAATTTAGTTGAAAAATTATACATGAGTAACCGTTTTTAAATACATGATCCTCTTTGCTCCTTTTTTTTTTTATGTAATCCTCTTTGCTCTAAAAACCTATAGGATTTCGCAAGAATCGCCAAAGAATCTCAGTACAAACCCAGTTAACTGCAAGTTGTACAACTTGGAATCAGAAACAGAATATTATTGGAGTCAAAGCTTATAAAATCATTACATCACATCAAAAGATGTGGCTTTCTAAAGAACTATAGGTAATAAATTGCATAGTTTCTCATGATTTGCTTCATGCACCTAGTCCTAAATGTAAAATAAAGTGTCAAAGACGAAGGCAGCAAGTAATTCATAAAAATGCAAAACATCATGATTTTCCCATTTTTCCTACTACTTAAAAGTTAGACTTACTTCCACTACAACTGCATCACCAAATCCAAAACCACAGGCAGGAATGTCATCAGCACCAAAAGTTGAGAACAAATGATCATAACGACCACCACCGCAAATAGCTCGCAGCTTTCCTTCTCGATCAAAACCCTACTGAAGAAATTAATCGTTTAAACAATGGAAGATAAAACAGCCAATATGTGCCTTGGCTATAAACAAACATATTAACATAATATTTAGAACCAATACAATAATGTATCAACAAGACTATCACTTCCTATTAATGTGTAACCTTAGAAACACAACTGATATGCTATGGCACAACTGTATCATGAAACATATAACGGGGAGCCAGGGACAAATGTAACTTCATTGCAGCAATATATAGCTAGTAAACCTATGGTGTGCCTTCAAACATTAGAAACCTAACTGTTTCATTTTCCATGTTCTTTTTTCTACTTTTCAATATAAAATGAAGAAATCATCAAAAAGAAAACATAGAGGGCAACGATAGGATTCTGCGTTTGCATTTTATCTTGTTGGATATCATGATGATATCACATTATCACTAAGGATCTTACATGCTACAGTGACTTGCTCCAAGAATTTGCACATATCATGCTCTTTGCCTCCATGCCACATGAGTATAAATGAATTTAAAATTATCTCAGGAAGAACTGAAAAGAATTCTTTTAATGTCTAAGTTTAAGCCAATGAGAAAAATATTTAAACCAAGAAAATGGTTTTAATCGCATTCCAGCCATTATTTGCCAAACCGTATATAATATGCCATTATACATGAATAGTATATATTTCAAAACACAAGTCATACTTTCATCAATATCCGAATTAATCTTCAACATAGTTGTCACAGAACTAGGTCTTTATCTAAAGAGAGAAAGCATTTATTTATGCAAGGGAGAAGCGATATACATACAGGAAATTAGACCAAGAATGTCACTGAATAAAATTAACCATATGTATTGCGGACATTAAACATCTGATTAGTATTAACTATTAGCCATGAAAAATTCTAACCTCGAATACAATGCCAGTGTAGTAAGCAAGGCCTCGAACAACTGATGCATCAAATTGAATCCATTCAGAGTAACCAAATTTTTCAGCAAGTGAAAACAACTGTTTCAGGTCAGCAATTGCTTTCCCACTGCTTCCAAGCTTCTCTGAGCACAGCAAAATTTAGGTTTCATATCAGTGAACCTTTTGGATCCATAGATAGGCTTCAAGAAAAAGAAACCAATGAAATATATTCTCCAAGAACAAAAACTTTTTTGAATTAAGCATATGCCATAAGCTAGAAAATGAATCATTGTGCTTCCAAATGATATATTGAACATAAAATTTCATTGACTAGAAACATATAATTTCCAGGAAATTTCACAAACTATTAAAAAGTGTTAGAACAAATTAACTGTAGAAGTTGAACCTTCTAACCCTGTCAATGACTTTACAGAAAGGACTTGCAAAAGCTCCTCGACAGCCTCTTGTGATACACCAGCAGCCATCAACTCTTTCTTTACCTCATCAACTGGAATTTTCTCGATCTATAAAAAATAAAAAGCAGTGAATTTATTTCAAATTATAAACAAGTTGGCAAGGCAAAATGCCAGAATATGAAACTTCTGTCACCCCAAAGACAGGTGAATTAGAAGTAGATAAAAGCATATGGATCAGAGAGAGATAGAAGAGCAGAGCAGAGGATGCAGACACGATCAGAAGCCTAGACACAAAATTCCCAATTGATGACACTTTAAGCATCACAATATAATAAATTCAACATTCAAGGGAATCCAAGAATGTTATTATGAATGACTTCATTCAAATCTTATTTACAACTTTGGAATGATATTGGGGGAGTGGTATATTAATTTACACCCACACATGCATATATATGCTAAGTTACATTATTTGCTTTTTTCTCTCTTTCTCTTCTCATGGTTTTATTGTCAGGATGAATATCTTTAAATTAGTCTGTTTGTGACTCTCATGATAGATGGCCTATAATAGAGTGAGCCATTGTGCTTCTTGAGACTAGGAGTTAAAAGATAAATCATGTCGCAACTCTTTGATAGAGGCAATCAGCACAGGCATAGCTTTTCTTACTTTACATTCTGAAAACATAGTTTATGCAACACAGGTTGCCGAAACAAAAAAATTGACTGGTGGGCCACCTAGAAGATAGAAGTAAATAAATGAATAAATAAATAAAAAGAAGATAAAAATAAGGCATTGCTGTAGATTTGGTTTTGTTGGTGTTGACTTAAGCCATTGGAATCATCATTTGCATATTGAACTTATTCTTAGATAAGGGTGAATCATAAGCATCCCCATATCATTATTCCAACTAATATAACATTATGTTGCTTGACATTTACAAAGTATAACAAAGACAAGCCATTATATCTTCAACCACCATCAATTGAAAAAATAAAATCATGCAAAAATAGCAAAGAGTTGTACAACTCACTTTGTCAATAATGACGCAGACCTTGCCAAATAAACTTTCAGGTATGGAATAACACTTCAATACTTCCTGTAGAACCTGGAAAGCATGGAAATAAATAACAGTGTAAGACGACCGCGAAACCGAGACAACACCTAGAATCACATGAATATGTAAGAACATAAGAACCAAAAACTTCTTATTGAAGACTGCAACTACCTACAAATCTGTAAGATATTAAAGGAGAAGTGCAGCACAAGTAGAAATACGAAAGGAAAAATAGGTAGATCAAAGAAGAAGAAGTGCAGCACAAGTAGAAATACGAAAGGAAAAATAGGTAGATCATCAATATATGGGAAAAGTAAAACTTTGAACCTTTCGGCTGGAAACTTTAAACCCAACATCGGATTCTTTAATTCCTATTCGCTTGAATAAAGTGACGATAGACGATATAAGCTCTGCTTCAGCCTACAATATATATTAAAAAAAAAAAGCTGACAAAAAAGCATATTAAAACTATCACAATTCAATGCATTCAACAATATTGTCAGCACAGTAATTCAAAAGTATAAGGTACACAAATGAGAACCAAGCATGAACATCCACCAAGCCATGTCTAATAGACAATATAAATAACCAAGAAAACAAAAAGCTCATGACTTTATTACAAGGAACATTCAGACAGTTTCATTATTGCTCACGACGGCGCCCCCTTGTCATTCTCTCATACCGCCAACATTGTCCAACAGTGAACCACTTCAATGGCAGTGGTACAGACTTGCTGGGAAGAAAAAACACTAACATAAGGATGAGAATTTGACATCCACATGCAAAATCCACTATAGCTATACCGGTCAAATTAAAATATCAAAATTAAAATTTACCCTTTCTGTATCACCAGCCTTGCCAAAGAAGGAGTAAGTTCTGGCCTCAGTGCAACACGACGATTACCCCGGTCTTCGAAACAATAAAGCTGCACAAACGAAAATGTATAGATTACATTTTCATATTCCTCCAAAACTCGTCGTTGCACTTTCCTTCTCTTCTATTTTAATTTGTAATTTATGATTTCCTATTTCCTAACCACACTACAAGCATGCTGCTTCAGTGCAATTTCCGTCAAAGTACAATCCAGAGCACCATACGGAGACACTGACACATACCTAAAGCAAAAGAGTTACCTGGTCCTTAATCTCCTCCCCTGCTTTCCTAGTGAACAATGCCTCATTCTCAAGCACAGGAAAATCAACCTCCTCAAATCCATATAAACGCGAAACCTAATCCATCCAAATAGATAAATTCCATAATCTGAAGCTAAACACTAGAACCAAATCGAATCATAAACAGGCATATGCATAAAGTAGTATTGAAGCTTTTCAAGTAAATTCAAGTGAAAAATCAAATAAAACCTCTTTGAAATTGTTGAAGAGCCAGTTGCGCAAGCGCATTTCCTCAGGCGGGAAATCACGCGTCCCCTTGGGAGGGTTCACGTCGATCCTCTGCACCTCTCCAGCGACTATAGGACCGGGAGATAAAGCTCCAGATCTTCCGCCACCGCCGCTCTGAGAGTCGGTCTCCGCCGCCGGCGAGAGTGAAGAGTGGACTCTGGCGGCGGTGAACTTGATTCCATTGAAGGAGAGCGGTGAAGTAGAGAGCTGGTAGGTGAAGGAACGGAAGAGAGGGTTGAAGTAGGAGTTGAAGCGTGGCTGAAGGATGAGGTACGAGCACGAAAATGGAGTTGCAGGCATGGTTGCTGGCTTCTTGGCGGAAGAGACAGCACACACACACTTTCCTGGTTTCCTACATAGGCGGATAACGGTTTAGTGGGCTTCTTGGGCCCTCATGTAATTTGCGCCGAATCTTCCAAAATCAGTAAATTAGGCCCAATTTGGGCCTCAAATGGCATTGTAGAAAGAAAAGTAGAAACCAAAATCAAAACCAAAAAAAAAATCTGACCAAAAAAAGAAAGAACAAAAATTCAATACCAAAAATAGAAAGGAAAGAAATAAAAAAAAAGGAACAAACCTAGAGTATAAAAAATATTATGAGAAGAGTTCGAACCCCGCCTTGTGCATGTAGCAACCCATTGGCCAACGGCAGACTCTTAAATGAAACTCAGATTCGCGACGGATTAGTCCTTAACCTGTCGTGTTGGGGGATACCGTTTGGTAAACCAAAAAAAAATATATATATATATATATATTATGAAAAATATTAAGGGGTGAACACTTTTTATTAAGAGTTTAATTTTGATCAACTGGAAGTGTAAAATTTTTTACATCGTCATCCAATTATATCCCTTCTTTTAAACCATCATTCATGTTATGCGGTTAATGAAAAAAGTAGCTATTTTTACGTAATCGAATGCACATGTATAATTACTTTAGATGAACAATGCATCAAAATTAAATTTTTTTATTAATATTAGACAACATTTTTAGCCAATATTATTTCAATACTATTAAGATTTATGCTTTCGAATTTAGTATTTAAAGTATAAAGTGTTGGCTAGAAATAATAAATTTTGATAGACATGTAGTATTGTTTCAAAAAATAAAAAAAATTAAAAAAATAAAAAATAAAACAAAAATACTTATTCCCTTATCATTTTCTGCATTGTTATCAATAACCAAAAGAGATTAATTTCACTCTATTTCTAATAAAAAAACTCAATTTTATAAACCCTAAACCATAATTAGTGAAAAATAACTCTGATTACTAAAATACAAAATTTGTTTCTCATACTATTTCAATTGATCAAACTCGCATTTAGTTGAGGCAACAATATCTTTCAAACAAACAAGCAAGTTCATTTGGATAGAACATGGAAGCACATGGTAGTGCTACATCTGGTTTGGATAGGTGAATACACCATCCAAGGAAATAGGAAAAGGGTGGAGGAAAACAGTGATGACTACAACCATTTTAGAAACAGAAAAACAACCACACAGGGATTATAACTATTTCTATTAGCATCAGTTATTAGCAGTTACAATCTTGAATCTTATACAGACTTACTTCCAACACAACATGAGCTGCATGGTGGCACAGAAACCTGCCACCTTCTGACAAGTGTCAACCAATCACAATCTGTTTTCGATTATTCAATTATTTGTCTATAAGTCTCTTTAGACAAACTGTAACTACCTCTTTTAATGAGGATTTTTTTTTTAAGCTAAAATTCGAAATAAAAATTTTATCAAATAAAACGAAGCATAAATAGCTACTAAATATATTGGTAAATTAGTAAAAAACTATGATGCATCGATACTGACACAGACACAAAACACAACACGACACGGAATACGCCGACACGCGAATTTTAAAATCTTACATGACACAGTGACACGCATACATATAAAATATAAAGTATTTTTTAGATAAACTATAATGATATTTTA
Organism: Arachis duranensis; assembly: GCF_000817695.3. Taxonomy (NCBI): domain Eukaryota; kingdom Viridiplantae; phylum Streptophyta; class Magnoliopsida; order Fabales; family Fabaceae; genus Arachis; species Arachis duranensis. Next base: position 35,642,906 of record NC_029777.3, on the reverse strand, counting down.
ATATTTTATTGATATTAAAATATAAATTAATTTTTTAAATTATTTTTAATGTCTTATTTTAATTATATCAAGTATTTAAAATATTTTTTGTTTTAATAAATAATAATATATACTATATCTAAAATTATTTCAAAAATATATATTAAGAATAAAATCAGACACACTGACACGTGATGGTATTTAGGTGTGTCCGGAGAAAATTTTTTTATTTTTTATTGAGATACGGTTTGGACACAACAGACACGCGTGTCAGACAAGTGTTGGTGAGTATTGTGTTCGAAATATATCCAACACGCAAACACGGCAATTCAGCAAGGTATCCGTGTTTCATAGGTAAAAAAGAAGAATGTATTACAGTTTAACAACGGAATTTATTAGTTACTTTATCTCGGTACCAATTTTATCATTTTAATAAAATTCTCATGTGATTTTCATACCCAAATTTAACTTCTTAATACTCAAAAGACACAACTATTGAAACAACTTGTATACATTCTATTACGAATTTATTTTTAATATATTGTCAATTATAAAAATAATATATATAATTACGTAATAAAAATTATAATTATTCATATTTACATGGAGTAAACTCTTTTGTTATTAATTAAATATAAAGGACCAAAGGCAAGGCAAGGCATGCATCATGGCACACATAGGAATGGATGTGACGCATCTAGACTACAAAGACAAAGAAATTGACCCATGTTACACATTTTTTGTTGGATGCAAAAAGCATAGAATCCGATAGAAAACAGCCTTGTGTTTTCAACACGGTTTTGCTCTTAGTGTCGTTTGGTCCATTACCATTTTACAAATTACAATACAAATTTAATGCATATTCTTATTAATGTGAAACTACCCAACACTTATGCTGCTAACCCCCTGCTGGTTGTCTTTCTGGACAAATTTTACTTGTATGTCATGGTCATCCATCATCTCATGTGCGACACCACTAGTAGTCTTGTTTATTTGGTTTTGTTCCTCCCAAATGAGTCTTTCTTATACTTTGTAGTTTTATTCTTGTAAGTTTTCAGATGTAGACAATTTTTCATCAACTTATATTATTATTATTATTATTATTATTATTATTATTATTATTATTACTTGAAATTATAAGGTGTTCATTAATAATTCAGATGAAGATCTTTTTTTAATATGTAGGTATTGCACTTACCATATTTTAAAAAAAACAATGAAGAAAAATTGTTACACTATAAATACTTGAGAATGGATCTTTTTAATTTTTTTTCAATTGTTTTGTCAAGTATGATTTTTTATTATTTAACATCTTCTCTCACATATATTTTGTCCCACTTAAAGAATGTATGATAAAAAATCAAACTATAAAATAACAATTGAGAGAAAAAAATTTAAAACGTCCATTTTCAAAACATTCTTCCTACTAATGGAATTAGTATCATGTAATAGTGGGTCAATGAAAAACATCTTAAGATGGGAGTTTCATAAGAGATTTTAAGTTTTTTCACAGTTAATACCAATCTATATTTTTAGGAAAAAAAAAATGTTTTCAACCCATAATTGGTCAACAAATAATAACAAAACAAAAAAAAATGTTAATTAATCTATTTGCATAAAAAATTGGATTCTCATACCAATGTTTTGTGTTAATGATGTCTCTAAAAAATTTAAGAGTAAATATCCTCTTAAACCATTGTAACTGTTAGATAAAAAGTTGGAGATTAAAGAAGTGAAACTACACTTGATAATTTTGTGATAAAATTATAGTGTGAATAAATAAGATTGAGTGAGTCATTTTTTTATTCATTATAAATTAGATAGAAAGTGATATAGAATGTAATTGAGAGTAAAATAAAAAAAGTCAAAGAAAGAGACTCATTTATTCCAATTTAATTTCCTAATACAAAAGTTAAGAGAATTATTTTACCTCTTCTGACCCAATGCAAATTTTTTAAAGAAACTCAGAAATTTTTATTCATCAAAATTGATTCAGAAAGAGTATTAAGGAATTTTTAAATAGGCTCCTCACAGATCAACCTAAGAATAAGTTAAATCTTTTTAGATATCTAATTTAAATTTAAATTTCTAAAGATAATTTAATTTAAATCAGATTTAATCTTTATTAGATTAGATTAGGTTTGATTTAAATTTAAACTTTTTAAAAATACTACTAAACAAATCATAACTAAATCAAATCTTCTAATAAATTCTAACAATAAAACAACTAAACATAGACTAAAAAATTCTCCTGAACACGTATTAAAAGATAAAGTAATTTTTTTTAGGTAATTTCAATTTATTCCAAACTATAGTATATACAAATAAGGTAGAGTGATTCTTTTGTATTTAATTTTAATTTATTTTTTATTTATCTATTCATTGTTTTATTATTTAGTATAAGATCTCAAGTTTTTAGATTCTGTGTTTATTTTTTTTATATCCTAACAGAAAAAAAATTATTGTTACATTTTCATCATTTTTGCGCTACGTTTATATTCTTGAAAAAAAGAAGAAAAAAGGTTGTATAATCTAGAAAAAGAGAAGAAAAATAAATTATCTTTTTTTTCTTTGTATTTATCTTTTTTTTATACTATCTTTTTCAACCACAAAATTTAAGAATGAATATTTTTTAAAGAAGGGAGAGTGATACATACTTTAGAGATGTTCATGATATAATAAGTGTAAGTATTATTTAGTGATTATTAGTTTATATTATTAAGTATTAGAATATTTTATTTAATTTTATACATTTTGATTTTATTTAGTTAGCAAAATAGACTTTTATGTTATTAGGTATAGGTTTTTTATTTTTAACCTAATATGAGATGTATAAATACCTCTTAAAGTATTGTAACAGTCAAACATAAATAAGAGATATGAAAATATACTTTTTGGTTTCATGTTAAAACTATAGTGTAGACAAGTCAGGTTGAGTAAGTCTCTCTCTTATTGCATCGAGAAGGTAGAGCAATTTTTTTTGTTTAATTTTAATTTATTCCAAATTATGTGTACAAATTAGGTTGAGTAAATCCATTTCTTATTGTATCAAGAAATTGGATAAAGGGTAAAGTGATTTCTTTTGTATTTAATTTCAGTCTATTCTTTTTGTTTTCTATTTTCAATTTCAATCTTTGTCTTCTTGATTATCTTTCGCTTCTTTATCACATTGTGTCGTTACCTTTGTTATGCTGCCTCTCTTCTTTCTTCTTCCTCCTTCCACCCATCCTTCCAAATTTGTATAGTTGCATCTCTTTCTTTGTCGCGCCACTTCTTCTTTTTCCTCTTTGTTGTCATTGACGTTGCCTCTTCTTCTTCCTCTCTGTCGCCATTGCTATCGTATCTTTGTCTTTATTGACATCACCACCTCCTCCTTTTCTTTGCCTCTGTTTCTGTCTTTCTCCATTTTCATCTTTGCTTCCCTTCTACTATGCATCTCTCTTCATCTTCTTTTTTGATTTTCACTTTATAAAAAAAATCTATTTTTCATTTTTATTAATCTTTATTTTTTTAAAATTGTTAAATTTGTTGTTGACTTTACGAAAATTTTCTATCGTATGAATTATTAATTTATAGTTATTAATTGTAAGTTGACAGTGGTAGATAAAAAATCTCATGAGATGATCGTGAGGGTAGATGATGATGGTATTATAGATATTTTAGAATTTTATGTGCATTATGTATCTATCTTACTAAACATAGCAGATAACACATGTATTTTATTTATGTTTGTCTTTAATGTTTACGTCTTTATGTCTATATCTTAAAGTATATGATAAAAGCAAAATTAAATGAAGTGTTAGGTAGTGTTTGGTATGGGGTACTGGGATTGAAATTAGGAGACTGTGACTTAATATTGTGTTTAGTAGATAGAGATTGAAACTAAAATTTTAGTCTTGGGACACAAAATTTCAGTCTCTTCAGTACCTCTAAAAAGAAGGAACACATGAGACAAAAATTTTTAGGAATAGGAATTGAAACTTTAATAACATTTCATTCCTAAAATATTCTCACTATATTTTTCATTTTTTAAGTTTATCCCTCTACACAAATCACAGGACAGATTAATTTGTTCTTTGAAGATCATTCTTCTTCATCATTATCATGATAAAACAACGAACAATTTATTTTTCATCACCACCATCATGAAAAAGTAATAAAACACAATACACAGACCAATTATTTTTTAACAGAGACATAGGAAGATACACAGAAAAAGAACCATCAGCAAAATGATGGTGAGATGCAATGGCGGTGAGGCACGACCTTCGACATTTTTTGACGACATGATTGAAAAGAGTTGGAGACATGGTGGTGCACTTTTCTTGACAGAAACATCTTCTACGCCGACTTGGACAGTGCTGCCGGTGGCAGAGTTGAACGGAAGTTAGACACACTATTCATGCGCAGTTTGAGTTGAGGGTTAAGGAGAAAGGGGTGGATAAAAATTGAAATACATATGAGACACGACACAACAGTTTGTCGGAGAGAGAGAGAGAGGGGAAGAGAGAGAGAGGAGGGTGGCAGGTAGAAAAAAAGGAAAGGGAAAAGGTAGGATTTTGATTTAATTAAGGGCATTTCAGTACTTTTATTTATTTAAGTCTCCACCTTTATATTAAACTAAACAAGATATGAGACATAACTCAATTTTGTATAATTTATACTAAACACAATAAAAAAATTAATTTAGTCTTTGTTTTTTAGTCTCGGTCTCCCTTTTAAATGCTATCTTAATATCTAGTAGTATATGATAAGAAAAAATGAAGTACAAGAAATACAGCAGAAATACTAAAAAAGATAAGAAATTTTATATTAGACCTCTAAAAAACTTGTTCCTAGTAACTTAGGTCATCGAAAAAAATTTTTTACTAGACTTTCAAAAAATCTGTCCTTGACAACCTAGATCATAGGGATAAAATTGAAAGAACTAACACTAAGAATTACCTTAAATTGGATTCTTCAATTTCTTCATGTAACAAACAAAATAAATCACCCACCTCATTTGAATACACAAAGAAAAACGTGCATAAAACAATTAAAAAATTTTATTTATCAAAAATCGCATAAAATGTCTTACAAATTTGCTTAAATAGATCCCTAACTGAAATCTTTTTAGAATAAAACAATAAAATATGAAATTAAATAAAGGATATGGTTCCAAAATTAACTATAACTATTTTAAATCATATTTGATCTTATTAGATAAGATCAAATTCGATTTAAATTTAAACACCTAAAAATATGATAACAAATTTTAATCAAATTTAATTTTATTATATTAGATCAACTTCAATTTAAATTTAAAGCCTAAAAATACTACAAAATAAATTAAAATCAAATAATTTTTTTTGACAAATCTAACAACAAATTAAATTGATTCTAATTAAATAAATTCAAAGTTTATGCCTTTCAAGTCAACGTCATTATTTTTTAGATGAACTCTTAGTTTTTAGATATCCAAGACTCATATAATGTAATTATTCTAATATTCTTGAATATGATAAAGTGATCATTTTGTACTTTATTTTTAAAGTAACAAAAATATCCTTTTAAGCACATTTCACTATACGTCTACTATTTGTTTACTTAGACACAAGTTTATATGTTTAGTAAATATGTAGATTTATTATTATTTTTATTACATTTTTGTCTATTAATTTTTTTAAAATTTTAAAAATAATTTTACTAAATATAATTATTATAATTTTTTCTTATTTAAAATTATTTTTAATTATTTCAAATTAGTAAACCTAATTGTTATAACTTTAGAATATTATTTTTTAAAATTCATGAATAAACTATTTTTTAAAAGTATAGATTTTACCAAATCCATATCCTAAGTCAAAATAATCCAAATTATAAACCTTGTATAATCATACCATCGTCTAGCTATATATACATACTATATCTACTATGGTTCTAAACAAATGTCTAAGGACATTAATTAAGGTAATTAATAAAAAAAGATTTATGAGAAAATAAATAATTGAAGTTTTCGATGTACTTATATTGTATTATTAATAAGAAAAAATGATCATAAGTAATAACCTAAAACAATGTCCTATGCATATTTGTTAACAATTTTATTTATATATATGGGTGGATCCCCAACTCAAGTGAAACCTACAACTCAAACAAAAAAAAATAATAATAATAAAAAGAAAAAAGTGACTTTAAGCCACAATAAGGGTCAAGGGAGAGAGAGAGTCGGTGTCTATTTTTGAAAGAAAGAAAAAAAAACCATGAGAGAGAGGAGAGAGCTTGGACGAGAAGAGAAGAAGAAAAGAAAAAAAATGACACTGTTATTTTGATCTCATTGATTTGGTAAATTTACTACATTTTTTATAAAATTTTAGTACGTTGTTTTTGGTGTAGAGATGAGCATTAGGATATAACTTGTTACTTGTATTGTATTCTCTTTTGTCTGATTTGAGATACCCACTTTTGTGGAGAATTTATGTTGATTCTATCAGTTTTGATGATGTATTTTATTGATTATTAAGATATCTTAATACTATTAGGAAGACTGATTATGTACCCAATATTTTGATAGTGGAAGATTTTACTAGACTAGGTTCCGTAGATTTTTTATCCCACTTTTGGAGTTTTTCCTACGATAAAATTTTCGATGTTTGATTATTTAATTTCTGCCATTATATTTGCTGTTTGGAGTATCTTTGGAGTTTTCTATTTAACTACACAGGTTGTAGAAAAATTATTTTTGATACTTTTGCTGTTAGATATTTTCTTGTCTGAACCTTGATTTTTTTTCTAACAAAGTGGTATCCAGAGATTTGATTTTTTAGTTCTGTGCTAATTAAATGGAGAAAAATACTCATGGGCCAAATATTGTCAAATTGAATTTTAAAAATTATTTGATTTGGAAGACACTCATGGAAGATATGTTGTACAATAAAGACTTGTATGATCCTGTGGAGGGGGATAAATCCAAAGGTACTAAATTTGATGCTGAATATAAGAAATTGAATCAGAAGGCAGTTACTTTGATTAGGAAATGGCTTGATATGAGTGTGTATCCATATGTTGACATTAAAACTAATGTTGAAAAGATGTGAAAAAAATTGAAGGAGTTATATGAGAGGAAGAACGTGCAAAACAAAGCATTCTTAATTAGGAAGCTAGTTAATATGAAATATATTGAAGGTAAATTAATGCCAGAACACCTGAGCATTTTTTAGGAGACGGTGAACCAACTAAAAAATAGTGAAATTACTTTAATTTTTGAGTTGCAAGTCTTGTTGTTGCTGAGTTCTTTGCTTGATAGTTGAAAAGTTTTGGTTGTGATATTGACTAACTTAGCTCCAAAGGGAAAGTTGACGTTAGCAATGTTAAAGAGAGTATGTTGAATGAAGAAGCTAGAAGAAAAGAGCGGGGTTTGCTTAATGCCCCCTCCCAGTCAGAAGCACTTGTTTCAGAGTCACGAGAGAAGGCAAAGTAGAAAATCTCATAGTTCTGATAGGTTAGAGAGTCAAAGCAAGTCAAGAGAAAAGTACAAGTCAAGAAAGGAGTTCATTTAGCGCCATTGTGGCAAGTTGAGGCATATCAAGAGGTATTGTAGGTTCTTAAAAAGAGAACAATCAAGGGGAAGAAATGAAGACAAAGGTAAAGAAAGTGATAAGGAAACCGCTGTTATTGTTTATGAAGATGTTCTTATCACCTGTGATGAAAATTATATATTAATCATGTCTATGATGATTCCACTTGGATTATGGACTCTGGTGCCTCATGTCATGTCACTCTGAGGCGTAAATTTTTTACTTCTTATATTGCTGAAAATTTTGGCAATATCAAATTAGAATATAAAAGAGTGTGTGATATCATTGGTATGAGTGATGTGTGGCTTGAAACCAACATAGTAAGCAAGTTGTAGTTGAAGAATGTTAGGCATGTGCTAGATATGCGGTTCAATCTGATTTCAGTTAAAGCACTGGATCAAGAGGGGTATTGTGCATATTTTGGTTGCAAAAAATGCAAGATTACTAAAAGGGCTCTCATTGTTGCTAAAGAAGATAATAGTCTCACTATTCTTTACTAGTTGCAAGCAAAGTTGTGTAAAAAAGAGGTGCATGTAGCTGATGATTCCTCTTTTGATTTGTGGCATATGCGTCTTGGTCACTTAAGCGAGAAAGGAGTAAGCGTCTTAGCCGAGAAGCACTCACTTCCCAAGAAAGGTACAACTTTAAATACTTGTACTCATTGTTTTGTTGAAAAGCATACTAGAGTATCATTTCATAGTTCTGGACCTCATAGGAGATCACATGTTTTAGCTTTAGTTCACACTGATGTTTGCATTATGGATGCTAAAACACTAGGCGGTGCATCATACTTTGTTACTTTTATTGATGATTATTGATGCGGTGATTTAACACACACAGACTAACCGGCAAGTGCATCGGGTCGTACCAAGTAATACCTTACGTGAGTAAGGGTCGATCCCACGAGGATTGATGGATTAAGCAACAATAGTATTTGATAGGCTTAGTTAGACAAACAGAAAAAGTGTTTTGGTATTCAAAGAGCATTAAACAGTAAATTAAGAATATTAAAGATAGGCAGATAAATAAGTTGGGAATAAAATATTGAGAAAAGAGTTAAGACTTCAGAGTTATCTATTTTCCAGATTGATTTTTATTACTAACTAATTTAATTGTAACACCCTACCATACAGAGTCTTATGCTTAAGTCATAATTCAGAGATGGCAAGGTATTACGACCTCTAAAATAAAAATTTAGTACGTATAGTAGTATGAATAACTGTTTGTAACTAGGAGCCTTTGTAGAAAAAGGGGTAAACAAAAAAAAAAACCGCAACTCGAAAGCGCAACACTCCGATCGAAAACGTAACAAACAAGGATAACCAACGCGTGATTATATATATGCAAAAGAGTGTCAAAAACAGGAATATCAAGACTCAATATCCGGCTGCGAAGATAACCGGTCCGAGCATAGCAATATATACATATGATAAAATAAGGAAAATCCCAAAGGAAACCCAAAGGGACACAAATACAAAAAACCTATTCTCCAAAATCTCCCATAAGAGGAGTCATCACAGTTTTTATTATTTAATGGAGATAAAAGTATCTAAGCAAAACATATAAACCAAAACAGAGCCCCGAGAACAACGGATCTTCGCAAATCTAGAAGTCTCCAGCATGCCTCAGCGGGAAACCTCGCGTCCTGCATCTGAAAACCACAAAATCCGCATGGGTGAGAACCAGAGGTCCCCAGCATGGTAACAGCTTCCACATATATAATACATAATAATGGAGGAAAGCCGAAGGCAATCCTAGTACTTCCTCCAGATAATATCAAAGCTTATAAACAAGCTAAACCATATAAGGGCATCTGACTAAAGATTCTTCAATCTAACTAATACTTCCCTTTCCAATTTAATTCATATAGTATGCATATGATGAATGCCTGTCCCTAGTGGCTGATGATATCATCTGTCGGTTATAGGGCCAACCCGACAAGTCCTGGTAGCTAACCATTGGACTGTCCCTCTGTCACACATCCCCAACTCAAGTTATACCCGTCATAAACTTGATCATAATCATGATCTATATCCATCACCTTCACTGGTGAATATTTACGGGGGCGAGCTCATCCGGGTGTTTCACAGTGCCCGGCCACACTTATGACATAGGGTCAACAGAGTATCAAGTCTCAACCTGGAGCACGTGGTGGCTAGCCACTGCTACTACCCAGGGAAACTCGTATCTCAGATAGTGGAAGTGCAAATCACAATTATCAATAATTCAGCATAAACATGCATGAATTCTCATCCATGGATCAACATCCATATCAGCCATCCGGCTCACGGTTAAATCTAGAACCAGCCAATATTCATAGCATACACAGCTATTCCGGCTCACGGTTCAATCCAGAACCAGCCAATTCATAAACAATTACGGCCCTTCGGCCAATGGCATAACAAGCACTTCCACCACCATCCTCCACATCTCACATAATCATCAATGATCCTCATTGATTATTCATTTTCCCTTGCTTTACTCGCAAGTTACCTCATTCACTAGCCCCTTTTTAATAGCTAGGCATGTCATAATGGTTTAAGACATAAATGGTGAGATCGGAGGCTTAGAAGTATGAAATTGGCTTTTAAAACTCAAAATCAACTTTGGGATGGAAACAGGTCCACGCGTACGCGCACTCCACGCGCACGCGCGGATGGCTTCAAAAACTTCATCGACGCGCAAGCGTCATGCACGCTAACGCGTGGATTAAAAATTTGCCAATCGACGCGTACGCGTCAACCCACGCGTACGCGTGGATACTCTCGTGCCCCAGGCACAAAACTGGCACAGTTCTGGCATAACTCTCTGGAAAATGGCTGGGCATTGGGTGCAGCACCATCGGCGCACCCGCGCACATCACGCGCACGCGTGGATGGCATTTTCGGGAAGAACGGTGCGCACGCGCCAAGCGCGCCCACGCGCAAGGGGTCATTCTGCTAAAAGTTTTCTAAGTTAAAAGCTGCAGAATTCACCAATTTAAACTCCAATCTTCTAACGGACATAACTTTCTCATTTTAAATCATTTTTCACCCGTTCTTCGAACGGCACGGACATCCCGGATCCAATTTCATTTCTAAAAAGATTTGGTACAAAACCACAAAGTGCCATTTTCAAAACAAGCCATTTCCAACTCTTTTCAAAATCAATCAAAACATGCCATTTTCATCCCTTTTCTTTGAAATCAATCAAAATATATCAATTTCAACATCAAGCCTCCTCAACTCACACATTGACACTTTACCACAATT
>NC_029777.3:35627880-35631353 GCF_000817695.3 Arachis duranensis | reverse complement strand
TACACTAGGGTTGAGAATCTTACCACACCCAAGGTCCAAGGAGACAAGATTAACCTCCTCCTTCAAGAGAGTTGGGTCCTATAACATCAAAGAACCCAAAATCTCAACATTTCACCCATGAAACTCGAAAATAAGGGCTGAGATTTCGAACAGCAACACGTGGCTTACCTCAAGATTGGTTGTATGGGTTTTGTAGAGCTCTCCGCGGTGAACGCGTGGCCACAAACGGAGCGGCAATCGGAGCTCTAGATCAAAAGTTATGGTGGTTTGAAGATCAAGTGAGAGAAAGAAGTTGAGAGAGTGTTCTTCCCTTCCTCTCCACCCTTTCAGCGTGTTTGAGTGTGTTGTGAGGAGAGAGAGTGCTGAAAACTAGGGTTTTGGTTTAGTTATGTTGGGCCAAGGGCCCACTTTGAGTCTGATTGGCCCGGTTTGGCCCGTTCGGTCCAATCTTGGTCCGAATTCTATAAAATTGGTACCGAAATTCTCGTCTCAATCTCCTCTATCACATTTAGCCACAAAAATCACATTTTGGGCTTTCTAGAATAAATTCTCATTTATGGTGTACTTCCGAAGCTGCGACACGTGAAATACAGCGTGCAGATTCGAAAGATGAGGTGGTAGAGCCATCCGATACGCCACCGGTCCAATCCTCTCTAGGATTTGAAATGGACTAATGTGTCTAGGATTCAACTTCTTTGCCTTAATCGCCCTACCTACTCCCGTGGTCGGAGTAACCTTAAGGAAAACATGATCTCCTTCCTCAAATTCTAAGGGCTTTCGCCTCTGATCGGCGTAACTCTTTTGACGACTCTGCGCCGTAAGCATCCTATCACGGATTTTCTCGACTTGTTCAGTAGTCTCAGCTATCATTTCCGGCCCTAACAAGCTTTTCTCTCCAGCTTCATACCAACATAGCGGAGATTGACATTTCCTCCCATACAAGGCCTCATACGGAGCCATTCCAATGCTCGCATGATAACTATTATTGTATGCAAACTCCCCTAATGGCATATACCGATCCCAACTCATCGGTTGGTCCAAAACACAAGCTCTCAACATATCTTCTAGTGTTTGGATTGTCCTCTCGGATTGACCATCTGTTTGAGGATGGTAAGCCGTGCTCAAGCTTAATCGGGTTCCAAAAGCTTTCTGAAATGCACCCCAAAACCTTGAAGTGAAACGAGGGTCTCTATCAGAGATTATAGTAGCAGGTACACCATGAAGTCTCACAATCTCCTTTATGTATAACCGTGCTAGCTCCTCAAGGGTGTAAGTCATCCGAATGGGCAAAAAGTGAGATGACTTCGTCAGTCGGTCCACAATCACCCAAATAGCATCAAAACCAGCCCTAGTCCTTGGCAATCCCGACACAAAGTCCATTGCAATACTTTCCCACTTCCATTGCGGAATCTCTAAAGGTTGCAACATCCCGGAAGGTCTTTGATGTTCAATCTTTACCTTTTGACAAGTTAAGCACTTTGAAACATATTCCGCCACATCATTCTTCATTCCCGGCCACCAGAACATTGCCTTTAAATCATGGTACATCTTAGTACTTCCCGGGTGAATGGAGAATCCGCTTTTGTGTGCCTCCTTTAAAATATCTTGCCTCAAAGTGCCCACATCCGGCACAATGATCCTACCCTTGAATCTCCATAACCCATCTTTTTCTTCCGACACTCTCCATTGTTTTCCTTGCTCAATAGCCAGTAACACCTTCCATAAAGCTTCATCATTCTGATGAGCCCTTAGGAGTTCGGACTTAAAGTCACTTGAGATTTCTAATCGGCTCAAACACAAAGTTCCGGATACTTCTCGAGCACCAATTTTTATACTCTCGAACCCCTTGAGCAACTTCTCCTCTTGAAGCATCATCCAAGCCGCATATAATGACTTTCGACTTAACGCATCCGCCACTACGTTCGCCTTTCCCGGATGATAATGCAACTCAAAGTCGTAGTCCTTCAACAATTCCATCCACCTTCTCTGCCTCATATTAAGCTCTTTCTGATCAAAGAGGTACTTCAAACTCTTGTGATCGGAGAAGACTTGGAATTTAACCCCATAGAGGTAATGCCTCCACACCTTCAAGGCAAACACAACCGCAGCGAGTTCCAAATCGTGCGTAGGGTAACTAACTTCATGAGGTCTCAACTGTCGTGAGGCATATGCCACCACCTTATGATGCTGCATCAGCACGCACCCTAGACCCTTCAATGAGGCATCGCAATACACCTCAAATGGCTCATTCGGCTCGGGTAACACTAACACAGGTGCAGTGGTCAACTTTTTCTTCAATGCCTGAAAGCTCTCCTCGCACTCAGGAGTCCAAACAAACGGAGTGTCTTTGCGGGTTAACTTTGTCATTGGCAAAGCTATCTGTGAAAAGCCCTTGATAAACCTTCGGTAATAGCCAGTTAAACCCAGAAAACTCCTTATCTCTGTCACGGTGGCTGGTTGCTTCCAATCCATCACAGCCTCCACCTTAGTTGGATCTACGACTATTCCCTTCTTACTCACCACGTGACCCAAAAACTTCACCTCACTTTTCCAAAACTCGCACTTAGACAGTTTTGCATAGAGTTTCTTTTCCTTTAGAATCTGCAACACGGTCCTCATGTGTTCCGCATGCTCTTCTTCAGTCTTGGAATAAATCAGTATGTCATCAATGAAGACAACGACGAATTTATCCAAAAACGGACGGAAAATTCTATTCATGTAGTCCATAAACACTGCAGGAGCGTTCATCAACCCGAAAGACATTACAGTGTACTCATAATGACCATAACGAGTCCTGAAAGCGGTCTTAGGGATATCCTCACCCCTCACCCTTATCTGGTGATAACCGGATCGCAAATCGATCTTGGAGAAAACTCCAGCTCCTTGTAACTGATCTATAAGATCATCAATTCTCGGCAATGGGTACTTATTCTTTATTGTAACCTTGTTCAACTGCTTGTAATCCACACAGAGCCGCATACTCCCATCCTTCTTCTTCACCAGTAACACTGGAGCACCCCACGGAGAGACACTTGGTCGTATAAAATTCTTTCCCAACAAATCCTCTAACTGAGACTTTAGCTCGTTCATCTCTAACGGTGACATCCTATAAGGAGCACTTGAGATTGGTCCCGCCCCAGGCACCAATTCAATTGCAAACTCAACCTCTTGGTTAGGTGGAAACTCATCAATATCATCGGGAAACACTTCCGGAAACTCACACACAACCGGAATCTGTTCCAACCTTTGATCATCACCCGAAATGCCCGCGGTTAACAACATGATACCCTGACATTCGGTTCCGGAACAGTTCACCATCATCGAATTCAAGTAATAATTATTTACCACGACCGGCCCCTCTGTATCTTCCGGCATAAAGTACACCGACTTTGTAGAACAATCAAGCAAAACATGGTTCTTAGATAACCAGTCCAATCCCAAGATAAGATCAAGACCAATCATCGGCAAGCAGA
>NC_029777.3:35625571-35627065 GCF_000817695.3 Arachis duranensis | reverse complement strand
CTGTCCTTCAGGTACCACTTGTGCTTGCAGTGCTCGCTCTATAGCCTGAAACCATGTATCAGCCTCAGTCGGACTAGTAGTTCCCTTGAACTTAGGTGGATTAACCTTCAAAAAGTTTGCCAGCGTCATCGGGCCCTGAACTCCACCTCCATCATTGCCATGGTTATTCATCTGTTGACCAAGAGCCTCAGCAGTGGCTTGCATAGCAGCAGCCATGTTCTCCAACGCAGTCAGAAAGTTCACCGGGTCATTAGGGTTATTCTCCGGTGCACGAGCATTCGTACGACCTCTTGCACTACCTCTACCGTGTCCACGAGGCGCCATCTGGTTCCTATACACACCAAACAATCGATATTAAGTTGATCAGTCTCAATATCGGAAGTCTAGTGCTTCAAAGTCCCAAATGCATGCTCAAGAACGTTTATGCCAATTATATCAAGTAGATATACTAATAGCACATAACACACACACAGAGAATGCACAGAAGCATAATCAGTCCATCCCTCAGGCTCTACAGGAACGAACTGCTCTGATACCATAATGTAACACCCTACCATACAGAGTCTTATGCTTAAGTCATAATTCAGAGATGGCAAGGTATTACGACCTCTAAAATAAAAATTTAGTACGTATAGTAGTATGAATAATTGTTTGTAACTAGGAGCCTTTGTAGAAAAAGGGGTAAACAAAAAAAAAACCGCAACTCGAAAGCGCAACACTCCGATCGAAAACGTAACAAACAAGGATAACCAACGCGTGATTATATATATGCAAAAGAGTGTCAAAAACAGGAATATCAAGACTCAATATCCGGCTGCGAAGATAACCGGTCCGAGCATAGCAATATATACATATGATAAAATAAGGAAAATCCCAAAGGAAACCCAAAGGGACAAAACCTAAAGGGACACAAATACAAAAAACCTATTCTCCAAAATCTCCCATAAGAGGAGTCATCACAGTTTGTATTATTTAATGGAGATAAAAGTATCTAAGCAAAATATATAAACCAAAACATAGCCCCGAGAACAACGGATCTTCGCAAATCTAGAAGTCTCCAGCATGCCTCAGCGGGAAACCTCGCGTCCTGCATCTGAAAACCACAAAATCCGCATGGGTGAGAACTAGAGGTCCCCAGCATGGTAACAGCTTCCACATATATAATACATAATAATGGAGGAAAGCCGAAGGCAATCCTAGTACTTCCTCCAGATAATATCAAAGCTTATAAACAAGCTAAACCATATAAGGGCATCTGACTAAAGATTCTTCAATCTAACTAATACTTCCCTTTCCAATTCCTTCAAACCTCCCAACCACCAACAGGAGTATAATGTAGCAGACACAGTTATATCAAGAAAGAAGTATACAATTAGGAACAAGTAAGGCATTTATACAATTAGCAAGTAATATGCAGTCAAATAGGCAATCTCAAACAATTCATATAGTATGCATATGATGAATGCCTGTCCCTAGTGGCCGATGATATCATCT
>NC_029777.3:35623078-35625401 GCF_000817695.3 Arachis duranensis | reverse complement strand
GATAGTGGAAGTGCAAATCACAATTATCAATAATTCAGCATAAACATGCATGAATTCTCATCCATGGATCAACATCCATATCAGCCATCCAGCTTACGGTTAAATCCATAACCAGCCAATATTCATAGCATACACAGCTATCCCGGCTCACAGTTCAATCCAGAACCAGCCAATATTCATAGCATACACAGCTATTCCGGCTCACGGTTCAATCTAGAACCAGCCAATTCATAAACAAATACGGCCTTTCGGCTCATGGCATAACAAGCACTTCCACCACCATCCTCCACATCTCACATAATCATCAATGATCCTCATTGATTATTCATTTTCCCTTGCTTCACCCGCAAGTTACCACATCCACTAGCTCCTTCTCTCATAGCTAGGTATATCATAATGATTTAAGATATAAGTGGTTATAGGCATGTCATAATGGTTTAAGACATAAATGGTGAGATCGAAGGCTTCGAAGTATGAAATTGGATTTTAAAACTCAAAATCAACTTTGGGATGGAAACAGGTCCACGCGTACGCGCACTCCACGCGCACGCGCGGATGGCCTCAAAAACTTCATCGACGCGCAAGCGTCATGCACGCTAACGCGTGGATTAAAAATTTGCCAATCGACGCGTACGCGTCAACCACGCGTACGCGTGGTTGTTCTCGTGCCCCAGGCACAACACTAGCACAGTTCTGGCATAACTCTCTGGAAAATGGCTGGGCATTGGGTGCAGCACCATCGGCACGCCCGCGCACATCACGCGCACGCGTGGATGGCTTTTTCGGAAAGAACGGCGCGCACGCGCCAAGCGCGCCCACGCGCAAGGGGTCATTCTGCCAAAAATTTTCTAAGTTAAAAGCTGCAAAATTCACCAATTTAAACTCCAATCTTCTAACGGACATAACTTTCTCATTTTAAATCGTTTTTCACCCGTTCTTCGAACGGCACGGACATCCCGAATCCAATTTCATTTCTAAAAAGATTTGGTACAAAACAGAGATCCGTAGTCCAAGTTATGTCCCACCAAAGTATGCCCAAAAATCATGTTTTTCATAAAAACCACAAAGTGCCATTTTCAAAACAAGCCATTTCCAAATCTTTTCAAAATCAATCAAAACATGCCATTTTCATCCCTTTCCTTTG
The DNA here is from genome assembly GCF_000817695.3 of Arachis duranensis. Lineage (NCBI taxonomy): Eukaryota > Viridiplantae > Streptophyta > Magnoliopsida > Fabales > Fabaceae > Arachis > Arachis duranensis. The sequence continues at coordinate 35,624,257 of NC_029777.3, read as the reverse complement.
AAATCAATCAAAATACATCAATTTCAACATCAAGCCTCCTCAACTCACACATTGGGATTTTACCACAATACACAAAATCACTATCTCATCATTCTAACCCACTTCACCCAAGTGGCTCAAACTCAAATATATTGACGTATCATATCCTCTTACTCATGCCAATTCTCAACAACACCAATTCCAATAAATCATCATTGTACACAATCAATATCATACTCACCATCAACATGGTCCAACCCACAATTCAACCATAACCAATCATCAAGCATATATCACAACATGCATATTTCTCATACATCATACTACCAAGGCATCATTAATCATCATCACATATATGACCACATCATATATCTCAATCATTCAACAACATCAACCATTCAATGCCTATCTTAGGGCCTCTAGCTTAAGTATTTCCTACCACATTACATATTAGATACGGTAAACCGAAACCATACCTTAGCCGATTTTCCCAAGCTCCACCAGAGCACTTCCAAACCACTTATCCACAAGCTCTCAAGGCCTCAACACCTTCAAGAACAGATTTTTCACCACCAAACCCTTTCCAAGCTTTTCAAAATCACCAATCAAGCTCCAATATCCACACATACACAACCTAAGCCACAACCATCATACCCATACACAACATCTAAAAACCCAAACATCATAGAACAACAAAATACACTAGGGTTGAGAATCTTACCACACCCAAGGTCCAAGGAGACAAGATTAACCTTCTCCTTCAAGAGAGTTGGGTCCTATAACATCAAAGAACCCAAAATCTCAACATTTTACTCATGAAACTCGAAAATAAGGGCTGGAATTTCGAACAGCAACTTGTGGCTTACCTCAAGATTGATTGTATGGGTTTTGTAGAGCTCTTCGCGGTGAACACGTGGCCACAAACGGAGCGGCAATCGGAGCTCTAGATCAAAAGTTATGGTGGTTTGAAGATCAAGTGAGAGAAAGAAGTTGCAGAGCACTTCCAAACCACTTATCCACAAGCTCTCAAGGCCTCAACACCTTCAAGAACAGATTTTTCGCCACCAAACCCTTTCCAAGCTTTTCAAAATCACCAATCAAGCTCCAATATCCACACATACACAACCTAAGCCACAACCATCATACCCATACACAACATCTCAAAACCCAAACATCATAGAACAACAAAATACACTAGGG
>NC_029777.3:35594204-35623015 GCF_000817695.3 Arachis duranensis | reverse complement strand
TTTTGTAGAGCTCTCTGCGGTGAACGCGTGGCCGCAAACGGAGCGGCAATCGGAGCTCTAGATCAAAAGTTATGATGGTTTGAAGATCAAGTGAGAGAAAGAAGTTGAGAGAGTGTTCTTCCCTTCCTCTCCACCATTTCAGCGTGTTTGAGTGTGTTGTGAGGAGAGAGAGTGCTGAAAACTAGGGTTTTGGTTTAGTTATGTTGGGCCAAGGGCCCACTTTGGGTCCGGTTGGCCCGATTTGGCCCGTTCGGTCCAATCTAGGTCCGATTTCTATAAAATTTGTACCGAAATTCTCGTCTCAATCTCCTCTATCACATTTAGCCACAAAAATCACATTTTAGGCTTTCTAGAATAAATTCTCATTTATGGGTTAATTAGCCGTTAATTAACCGGGTTTTACATTAATCATGTAAGATTTAATTTCATGGCAAACTATATGTGACTAGACCCTAATTCCTTAGACCTTCCTCCTCTAAAATTCATCAACTGCCAATTCCTTGGTTAATTAATTCCAATTAGAAGGTGATAATCAAATTCTAGTTTATATGCCACAAAAATTCTAATTATCCAAAAATAAGGGGATTGTATGTCACGTATTCTGTTAAATACAAACAATTAGATATTTAGGATAATATGTTTTCAAGCTGTTGTTCAAGTAAATAGCTTTTCCAAGTTTTACAAGAACTCAATTAGAACATGGGTCATACTTCCGTTCCATCCAAATTCATAAAATAAAGAACGAAAATAATTATTGAAATATAAATCAAAACATGGATTATATTAGAAAGATCAAACGAATCAATCCATACAAATAGGCAGAGCTCCTAACCTTAACAATGGAGGATTAGTTGCTCATGATTGAGAGGAAAAAAAGGATTGAGATAAAAATGTACAGTCTTCCATCTGATGGCATTAGATCCCTTTTTATAACTAATCCTAATAAATTTTAAATCTAATTATCTAAAATTAAAAATAATATCTTTTCCTAAGAATAAGATTTGAATTTAAATTCGAATTAATTAACAAGTCTTCAGCTGATGGGTGGGGACCACTTATTTGTCCATTCTGCAGCTTCTAATATGTGTTTTCTGGGCTGGAAACTGGGTCAAAACGCGGCCCAAAATCCACGCCAGCGATTTCTGTAAATTCTGCAGATCGCGCTTGTCACGCATACGCGTCAGTCACGCGTACGCGTCGGTGGTCTTCTTCGCAAATCACGCGGACGCGTCACTAAGCAGATCTTTAATTCACGCGTGTGCGTCAGTCATGCGCACGCGTCGCCATGGATACCTCCAATTCACGCGCACGCGTCAGGCTCGCGTGCGCGTCGCTCCTCACAGCCATCTCCTTTGATTCTTTTGCTGCAGAAACTCCATCAAATCCAGCCGAATGCTACCTAAAATAGACAGTATTGCGCAAAACTCAAAATAACATCCATAGTGGCTAAAATATAATTTATTCTTTATTAAACTCAATAATTTAAGTGCAAATTCACTAGGAAAAGATAGAAAAGATGCTCACGCATCACAACACCAAACTTGAACTGTTGCTTGTCCTCAAGCAACCAAAACTAACATAGGCTTAGGATGTGAATTTGTATGAGAATGATAGTTCGATTAAGCTCATGTCTCTTTTTATAGTGGGGTTTATAACTGTAATCCTGAATAGGTTTGGCATCTCACTCTCCTTTGAATCAGGAGGATGTCATTGTCATTCAGAATTAGAATCCGGATAATATTATGAATTCTCTGATCTTTACATTTCAGTTTAATCCTTGAACACATCAAAATTTACTTTAATTTATTTTTCTTTGGTGCTTTGCACCTTGAGCCTAGCCGTGACTTTAAATGTTTTGTCTCAAGGATTACTTGACACAGAAACACCACAAGCACTTAACTGGGGGACTCTTTTTGAGTCCTAATTTTTCTTTCAGTTACTCTCAGACAGTGGTGCTCAAAGCCTTTGGCATACTCTGTTAAACGCACTTGGTCTCGACTCCAAGTGTTCTGTCTCAAGGATTACTTGACACAATCACACCACAAGCATATAACTAGGGAAACAACTCTTTTAGCTCTTAATCATGTCTGACCTCCCTAGTCATTGATGCTCAGAGCCTTGGACATTGCTTTTATTATTTATTTATTTATTTTTTCTTTTGCTGTTTCTTTTGCTTCAAGGATTAAATTTTTGTTTATTTCAGAGAAGTCATAATAATTCTCTAAATTCCTGTTCCTTATACATCAACATCCCTTGATTCAAATTCAAATATGCACTGTTCATATCATGCATTCAGAATTACAATTAATACCACCACATTTGAGTAAATAAGAATACTCTTAAAATTAACTCAATTTCTCATGCAATACATCACTTCTATATTTTTTTTTGAATTCAAGCTCAGTGGGTAATATATGAGACATCTTTTTAAAATTAAAACAATTAAGAGAAAACTAAACTAGACCTAGGATTCTCACTAATAAAGGATCATGCAACAGACAAAGCAGAATAGCAGAAAACCGGAACATAACATAGAAAAAGAGGGGAGGAATAAAAAATGAAAGGAACTCAACCACCTTAGTTATCCTAGCGGTCGCTTTATTCTTCAGGTTGTACTCCTCCATGAAGATGATTCGCCTCCCTTAGTTATCCTAGCGGTCGCTTTATTCTTCAGATTGTGCTCCTCCGTGAAGATGATTCGCCTCCCTTTTGTGCCAAAAAACCCATAAGCGAAGCGTCAACACCAAACTTAAAGGTTTGCTTGTCCTCAAGCAAAGAAGAACTGAAAATAAAAACAAATAGTGAGAGGAAAGAAGAATATAAAGATAAAAGAACAAGAGAGAATTAGGATGGGGAAAGAGAGAAAGAAACGGGAAAACTGTGCGGCGAACAAGTGTAGTTGTGCAGCGAAGGGGACGCGTTCGCGTGCAGCACACGTACGCGTGAGTCGCGAATTTTCTTATTGACGCGTTAGCATCAGGCACGCGTCCGCGTGCCATGGGTTTTGTGCAATTCGCGCGAAGCTAGCCGCGTGCATGCACAACTCTCTGTTTGCGGGTCTTGGGAACCAATATCCTCAGACGACGCGTGCGCGTGGAGGACCATTTTTGCAAATGACGCGCTCGCGTGGGGTACGCGTACGCACGGTAAATTTTGTGCCTCTAACACGCTTCCAGCCCTAAGCCAGCACAACTCTCTACCCAAACACTCCTTTACGTCAATTTTGCAGGTCACGCGTACCTGTCAATGACGCGCACGCGTGGATGGCGATAAGTGCAAACGACGCGCACGCGTGGGGTACACGTACACGCGGTCATGGTTGTGCGCCAAGCATGGGTCCAGCGCCACTCCTGCGCAACTCTCTGTTCAAATTTATTTTTCATGCACACACATATGACGTGTACGTGTTAGCGACGCTTGCGTGTCATGTGTTTTTTTTAGCTTGAGGTGTTCAGTTCCTGGAATAACATAGCTGCATGATCAGAAAATTTGTAAGAACTCAATAAAAATAAAATATATAAGAAAACTACTACTACGAAAAATAAAAATAGCTAAGGATACAAAATTATCGGGTTGCCTCCTGACAAGCACTTCTTTATCGTCACTAGCTTGACGGTCAACTCCTCTAAGGAAGAGGATCATAGGGGCTCAGCTCTTCACCCTTTACTTTGAACTTCTTTCCTGTGTCTCCATAACGTAGCTCAATATGCTCCAGAGAGAGGATTCTGATTACTGTATAAACCCATGCTGGATTGCTTGTCGACACCACCTTCATTCCTGGGGAGAAACCTTCAGTGGGGATCTTTTTGCTTCTCCATCCTCTGGATACTTTCTTCTTTTTGGGAACTTCCTCCTTGGTAGATGATGCTTTCCCAACACCAAACTTAGGTTTGATGTCAGGAGAAATTTTATTGATTGTTGCCAAGGGAGGTTTGAGCTGCAGATTCTGCTGTGTATCATCAGGGGTTTTTGAAGGGTTTGATCAATAAGCTCAGTCTGCATGCACCTCTCTTCTTCACCTGTTGAATGTATATCTTTGAAGACATGAAAGACCAGTTGCTCATTATGCACTCTAAGCCCTAATTCACCCACTTCTACATCAATCAGAGCTCTTTCAGTGGCTAGGAATGGTCTTCCTAGAATTATAGAGGCATTCTCATCCTCCCCTGTGTCAAGAATCACAAAGTCTGCTAGGAGGAAGAACTTACCCACTTTGACTAGGATATTCTCCACTAATCCATATGCAGGCTTCATAGATTTATCTGCCATCTGCAATGCTATCTTTATGGGTTGTGCCTCTTGGATTTGCAGCTTCTTCATCACAGATAAGGGCATTAGATTTATGCTTGCCCCCAGATCACATAGGGCTTTCTCAAAGGTTGTGCTCCCAATGGTGCATGGAATTTGAAAGCTCCCTGGATCTGGGATCTTCCTTGGAAAGTTATTCTGAATGACAGCACAACATTCCTTAGTCAGGACTACTGTCTCATCTCCCTTTAAACGATTTTTCTTTGACAACAGCTCCTTCATGAACTTGACATAGATAGGCATTTGCTCCAAAACCTCAGCAAAAGGAATATTGATTTGTAACTTTCTGAAGATTTCCAAGAACTTTGAAAACTGCTTGTCCTTGGTCTCCTTTTGAAGTCTCTAAGGATACGGCATCTTAGGGTTGTACTCAGGAGCCTTTTGCAGTGTAGGATAAGTGTCAAGAGAGTTTGGGAATGGATTGTCTACACGCTTTGGAGGGGTGTGCTCTACTTCTTCCTTTTTCTCCTCTGGAGCTTCTTTTTCAACTAACTCTTCATTGACCTTGGTCTCAGAGCCAGCTACTTTACCATTTCTCAATTGAATAACCTTGCAATCTTCTCCTGGGTTCACCACTGTATCACCTTGAAATGTACTTGTAGACCTCTCAAGTATTTGCTTGCTCAATTGGCCCACTAGCACCTCTAAGTTTCTAATGGAGGCTCTGGTTTCCTACATGACTTGTGCTTCCGTACTTGTCACTTGTCCACTTATCACGGTGATAGCCTTGCATTCCTCTCTTGGATTTGGAATTGTGTTACCCGGAAGGCTATTGGTGGTCCTCTGATCAATTTCAGTGACTTTTGTGGCTAATTGACCCATTTAAATCTCCAGGTTCTTGATGGATGCTTTGGTTTCCTGTCTAAAACCTGTCAATATTGCTTCCAAATCATTGTTCTGTTGAAAACCGCCCTGAGAATTGTTGTTGAAGTTTTGAGGTCTCTGAGGTTGATCCCTCCATCCAAAATTTGGGTGATTTCTCTATCCCTGATTGTATGTCTTAGAATATGGATCATTGTTGGGATTCCTAGGAGCACTCCCTATGTAATTCACCTGTTCATAAGAGGGTTGAGCATAATCATAATTATCATTTTGCATAAAGTTACCTGCCATGTCATAGGAGACTTCCTGTGGTGGATTTTGGGTGATGATAGATGAGACTTACATGCCACCCATCTGTTGAGTAAGTAGATTTATTTGCTGAGACATCAGCTTGTTCTGAGCAAGAATAACATTAAGAGTTTCCACTTCCATGACACCCTTCTTCTGAGGACCCTCAGAGTTCACAGGATTCCTGTTAGATGAGTATAAATATTGGTTGCTAGCAACCAATTCAATAAGCTCAATAGTCTCCTCCGGTGTCTTCTTCTTGTGCAATGAACCTCCTGTAGAATTATCTAAGCACATCTTGGACATTTCACCCAAGCCTTCATAAAAGATATCTAGTTGAGTCCATTTGTAGAACATGTCCGGAGGGCATTGCCTAGTCAGTAGCTTGTATCTCTCCCAAGTTTCATACAGAGTCTCACCATCCTTTTGCCTGAAGGTCTGAACCTCCATCCTAAGCTTAGTCAGCTTCTTTGGTGGGAAAAATTTTGTGAGAAACTCAGTAACCACCTTATTCCAAGTGTCAAAACTCTCCTTGGATTGGGAATCTAGCCATAGCTTTGCTCCATCCCTCAGAGAAAACGGGAAGAGCATGAGTTTGTACACATCTGGGTTTACTCCATTTGTCTTCACAGTATCACAAATTTGCAGAAAACTAGAAATAAATTGATTTGCGTCTTCGTGGGGAAGACCATGATACTGGCAGTTTTGTTGCACCAGGGTGACTAGTTGTGGCTTCAACTCAAAGTTGTTCGCAACTATAGGAGGTACCATAATGCTTTTTCCACACAGATCTGCTGTAGGAGCGGAGAAAGAGCCGAGTACTCTCCTTTGTTGTTCATTCCCATTCGGATTTGCCACATTGGCATTATCAGTATTATTTGGATCCATAGTGGATTCTGCAGCCTTGTAAAGTCTTGCTTGTTGTAAACGCCGCCTGAAAGTCCTTTCAGGTTCAGGATCAAAGTCTAAGAGATGTTCTTTGTCTCTGTTCCTGCGCATAAACAAATAGAAAACAAGAAAGGATGGGAATCTCCACGTTAGAGTGCAGAGAATTCCTAGTGAGGTAACCTGTGTAAAAAAAATACTAAATAAAATAAATAAATAATTAGAAAAAAATAATAAATAGGTAACACCAAACTTAATTTCAGAAATTAAGAAAAATATTAATGCTATTTATTTATTTAAAAATTTTTTTTGAAATTTTTTTTTCGAAACTAATAAAATAAAATTTAAATAAAATTAAAATTAAAACGCCTAATCTAAGCAATCAAACAACTGATAGTTGTTAATCACTATCAATCCCCAATAACGGCGCCAAAAACTTGATACGGTGATTTAACACACACAGACTAACTGGCATGTGTACCGGGTCGTACCAAGTAATACCTTACGTGAGTAAGAGTTGATCCCACGAGGATTGATGGATTAAGCAATAATAGTATTTGATAGGCTTAGTTAGACAAATAGAAAAGAGTGTTTTGGTATTCAAAGAGCATTAAACAGTAAATTAAGAATATTAAAGATAGGCAGAAAAATAAGTTAGGAATAAAATATTGAGAAAACAGTTAAGGCTTCAGAGTTATCTATTTTCCAGATTGATTTTTATTACTAACTAATTTAATCATATAAGATTTAATTTCATGGCAAACTATATGTGACTAGACCCTAATTCCTTAGACCTTCCTAGTCTCCTCTAAAATTCATCAACTGCCAATTCCTTGGTCAATTAATTCCAATTAGAAGGTGATGATAAAATTCCAGTTTATATGCCACCAAAATCCTAATTATCCAAAAATAAGGGGATTATATGTCACGTATCCTGTTAAATACAAACAATTAGAATTTAGAATAATATGTTTTCAAGCTGTTATTCAAGTAAAGAGCTTTTCCAAGTTAGACAAGAACTCAATTAGAACATGGGTCATACTTCCGTTCCATCCAAATTCATAAAATAAAGAACGAAAACAATTATTGAAATATAAATAAAAACATGGATTAAATTAGAAAGATCAAACGAATCAATCCATACAAATAGACAGAGCTCCTAACCTTAACAATGGACGATTAGTTGCTCATGATTGAGAGGAAAAATAAGGATTCAAATAAAAATGTACAGTCTTCCATCTGATGGCATCAGATCCCTTTTTATAACTAATCCTAATAAATTTTAAATCTAATTATCTAAAATTAAAAATAATATCTTTTCCTAAAAATTAGATTTGAATTTGAATTCGAATTAATAAACAAGTCTTCAGCTGATGGGTGGGGACCACTTGTTTGTCCATTTTGCAGCTTCTAATATGTGTTTTCTGGGCTGGAAACTGGGTTAAAACGCGGCCCAAAATCAATGCCAGTAATTTCTATAAATTCTACAGATCGCGCTTGTCACGCATACGCGTCAGTCACGCGTATGCGTCGGTGGTCTTCTTCGCAAATCACGCGGACGTGTCGGTCACGCGGATGCATCACTGAGCAGATCTTCAATTCTCGCGTGCGCGTCAGTCACGCGCACGCGTCGCCATGGATACCTCCAATTCACGTGTCGCTCCTCATAGCCATCTCCTTTGATTCTTATGATGCAGAAACTCCATCAAATCCAGCCGAATGCTACCTAAAATAGACAGTATTACGGAAAACACAAACTAGCATCCATAGTGGCTAAAATCTAATTAATTCTTTATTAAATTCAACAATTTAAGTGCAAATTCACTAGGAAAAGATAGAAAAGATGCTCTTGCATCAATTATTCTCGAAAAGTGCAGGCTTTTGTTTTGAAATCTAAAGATCAGGTGCTCAGTATCTTCAAGCACTTTCATGCAAGTGTTGAAAGAGAAAAAGGAAGAAAATTGAAATGTGTTCGAGCAGATAATGGTGGTGAATACAGGAGTCTGAAAAACTCCTATTTTATGGTTTATCTTGTGTTTAATTGAGTGGTTTTTATCAAGTCTTTACCCACTTATTCATATGATTAGCATGATATTACAATTCCTTCCAAAAGTTGTTCTATGGTTGAAAACTTGCCTCCTAGAGATCTTTTTATTGTCTATCTTAATCATCTCTTATTACCATTCGATGCCTTGATATGTGTGTAGAGTGATTTCAGGGATTACAGGGTAGGAATGACTCAGATGATGGAAAGGAAGCATGCAAAAGTGGAAGGAATAAAAAAATTGAAGGAACTACAAAGCTGTCAGCCCTGACCTCTTCGCACTCAAATGGTCATAACTTGAGCTACAAAGGTCCAAATAAAGCGGTCTCAGTTGCGTTGAAAAGCTAACGTCCGGAGCTTCGATTTGATATATAATTTGCCATAGTGATCATACAGCAAGGCGACGCGAACGCGTGCTCTACGCGGACACGTCGTAGTGACAAAAATCAGCGTGGCAGATTTCGTTCCCAAACGATTTCTAGGCTGTTTTTGACCCAGTTTTCGGCCCAGAAGACACAGATTAGAGGCTATAAAGTGGGGAGTCCATCCATTCAGAAGATATACCAAATTCACAATTCACTTTTGATAATTTAGATACGGTTTTTAGAGAGAGAGGTTCTCTCCTCTCTCTTAGGATTAGGATTAGGATTTCTATTTCTTCATCACAGGTTCAATGTTACTTTAATTTATATTTCTCTTCCATTCTTAGATACTCTAATGCTTTTACTTGATTTATGTTGCCAAATTGGCTTATGAACTTTTCATGTTAGGATTTTCTTAACTAATGCAATTTGAGGTATTTTTAGATATATGTTTCTGATTTAGCTTTCTACATTCTTGGCTTTGGTTGATTAATTGGTAACTCTTGAGTTGTCAAACTCATCGTGATTGATAATTGATATCTTTGCTGATTGATTTAAATTCCTATAACCCTAATCTTTCCTCAGGAGTTAACTAGGACTTTAGGCGTTAAATTGATTTATCCACTTGACTTACCTTCATAGTTAGAGGTTGACTTAGTGGGAGCAAAAATATAACTCTCATCACCATTGATAAGGATAACTAGGATAGAACTTCCGATTAATCTTCTCCTAGTCAAGACTTTTTATTGTTATTATTTTATTTTCTCTGCAATTCACTCTTCTTATTTCTTAATCCAAAACCTCAATTTACACAAACTCATAACCAATAATAAGAACACCTCCCTGCAATTTCTTGAGAAGACGACCCAAGGTTTAAATACTTCCGTTATCAATTTATTTAGGGGTTTTTTACTTGTGACAATCAAACGTTTGTACGAAAGGATTTTCTGTTGGTTTAGAAGCTATACTTACAACGCGATTATATTCTTTTGAATTTCTTTACCGAGGAAAACCCGATCGTCAAAATGGCGCCGTTGCCGGGGAATTGCAAATGTATGCCTTATTATTGGTTATTGTAAATATTTTTCAAAAAAAAATTTCAGATTTTTATTTTAAAATTTTTGTCCTATCTTATCTTAGTTTTAAATTTCAAAATTCAATTTTTTTTCAAAAATCATATCTTTTTCAAAATCTTATCTTATCCTTTTTTCAAAAATCATATATTTTTCAAAATCTTATCTTATCCTTTTTCAAAAATCATATCTTTTTCAAAACATTTTCTTTTTGTTAGTTTTTGTTTTTATTTTCTCTTACTATTATGAACTCTCACCCCTTTAGCTATGAGTCTGGTTATAATTATGTTGCACGAAGAGGAGATTATAATGACAACATGCACCATGGTTGGAACAATCAAAGATGGGAGGAGCCACAAGGATTTGATCAACCTTCATGGCAACAACCACCTCCAATGGACTATCAACAACCGTTCTGTGATGCATATCAAGGCAATGGCTATGGTGAGCATTTTTTTGATTATTAACAACCACCACCATATGCTTATGAACCCCCTCCTCAACATGACTTTGAACCACCATACTCACAAGCCCCTTTCCACCATTCACCTCCATATAACCCTCAACCACCATACCAACCACCTTATGAGCCATATGAACCATATATAGAACCACCCCAATTCCAACCCAATTACTCCCAAAAACCACCACCTCAATATTCACCATCTCCATATTCATCAATCCAAGAGCACTATGATCCTACTTATGATAGCCGAGCACAACAAGAATCAAGGGATCGTCTCAAGGAAACAGTGGAAAAACTTAATGCAATCCTTCGCCAACTGGATCAAGCGATAAAACGATTATCTTCCCGACGTTCGGACATTCAAGGAACCCTATGGCTTCATGTGGAGAATCTACTGAAGAACATGGCATGAAGGAGAAGTTAGAAACTTCGGTGGACAGTGAGCAGCACGATTTTGTATTAGAACAATTGGAAGAAGCTACGCCTGCCATTGAAGAGAAAGAAGTGGTTGAAGACTTAGGAGATGCAGAACCTCCATGGGAAACTCAAGTCGTAGAGCCTCCTTCTAAGACGTTTGCAATTGATGTTGAGGAGGGTGTACAACCTCCAAAGCATATCATGGTTGAAGACTTTGAAGGGGATGATCAAGAGATGGATTCAATCATTAATGAATTCTTATCTACATTTGAATCCTCTCCCATTAGACTTGACATGGAGATTAAAGAAGAAGAAGCACAACCTCCCATGCTCTTGGTGAACAATGAAGAAGAGATCAAATTGGAAGAAAGCTACCAAAAGGAAGAGGTTGAGATTGAAGAAGCTTTTAAAGAGGTGGAAATTGTCAAGGAAGAACTCAAGGGAATGGAGCTGGAAATCACTTCGTCAAAGTTGTTGGAGACCTCTCCCCCACAGCCATCACCATCCATCCCTTCATTCAAGTGGGTAAATCTCTCATCTCTAAGATTAATTAGCTCACTTGAATATGCTTTACTTGAGACAGATGGTCAACTTAGAGCTCTTTGTGACTTTAAGAATAATAGAGAGATGGTTAGTGATTGGCAACACAAGCCTAGGTTCATTATGGTTGGTAGCTCAAGGTCTACATGCAAAGGTTGGTATAGAGCTCGATTGCATGGGTCTTGGAAGTTGTTTGGAAGCTGTAGTAAGAATTTCAATTGTGTGCCACCCAGATGGAATCATGATGATCTACACAAAGACGGGTGCAAAAGCAAGGTTTGGGACCCCGGAATTCATTCCAACAATCAACACTCTTGGGGCCTTGTCACTTGCTTCAACTTGCTTGAAGGCTTTCTGCGCCTAGTTTGGGATCTCAGAGGCTACTAAAATTCCAAACATTGGTGGAGATTTTTGGATGAATTCAAGCACAAGCCACCATAACAGGGAACTCACCAAATGTCCAACTTAAGGACTCTAGTTAAAAGTGCTGGGTGGGAGACAACCCACCATGGTATGATCGTTCCTTTTTTTTCAATTTTATTTAGTTTTGTTTGTCTTTGAGTTTTATTTTATTTTATTGAACCTGGAATTATTCATAACATCTGCATCAGCATCTGCATTCTGCATTTTGCATGAAAAAAAAAAGAAAAGAAAGCACGTGACGCGACAGCATCGCTGACTCGTCCGCGTCACAGGTGCAATAGGAAGAAAAGAAAAGTGAACAGAGAGTCACGCGAAAGCGTGGCTGGAGGCGTGCCTTAGGCACAAATATGCCGACACGACTGCGTGCACCACGCGTCCGCGTCATGTGCAAAATAGCCTCCCACGCGTCCGCGTCCTCTACGCGAATGCGTGGCTCTGTGAAATTGACGTAAATAGGTGTATGGCAGTAAGTTAGGCTAGAATGGGGCTGGACTCGTGCTAGAAGCCCCAGCCCTCCCACGCGAACGCGTGCCCCACGCGGCCGCGTCATTTTTCAAAAATGGCCATCCACGCGATCGCGTCAACCACGCCGAACGCGTCACCCAGATTTTTGGCAAAAGGAGTTTGAAACAGAGAGTTGCGCGAACGCGAGGCTGCACTCGCGCCAATTGCACAAATCAGGCCACGCGATCACGTGACCCACGCTTCCGCATCACCTGACCTTATTGCGCACCACGCGACCGTATCATGCACGCATCCGCGTCGCCTATGCTGCACCACTTATCTAAATCAGCACCAATTATCTTCTCTTTTCTAATCCTAATTTTTTTTATCTTTTCTTCTTTCTTCTTTCTTTCTTACTTTATTCCTTTACCTTCTCATCCCTCTTCGCTTCAATTCTATTTTACTTAATTTATTTGCATATTTCATTCATTGCATTTTAATTTTGTGCATATTTTTTTTTCTTTTCTAAATTTATTATTTTTCCATTGGTGTTACTTGTTCATATTCAACTGTTGCATCTTTTCTGGTATTATTCTGGTGCTTAGTGACTTGTTTTACACTGTTGGGTAATATTATTTAAGTCAATGCTAATCTTTTATGATACTCATTAATTTTGCATTGACATGAATTTATATTGTCTTTCATTACCGACATTCTTCCCCCATTGTTGCAAATGTTTGCACTATTGATTTGCCATGTGCTTCTACTATTTTCTCACTTGCATGTTGTAGCTACCATGTAATTGAGACCCTCATTATTTAGCATTAACACCCATATTTTATTTTTTTTTCTATCTTTATTTTTGGGTTTCTTTTTTTTTTCTTTTCCCTCTTCTTTCAGGATTGCCACCATGAAAGGAGAGAAAAAGCTTCTTAATGGGGAGACCAACAAGTTCAACTGCTCAATCTTTAGAGAAAAGCATCAGTTGAAACAACCCGTCCACTTGCACATCTTAGCATGCACTGAGGACGGTGCAATCTTTAAGTGTGGGGAGGTCGATACCGATCTCCATGGGTTAGTTAGTTTCTTCTCAACACCAATGTTTTATTCTATTTAGCACATTGTTACATTTGCATGTTGCATTGCATGTTTGTTTGATTTTATGCATTTAGCTGCTACTTGGTTGAAAAATAATAAGTTTCTTTCTAGGACACTATTTTTGAAAAATTTCACTAATTTAAATTTAAAAAAATTAAAATTTTCTATATGTTAAATTTGTTTGAAGTTATATTTGGAACATGATTTTTGAGTCAAAGAACACACAACCTGTGAGATTTTGAGCCTATTTATATGGTTACATTATTTAACCATAAATATTTTATTCTTGTGTGTTTTCTTCTCTATGATTGCAATTTTTACTTTGTTTTAGTCTATATGTCCATTATTTAGTGTATTTACATGCTTGCATATGATTGAGGCCATTACTTGTTTTAGCTCACTTCTCCCAAATAAGGCTGCCCTTTTATGTAATCCTTGTTAGCCACTTTGAACTTTTTAACCCCTTTTCTATTTCATAACCACATTACTAGCCTTAAGCAGAAAAACAAAATAAAAATCTCAAGTTGAATCCTTGGTTAGCTTAAGATAGATATTGTGTATAATTTAAGTGTGGGAAATTTTATGGGAACATGGGATGATAGAAAAAAGTACGAAATTAAATTGAATAAGTTATTTGAAAATTTGGAAAGTATGCTCATGTGAAATCAAAATAATTAAATTACCATGTGCATTGATAAAAAAATTATTATTATTAAGTAATTAAATAAGGGGATGAAAATAAATAAATAAATAAATAAATAAATAAATAAATAATACCCCAAATGCAAAATAAAAAGAATAAATGCACATGGGATAAAATTCAAATATAAGTTTGATACATGAGGATGTAATACAAAAGTGGGAAAAATTTGGGTAGCTAGGTAAAGCATTTTAAATTATATAAAGTATGTATATGTTAGGTGAGATGTTAGATGAAGAACAAGGTTGAGAAAGCATGACTAGGAAAGAGTAGAGTGATTGACCCTAGACACTTGAGAGTTAGAGTGATATACACTACCAGTAAGGGTTCAGTGCTTGATTTTATGTTCCCTGCTTTCATGAGCTATCTTCTTATAAGTTACTTGTTTTCACTGTATAATTTGGATTAGTGGAATTTGGTTTGTATTTGTCTTGGAGAACTTATTTATTTTTAACCAAGTAGGTAGAAGCATTTCACATTTAGTTGCATTCATATAGATAGGTTGCATTTCATACATTTTACCATTCCTCTTCACTCCTTTATAGCTTCTCTTGAGCTTAGCACGAGGACATGCTAATGTTTAAGAGTGGGGAGATTGATAAACCACTATTTTATGGTTTATCTTGTGTTTAATTGAGTGGTTTTTATCAAGTCTTTACCCACTTATTCATATGATTAGCATGATATTACAATTCCTTCCAAAAGTTGTTCTATGGTTAAAAACTTGCCTCCTAGAGATCTTTTTATTGTCTATCTTAATCATCTCTTATTACCATTTGATGCCTTGATATGTGTGTTAAGTGATTTCAGGGATTACAGGACAGGAATGGCTCAAATGATGGAAAGGAAGCATGCAAAAGAGGAAGGAATAAAAGAAATTGAAAGAACTACAAAGTTGTCAGCCCTGACCTCTTCGCACTCAAACGGTCATAACTTGAGCTATAGAGGTCCAAATGATGCGCTTTCAGTTGCGTTGGAAAGATAACATCTAGGGCTTCGATTTGATATATAATATGCCATAGTGGTCGTACAGCTAGGCGACGCGAACACGTGCTTCACGCGGACGCGTCACAGTGACGAAAATCAGCGTGGCAAATTTCGTTTCCAAACGATTTTTGGGCTGTTTCTGACCCAGTTTTTGGCCCAGAAGACACAGATTAGAGGCTATAAAGTGGGGGAGTCCATCCATTCAGAAGATATACCACATTCACAATTCACTTGTGATAATTTAGATGTAGTTTTTAGAGAGAGAGGTTCTCTCCTCTCTCTTAGGATTAGGATTAGGATTTATATTTCTTAATCACAGGTTCAATGTTACTTTAATTTATATTTCTCTTCCATTCTTAGATACTCTAATGATTTTACTTGATTTATGTTGCCAAATTGGCTTATGAACTTTTCATGTTAGGATTTTCTTAACTAATGCAATTTGAGGTATTTTTAGATATATGATTCTGATTTAGCTTTCTACATTCTTGGCTTTGGTTGATTAATTGGTAACTCTTGAGTTGTCAAACTCATTGTGATTGATAATTGATATCTTTGCTGATTGATTTAGATTCCTATAACTCTAGTCTTTCCTCAGGAGTTGACTAGGACTTTAGGCGTTAAATTGATTTATCCACTTGACTTACTTTCATAGTTAGAGGTTGACTTAGTGGGAGTAAAAATATAACTCTCATCACCATTGATAAGGATAACTAGGATATAACTTCCGATTAATATTCTCCTAGTCAAGGCTTTTTATTGTTATTATTTTATTTTCTCTGCAATTCACTCTTCTTATTTCTTAATCCAAAACCCCAATTTACACAAACTCATAACCAATAATAAGAACACCTCCCTGCAATTCCTTGAGAAGACGACCCAAGGTTTAAATACTTCGGTTATCAATTTATTTAGGGGTTTGTTACTTGTGACAACCAAACATTTGTATGAAAGGATTTTCTATTGGTTTAGAAGCTATACTTTCAATGCGATTATATTTGTGCAATTCTTTACCATCAATTAATCCGTTCGTCAGAGTCTATTTGAAAAGTATTGTAAAGGACATGAGATCAAGTTTGCAAATACGGTTCCTAAGATTTCTCAAGATAATAGAGTTGCAAAGAGAATGAATCGCACTATCAATGATAGATTCAAGTGTATGCTCTCTCATACGAAGTTGCCTGAATCCTTTTAGGGTAAAGCGATGAGAACTGTAGTAGATATGATCAACCTTTCTCTTTCAGTTCCACTAAATGGTGATATTTGAAAGAAAGTTTGGAGAAGAAAAGATGTCTCTTATAGTCACTTGCGAGTGTTTGGCTGTAGGGCTTTTGTTCACATTCCAAGAGATGAAAGGTCCAAACTTGATGGAAAGTCAAAGTAGTGTATCTTCATGGGTTATGATCATGAAGACTTTGTTTACAAATTATGGGATACGGTGAGCAAGAAAATAATTAGAAGTCGAGATGTAATTTTTTCTTAAGGCCAAACTATTGAAGATCTTGAGAAAATAGATAAGCCAACAATAACTGTTAGACGTTCTACTGATGATGAACCTGGTCCTTTCACTAGACCTCCTGTTGATGGGAGAGATGTATAAGTTGATAATAATGATGCTAATTTGCATGATGAACCTACACCTCAACTTGAGGTACCAGATGCAGAAGTTTCACCTAAATCACCAATTGAGCCTGAATTGAGAAGATCTACTAGAGAGCGTCATCTTTCTCAAAGATACTCTCCTCATGAGTATGTGATGAACACTGAGACTGGAGAGCCAGAGAGCTATCAGAAAGCTATGTCTAATGAGCATAAGGAAGATTGGTTGAAAGCCATGTAAAAAAAAAATCTTTGCATGAGAATCATATGTTTGAATTGGTGAAGTTGCCGAATGGTAAGAGAGCATTCAGAAATAAATAAACGTTCAAATTAAAAGTGAATGAAAATATCTCACGACCAAGGTACAAAACTCAGTTGGTTGTGAAAAGGCTTTGAGCAAAAGAAAGACATTAATTTTGAAGAAATTTTCTCTCCAGTTGTGAAGATATGATCTACTCGAGTCATGCTTAGATTGGCAGCTAGCTAGAATTTAGAGGTTGAGCAGCTTGATATGAAGACTGTTTTTCTTTACGATGACATAGATAAAGCAAGCGTATGCAAGTTGAATAAGAGTTTATATGAGTTAAAGCAAACTCCAAGGCAGTAGTACACAAAGTTTGATTCCTTCATGGAAGGTCATGGGTATAGTAAGGATTCTTTTTATCAGTGTATATGCTAAGAAATTCTCTGATGGTGATTGACATTGGAAAATCGTCGGTTTAGAATTTTCACAAAATAATTCCGTTGAAGTATATATCCAAATCAACAATTAACCCTCAATCAAAGTTTAATTTTGTTTGTCACAATGCAAAGTAATAAAAACCGAGAGTATTTAAAACACGGGTCGTCTCTCAAATGAATTGTAGAGAAGTGGGCAAATTATTGGTTGTGAGGTATTTTGGAGTTTTGGAATGATGAACAGGAAATTAAAAGTGCAAGAAAATAAAGACCTAACAAAGAAATAAAATGCTAAAGGGCACTCATGGCAAGGATCAAGAGTCAAGACTTCCTATCTAGATCATTGACCACAACATGGTAATTACAAAGGGTTAATTCCACTTACTTTTCCTCTAACATTAGATGGTGAAGTCAAGTTGACATAATTGGTCCTAACAACCCTAAATTACTAATTACACTGGACATCAATGATATCAAGGCAACTAAGTCCTCAATCTCAAGCCAAGAGTGCTAAAATCTACTCTAAAATCCAACCAATTATTTTATCAAACACTTAGAAGGTATAAAAAAAGTATGGTAAAAGTGCAATAATAATAAAATTTAAAACTACCAAATGCAAGATAACAATAATAGCAATTAAAGAAAGCAATAATGATCATGAAAACATAAATTGCATTAAAGAGAATCAAATTAACAAGAGTTCATAAAACTAGAAGTAACAAAATAGAGAAATTAATAAGAGAACTAAGAGAATTAAGGCAATTCAACAAGGAAAAGTATATGAAATTAGATCAAAACAAGAGTTAAAACCTAAATCTAAGAGGAATTTAACCTAATTCTACCCCAATTCTAGAGAGAAGAGAGAGCTTCTCTCTCTAGAATTAACCTAAAGCATGTTTCTATTCTAAACCTAATTGCTCTCCCCTTGATCCTTCTTGAATTTTGTAACACCCTCACTATGAGAATGTCATGCTTCCGGCTGCGCCACTCTGATAGCAACAAGTATTACGACGACTTCATATACTTAATAATATAATAGGAGCCTTTGAATCGAAACTGTACCGCTGTTTCCTTTGAAAAAACCGGAAAAACTACTTTTTCTTGAAAACAAACAAGCATATACCAATATACATAACTTATTACTCAAGTAACTTATACATATTATATACATACAACTCATACAACTCCTATCCCTCTTATAAAATTATAATATTAATGGCGAGGGAACAATAATAATAACTAAACCAATACATCCATATTGCATAAGCTAAACTCAACAACTCTTTATAAGCTTCTTTGTCCGTTTCCTGAAAAGAGAAGTCTGTAGGGGGTTAAGAACATCATCCTCGAAAGGACTCTCAGTAGAGGGTTTTTAAGAATTGTCGTAAGAAGATATTGTAATTAAAAACTATTTTCGAAATATAGTGATTATCAATTTTTTATTCAAATCTAAAATTCGTATTTCTCTTACAAAAATTCCATGTAAATTAACATTTTAACCTAAACTTACCACTAATCCTGTCAATCATGGCCTCCGATCCAAACATAACCAATGACGACCTCCGGCCCAATATATAATCAAATATCGGCCTTTGGCCCAAATCAAATCACCTCGGCCTTTGGCCCAATTTAAAACAATTCACCATCGAAACTCAAACTCAACAAAATCAATCATAAACACAAACAAATTCAAGGTAAACACATATACAAAATAGGTACAGCAAGTATCACAGTTACCAGTTAAACAGAATTCATCAAATAAGCAAACCAAAACACTTAAGCACACCCTAACGAAGCACACAAATGCAACATGATGCATGCCTATCCTACTGGCCGTGAGCTCACGTGTTGGTTATTTTTCCAGAACCCGATACATCCGGTAGCTAACCCGGATATGGTCTTCTTGAAAACTAGTGAGCGGTACAGTACCACGATCCTCACCTGGTGGGCGGTAAACCACCTCGATCCCCACCATCTAAAAATAGTAAACCACCTCGATCCCCACATACATTTTCAATTGGAAAACAAAAAACTCGTGGGTGGTACAGAACCACGATCTCCACTACTTGTGAGCAATACACCACCACGATCCTCACAGATATCAAGACACTAGGCAAGCGGTACACCACCACGATCCTTACCAGGTAAAAATTCACATTCAAAACCACATCTTTCTTAAAATCTTGACCCGGAGCAAGTGGTACTAAGCCACAACCCTTGGGTAGTGCCCAGGTATTTCAAATATCAAAATCTCTCTTTTAAGAACAAATTGGACCCATTTTTCTTTCATAAAACTTCTTTTCACCAAAACAATATTCTCAAATCAACCTCATAATAAATCATCTTTTCATAATAAAACCAAAATCAAATATTATAATTCTTAAACCAAAGTTTCCTTTAAATAACACTTCAAACAAAATCTCAGAGTTATATAAAATTTTTGACAGCATCTCCTCTAAAACTAAAACTTTTGCCACCCTTCAAAGGTCCGACCCAAACCGTTTCTCAACCTGTTTTCAACCATTTCCAATAACTCAAACTAATTCCAATATCAGAAATTATCTTCAAATATCAATTCATGGCCAACAATTCAAACCAATTTCCAATGTTAAAATCATTTTCAATTCTCAGAATCCTTTTCGATAAATCAACAAAGCCCATTACTAATATCCCAAATCGTTTCAAATGCCGATTCATTTTCAATATCAAATTAACCACAGATCATGAAAATCATTTGACATAGTATTTAATCAAACTAACTTTCCAACTCAATAATCAGAAACAACCAGAATTCAATCATCATCGTAATAACCTTAAACCAAAGACAAAACCTAACTAAACATCTTCAATCAATCAATAAACCATTTAAACTAGCATTTACATTCATTCAAGAAACTCATTTCAATTTATAAAACTTATGAAATCATAAAATATATTCTTGATATTCATATCAACTTAAAACAATTTTTTTATTGTAAACTGAGTTTAAGAAATCGCCCCTACCTCGATTGTTGAAACCCAAAAGCTATAAAAGGCATAAAAAATTCATTTTTTCTGCTGTCCCGCAGCAGTAGTAGCTTTAAATCAGGACCCAAAATAATCGAAACTTGACTCTATGTTACCAAAACCTCAAAATCTCAAACAAACTCATAACAGAATTCTTTTACACTAGCGGTGAGGATTTCAAGGCTAGAACGACTTACTGCAGTTAAAGAGAAACAAGAGGACGGAGCGACAGTAGCTCTAGTGGCGTTTTCCGGCAGCCAGGCACGACGGCGGGGTTTTCTTCTCCTCTGGCGAGTGCCTCTCCTTTCAGTTTGCATTCTGCTCGTTCTATCTCCCTTCAAGAAGCGGCAACCCTGTCCAGTGACGATCCGAACAGCGGGGACGACAACAGAGCTTTGGCGGTGGCAGTCTCAACAGCGAGCTCACAGCAACAGATGCCACAGTGAATGGCTCCTCCTCTCACTCGCGCAAACTCTCCTCCCGATGAAATTGACGATGACGACGACCCAACAGTAGCGATGACGGGTCGGTGGTGCTCCACAAACGGCGATGCATGCGAAGAAGACAATGGCGGCAACGCGAGATAGGGCACAACGGGATGGCGTCAGGTTCTGTGATAGTTCCCTCTCTCTTTTTCCTCCTTCCCCTTTCCTTCCCTGCTTCTGATCTTCCCCCTCTTTTCTTTCTTTTTTCGATGGGTAACGGTTTTTTGGGGGGAGTGAATGGTGGCTGGTAGGGTTAAATTAGGGTTAGAGTTTCAATTTGGGTATTTTTGGGTAGTTTAGGTAATTTTTAATAAAATTAGGAGTAATAGATAATTCAAAAAAATCAATCTTAATTCAATAATAATATCTATAAAAGTACTATTTAATTATCAACTTAAAATTTATTTTCAAATAAATACTTTAATTCAATTATTAGAGATAATAAAAATTAATTTCCTTTATAATCATAAAATAAAGTTATAAATCTAATTATTCAACTAAAAGCATATAGAAGCCTTATTGTTATTCAATTACTAAAGCTTTAAATCATAAATAAGAAATTGCTTAATTTATATATAAAGTCTCTTAAAATATAATCTTAATTAAATATAATAAATCATAAATAATTTATTATTTAATTTTAAAAAATTTGGGGTTTTACAAATTTGGCCTCAAATACTTCATAAATGAGTTGGAATTGGGTTTGAGAAGGTCCAGAAATCATCAGCCACGTTTTCTTTGAGTGAATCACGTGCTTAGTGTCACGCGTACGTGCAAGGCATGCGTACACGCAACTAAGCAGAATTTCAAAACATTATTTCAGCATGAATTCTTCATTTTTACATACTTTTTCTTTATTTCTCCATTCCAATGTTTGCCTTCTAAGCCTGAAATCACTTAACAAACACATCAAGGCACCGAATGGAATTAAAGTGAATTAAATTTGGAAAATTAAGAGCCTAAAAAGAATGTTTTTACTCTTAAGCACAATTTAGAGAGAATTTACAAAACCATGCTATTTTACTGAATAAATGTAGTAAAAATTGATAAAATCCACCAAATTCAATACAAGATAAACTATAAAATTGTGGTTTATCAATCTCTCGACACTTAAACAATAGCATTCCCTCATGCTAAACTCAAGAAAGATACAAGAAAGGGGTATTAACTTTTATTCAAAGTAAACTACCTAGATGCAGTGCATGCAACTACTTGGTCAAAATAAATCAATTTTCAAGAATACATATATGAACATAAGGGCTAAAGCAATCACAATCAAATCAAATCCACAATTTAATTGAGTCCCACAAAAGAATTTGTAAACTTGCAAGGTAAGAAGTGATCAAAGGTAAAAACATAGAATGGAGCAATCAAATCCCTCACCGGATGTGTATATGCTTGGTGCACGAAATTGCAATCACACTTTTGCAATCCCGCACAACTAACCAGCAAGTGCACTGGGTCGTCCAAGTAATACCTTACGTGAGTAAGGGTCGATCCCACGGAGATTGTCAGCTTGAAGCAAGCTATGGTTATCTTGTAACTCTTAGTCAGGATATCAATAATTATCAGGGTTGATTGTAAAAAGAAAAAGAACATGAAATAAGTACTTGTTTTGCAGTAATGGAGAACAGGTTGAGGTTTTGGAGATGCTGTATCTTCTGAACCTCTGCTTTCCTACTGTATTCTTCTTCCTGAGCACGCTAGGCTCCTTCCATGGCAAGCTGTATGTAGGGTTTCACCGTTGTCAATGGCTACCTCCCATCCTCTCAGTGAAAATGTTCAACGCGCTCTGTCACAACACGGCTAATCATCTGTCGGTTCTCAATCGGGTCGAAATAGAATCCAATGATTCTTTTGCGTCTGTCACTAACGCCCAGCCCTCAGGAGTTTGAAGCTCATCACAGTCATTCAATCCTTGAATCCTACTTAGAATACCACAGACAAGGTTTAGACCTTCCGGATTCTCTTGAATGCCGCCATCAATTCTAGCTTATACCACGAAGATTCTGATTAAGGAATCCAAGAGATATTCACTCAATCTAAAGTAGAACGGAGGTTATTGTCAGGCACACGTTCATAGGTGAGAATGATGATGAGTGTCATGGATCATCACATTCATCAAGTTGAAGAACAAGTGATATCTTAGAATAGAAGCAAGCGTGATTGAATGAAAAATAGTAGTAATTACATTATTCCATCAAGACACAGCAGAGCTCCTCACCCCCAACCATGGGGTTTAGAGACTCATGCCGTAGAAGATACAATAAGAAACGTGTAAAGTGTCATAAGGTGTAGATACAATGTCCAAAGATCCTATTAATAGTGAACTAGTAACCTAGGGTATACATAAATGAGTAAATGACGTAAAAATCGACTTCCGGTGTCCACTTAGTGTGTGCTTGGGCTGAGCATTGAAGCTTTCATGTGTAGAGACTTTTTCTGGAGTTAAACGCCAACTTTTATGCCAGTTTGGGCGTTTAACTCCAATTTTTATGCCAGTTCTGGCGTTAAACACTGGGAATTCTGAAGCTGATTTGCAACGCCGGTTTGGGCCATCAAATCTCAGGCAAAGTATAAACTATTATACATTGCTAGACAGCCCAGGATGTCTACTTTCCAACGCCGTTGAGAGCGCGCCAATTGGGCTTCTGTAGCGCTAGAAAATCCACTTCGAGTGCAAGGAGGTCAGAATCTAACAGCATCTGCAATCCTTTTCAGCCTCTGAATCAGATTTTTGCTCAAGACCCTCAATTTCAGCCAGAAAATACCTGAAATCTCAGAAAAACACACAAACTCATAGTAAAGTCCAGAAAAGTGAATTTTAACTAAAAACTAATAAAAACTAACTAAAATATACTAAAAACATACTAAAAACAATGCCAAAAAGCGTATAAATTATCCGCTCATCACAACACCAAACTTAAATTGTTGCTTGTCCCCAAGCAACTAAAAATCAAGATAGAATAAAAAGAAGAGAATATACTATAGACTCCAAAATATCAAAGAAACTTAGCTCCAATTAGATGAGCGGGACTAGTAGCTTTTTGCTTCTGAACAGTTTTGGCATCTCACTTTATCCTTTGAAGTCTAGAATGATTGGCATCCATAGGAACTCAGAACTCAGATAGTGTTATTGATTCTCCTAGTTAAGAATGATGATTCTTTAACCTAGCTACTTTATGAGTCTTGGCTGTGGCCCAAAGCACTCTGTCTTCCAGTATTACCACCAGATACATACATGCCACAGACACATACTTAGGTGAACCTTTTCAGATTGTGACTTAGCTTTGCTAGAGTTCCTAATTAGAGGTGTCCAGGGTTCTTAAGCACACTCTTTTTGCCTTTGATCACAACTTTATTATTTATTTATTATTTTATATATATATATGTGTATAAATTTTTTTTGAATTTTTTTTGAATTTTGTATTCACTGCTTTTTCTTGCTTCAAGAATCAATTTGATGATTTTTCAGATCCTCAATAACAGTTCTCCTTTCCCATCATTCTTTCAAGAGCCAACATTTGAAATCCTGTACTTCTTGTTCTTTTGTGATTAATGCATTTTTTCATTTAAGAGAGGTGATAGCTTCATAGGACATTCATAGCTTTAAGACATGAACCTTAAATTTTATTAATCATGAATTAAGAACAAGACTCAAAAATAGATATAAGATAAGACTAATAGTAATAGAAAACAAAAATTCAAATAGGCTCCTAATGATAGAGGTTATCACAGAGTTAAGACTCAACAACCTTGATTTTGAGAAGTGGATGCTCCCTCAACTTGAGGGGAGAACTTTTGGCGTTTCAACTCTTGAAGTTCACGCCCATGCTTCTCTTGTTCCTTCAGCAATTTGCAGAGCATGCAGTTCTGATTCTGCTGTTCTTCCTTAAGTTGTTCCATAGTTTCTTGCAACTTGGTGATAGATGCTTCTAGGCTGGCCCAGTAGTCAATTTCAGGAAATTCAGGGAGGAACTCCTGCTAGTCAATTTCAGGAAATGCAGGGAGGAACTCCTGCGCCCTCTTCTTGATGGAGTTGTCTTGCATTTGTCCTTCCATTGACTTCTTGGTGATTGGATGTTCAATTGGTATGAATTCATCTACTCCCATCTTCACCCCAGCCTCTTTACAGAGCAAGGAGATCAAGCTTGGGTAAGCCAGTTTGGCTTCAGTGGAATTCTTGTTTGCAATTGTGTAGATCTCACAAGAAATCAGATGATGAACCTCCACTTCTCTTCCAAGCATAATGCAATGAATCATCACTGCTCTCTTGATAGTGACCTCAGAACGGTTGCTAGTGGGCAATATGGAATGCCCAATAAAGTCTAGCCAGCCTCTTGCAATTGGTTTGAGGTCTCCCCTCTTGAGTTGGTTTGGGACACCTTTTGAATTGGTTATCCATTTAGTTCTAGGGAGGCAAATGTCCTCTAGAACTTGATCCAACCCCTTATCTGCTCTCACCATTCTCCTATTAAAGGATTCAGGATCATCTTGCAGTTGAGGCAATTTGAAGACCTCTCTTATTTTGTCCAGATGGAAGTAAATAACTTTCCCTCTGACCATGGTTCTGTAAGTATGGAAAGCAGTTCTAGTCATTCTCTACTTATCTGTCAGCCACAGATTTGAGTAGAATTCTTGAACCATATTTCTTCCAACCTTTATCTCAGGATTGGTTAGAACTTCCCATCCTCTGTTTCGAATTTGCTCTTGGATCCCCGGATATTCATCTTCTTTCAAATCGAATTTGACTTCTGGGGTCACTGACCTCAGACCCATTATTTTGTGATAATGGTCTTCATGTTCTTTGGTTAAAAACTTCTCTTGATTCCAAAGACTCTTTGGATTATTCTCTTTCTTGCCTCTTAAATTGGTTTGTTTTTCCTTAGGAGCCATGATCTTGATGAATCTTGGCTTAGTGATCACGGAGAAGCACACCAAACTTAGAGGTTTGCTTGTCCTCAAGCAAAAGAAATGAAAGAGGGGAGAGAGGAGGAGAGCAAATTCGAATGGTGGGGAGAAAGGGGTGGCCGAGCGTGTATTTATAAGGGAGGGGGAGAGATTTCGAAAATTTTGAAGGAGATTTGAGAAGATATAGAAAGAATTTGAGAAAAATTTGAGTTTTTGAAGAAGATTTGGGAAGGATTTGAGAGAGATTTGAAGAATGATTTTAATTTTTTGAAAATTTGAAGGTGAATGATGAAAGTTTGAAATGTGTTTATGTAGAAAATTATGGATCAAAACAGAAAAGTTTGAAAAAATTTTGATTAGAAAGCGAAATCTCCGTCCCCCACTTTTCTGGCGTTAAACGCCCAGAATGGTATCCATTCTTGGCGTTTAACGCCCAAATGCTGGCCATTGTGGGCGTTTAACGCCCAGCCAGGTACCCTGGCTGGCGTTAAACGCCAGAATCCCCTTCATCACTGGGCATTTTGCTAAATGCTCAGGATGCTGCACATCTGGCGTTAAACGCCCAGAATGGTGCCCATTCTGGCGTTTAACGCCCAAAGTACCCTTTACTGGCATTTTTTCGCCAGCAAGCTCTTTTTCTCTACTTTTTGCACTGAATCCTTCTGTAACTCTGTGAATTCCTTCAATTTTGATATTTGCCCTTTGAGAATATATATCAAACTTTGATTAAACAAAACAGATAACCTGCTATATGACTGGGTTGCCTCCCAGCAAGCGCTTCTTTATTGTCTTTAGCTGGACCTTCACTGAGGATTATTCAAGCCTCAGTTTTGAGCATTCTTGCTCAAAATTGCTTTCAAGATAATGCTTGATCCTCTATCCATTAACAATGAACTTTTTGTCAGAATCAGTATCCTGAAGCTCAACATATCCATATGGTGACACTCCTGTAATCACATACGGACCCCTCCACCGGGATTTGAGTTTTCCTGGGAACAATCTGAGCATAGAGTTGAAGAGCAGAACTTTTTGTCCTGGCTCAAAGACTCTGGATGACAACTTCTTGTCATGCCACTTCTTTGCCTTTTCCTTATAAATCTTTGCATTTTCAAAGGCACTGAGTCTAAATTCATCTAGTTCATTTAGCTGGAGCAATCTTTTTTCACCAGCTAACTTAGCATCCAGGTTTAGGAATCTGGTTGCCCAGTAGGCTTTATGTTCCAGTTCCACGGGCAGATGACAGGCCTTGCCATACACAAGTTGGTATGGAGAGGTTCCTATTGGAGTCTTGAATACTGTTCTGTATGCCCACAGAGCATCATCCAAGCTCTTTGACCAATCCTTTCTACGGGCAATTACAGTCCGTTCTAGGATTCTTTTTAGCTCTCTGTTAGAGACTTCAGCTTGTCCATTTGTCTATGGATGATACGGGGTTGCCACTTTGTGGCTAATTCCATATCGGACCATAGCAGAGTAAAGCTGTTTATTGCAGAAATGAGTACCCCCATCACTGATTAGGACTCTGGGAACACCAAATCTGCTGAAGATGTATTTCTGGAGGAATTTCAGCACAGTCTTAGTATCATTAGTAGGTGTAGCAATTGCTTCTACCCACTTAGATACATAGTCCACTGCCACCAGAATGTAAGTGTTTGAGTATGATGGTGGGAATGGACCCATGAAGTCAATTCCCCATACATCAAACAATTCAATCTCTAAGATCCCTTGTTGAGGCATGGCGTATCCATAAGGTAAGTTACCAGCTCTTTGGCAGCTGTCACAGTTACACACAAACTCTCAGGCATCTCTATAGAGAGTAGGCCAGTAGAAGCCACATTGGAGGACCTTAGTGGCTGTTCACTCACTTCTAAAATGTCCCCCATACTGTGATCCATGGCAGTGCCATAGGATCCTTTGTGCTTCCTCTCTGGGTACACATCTGCGGATCATTCCGTCTGCACATCTCTTAAAGAGATATGGCTCATCCCATAGGTAGTACTTGGCATCTGAAATTAATTTCTTTCTTTGCACCCTGTTGTACTCCTGGGGTATGAACCTCACAGCTTTGTAATTTGCAAAATCTGCAAACCATGGAGCTTCCTGAATGGCAAATAGTTGCTCATCTGGGAAAGTCTCAGAGATCTCAGTAGAAGGGAGGGACGCCCCAGCTACTGGTTCTATTCGGGACAGATGATCAGCTACTTGGTTCTCTGTCCCTTTTCTGTCTCTTATTTCTATATCAAACTCTTGCAGAAGCAACACCCATCTTATAAGCCTGGGTTTTGAATCCTGCTTTGTGAGTAAGTACTTAAGAACGGCATGGTCAGTGTACACAATCACCTCTGATCCTGCTAGATAGGATCTAAACTTGTCAATGGCATAGACCACTGCAAGTAACTCTTTTTCTGTGGTTGTGTAATTCTTCTGTGCATCATTTAGAACACGGCTGGCATAATAAATGACATGCAGAAGCTTGTTATGCCTCTGTCCCAACACTGCACTAATTGCATGGTCACTGGCATCACACATTAGTTCGAATGGCAATGTCCAGTCTGGTGCAAAGATGACTGGTGCTATGACCAGCTTAGCTTTCAGGGTCTCAAATGCCTGCAGACACTGTGTGTCAAACACAAATGGTGTGTCAGCAGCTAGCAGGTTGCTCAGAGGTTTTGCAATTTTCAAAAAATCCTTTATAAACCTTTTGTAGAATCCTGCATGCCCCAAAAAGCTTCTGATTGCCTTAACATTGGCAGGTGGTGGTAATTTTCAATTACCTCTACCTTTGCCTTATCCACCTCTATTCCCTTGCTTAAAATTTTGTGCCCAAGGACAATTTCTTCAGTCACCATAAAGTGACATTTCTCCCAGTTTAAAACCAGGTTAGTCTCTTGGCACCTTTTCAGGACAAGTGCTAGGTGGTTAAGACAGGAGCTGAATGAGTCTCCATATACTGAGAAGTCATCCATGAAGACTTTCAGAAATTTCTCCACCATATCAGAGAAGATGGATAGCATGCATCTCTGAAAAGTTGCAGGAGCATTACACAGGCCAAAAGGCATTCTCCTGTAGGCAAACACGCCAGAAGGGCAAGTGAATGCTGTTTTCTCTTGGTCCTGAGGATCTACTGCAAATTGGTTGTAACCTGAATAGCCATCCAAAAAGCAGTAATAATCATGACCAGCTAGTCTTTCTAGCATTTGGTCTATGAATGGTAAAGGAAAATGATCATTTCTGGTGGCTGTATTGAGCCTTCTGTAGTCAATACACATACGCCA
>NC_029777.3:35580405-35594097 GCF_000817695.3 Arachis duranensis | reverse complement strand
GGGGACAACTTGGACAGGGCTCACCCAGGGGCTATCAGAAATAGGATAAATAATCCCAGCCTCTAGTAATTTAGTGACCTCTTTCTGCACCACCTCCTTCATGGCCGGATTTAGCCGCCTTTGTGGTTGAACCACTTGTTTGGCATTATCCTCCAATAGGATCTTGTGCATGCATCTTGCTAGGCTAATGCCCTTAAGATCACTTATGGACCACCCAAGAGTTGTCTTGTGTGTCCTTAGCACTTGAATCAGTGCTTCCTCTTCCTATGGATTTAAAGCAGAGCTTATGATCACTGGAAAAGTGTCACCTTCTCCCAGAAATGCATACTTCAGGGATGGTGGTAGTGGTTTGAGCTCAGGTTTGGGAGGCTTATCCTCTTCCTGAGGAATTTTCAAAAATTCTTTTGTTTCTTCTGGTTCTTCCTGATCAAGCTGAACATCCTTGAAGATGTCCTCTAGCTCTGATTCTAGACTTTCAGTCATATTGATCTCTTCCACCAAAGAGTCAATAATGTCAGCGCTCATGCAGTCATTTGGTGTGTCTGGATGCTGCATAGCTTTTACAGCATTCAACTTGAACTCATCCTCATTGACTCTCAGGGTTACTTCCCCTTTTTGTATGTCAATAAGAGTTCATCGAGTTGCTAGGAAAGGTCTTCCTAGAATGAGAGTTGCACTCTTGTGCTCCTCCATTTCCAGCACTACAAAGTCAGTTGGAAAGGCGAATGGCCCAACCTTGACAATCATGTCCTCAATTATGCCTGATGGATATTTAATGGAGCCATCAGCAAGTTGGAGACATATCCGGGTTGGTTTGACTTCTTCAGTCAACCCAAGCTTTCTGATAGTGGATGCAGGTATTAGATTGATACTTCCTCCAAAGTCACACAGGGCTGTCTTGGTGCAAGCACCTTCTAATGTGCATGGTATCACAAAGCTTCCTGGATCTTGAAGCTTTTCTGGTAAGCTTTTCAGAGTGACTGCTGATGAGCGGATAATTTATACGCTTTTTGGCATTGTTTTTAGGTAGTTTTTAGTAAGTTCAAAGCTACTTTTAGGGATATTTTCATTAGTTTTTATGTTAAATTCACATTTCTGGACTTTACTATGAGTTTGTGTGTTTTTCTGTGATTTCAAGTAATTTCTGGCTGAAATTGAGGGACTTGAGCAAAACTCTGATAAGGAGGCTGACAAAGGATTGCTGATGCTGTTGGAATCTGACCTCCCTGCACTCAAAATGGATTTTCTGGAGCTACAGAACTCCAAATGGCGCGTTCTCAACGGCGTTGGAACGTAGACATCCAGAGCTTTCCAGAAATATATAATAGTCCATTTTTATTCGGGAATTGACGATGTAAAGTGGCACTCAACGCCAAGAACATGCTGCTGTCTGGAGTCAAACGCCAGAAACACGTCACAACCCGGAGTTGAACGCCAGAAACACGCTATAACTCGGCGTTCAACTCCAATAAAAGCCTCAACTCGTGGATAGATCAAGCTCAGCCCAAACATACACCAAGTGGGCCCCGGAAGTAGATTTATGCATCAATTACTTACTCATGTAAACCCTAGTAGCTAGTCTAGTATAAATAGGATAATTTACTATTGTATTAGACATCTTTGGATCACTTTAGATCTGAGGAACATCTTGGGACGATTAGTTCTTAGATCATAGGGACTGGCCATTCGGCCATGCCTGGACCTTTCACTTATGTATTTTCAACGGTGGAGTTTCTACACACCATAGATTAAGGATGTGGAGCTCTGCTGTACCTCAAGTTTCAATACAATTACTATTATTTTCTATTCAATTCTCTTTTATTCTTATTCCAAGATATACGTTGCACTTCAACTTGATGAATGTGATGATCCGTGACACTCATCATTATTCTCACCTATGAACGCGCGTGACTGACAACCACTTCCGTTCTACTTTAGGCCGGGCGCATATCTCTTAGATTCCCCAACATAATCTTCGTGGTATAAGCTAGATAGATGGCGGCATTCATGGGGATCCGGAAAGTCTAACCTTGTCTGTGGTATTCCAAGTAGGATTCCGGGAATCCGGAAAGTCTAACCTTGTCTGTGGTATTCCGAGTAGGATTCCGGTATTGAATGACTGTGACGACCTTCAAACTCCTGAAGGCTGGGCGTTAGTGACAAACGCAAAAGAATAAAGGGATTCTATTCCAACCTGATTGAGAACCGACAGATGATTAGCCGTGCTGTGACAGAGCATTTGGACCATTTTCACTGAAGGATGGGATGTAGCCATCGGCAAGGGTGATGCCTCCAGACGATTAGCCATGCAGTGACAGCGCATAGGACCATTTTCCCGAGAGGATGAAAAGTAGCCATTGACGACGGTGATGCCCTACATACAGCTTGCCATGGAAAGGAGTAAGAAGGATTTGATGAATGTAATAAGAAAGTAGAAATACAAGAGGAGCACAACATCTCCATAAGCCTACCTGAAATTCCCACTATTGATTTACATAAGTATTTCTATCCTATTTTATTTTCTGTTTATTATTAATTTTCAAACTTATTATAAAACATTTAATCTACCTAACTGAGATTTACAAGGTGACCATAACTTGCTTCATATCAACAATCTCTGTGGGATTGACCCTTACTCACGTAAGGTATTACTTGGATGACCCAGTACACTTGCTGGTTAAGTTGAATGGAGTTGTGTCCACACATAGCCAATAGCCATTAAATAAATCTCATGCAAATACAAAGAGGGTCACAATTTCGTCCACCAAGTTTTTGGCGCCGTTGCCGGGGATTGTTCGAGTATGGACAACTGACGGTTCATCTTGTTGCTCAGATTAGGTAATTTTCTTTTCAAAAATTTTTCAAAAATCTTTTTCAAAAATTTTTCTTTTATTTTTCGTTTTTCCAAAAATATTTTCGAAAAAAATTAATAAAAATCCAAAAAAATTCATAAAATCATAAAAATAAAAAAAATATTTTGTGTTTCTTGTTTGAGTCTTGAGTCAATTTTTAAGTTTGGTGTCAATTGCATGATTTAAAAATTTTTCTTGCATTTTTCGAAAATTCCATGCATTCATAGTGTTCTTTATGATCTTCAAGTTGTTCTTGGTAAGTCTTCTTGTTTGATCTTGATGTTTTCTTGTTTTGTGTTGGTTGTTGTTTTTCATGTGCATCTTTGCATTCATATTTTCCAAGCATTAAAAATTTTCTAAGTTTGGTGTCTTGCATGTTTTCTTTGCATCAAAAATTTTTCAAAAATATGTTCTTGATGTTCATCATGATCTTCAAAGTATTCTTGGTGTTCATCTTGACATTCATAGTGTTCTTGCATGCATTTTGTGTTTTGATCCAAAATTTTCATGTTTTGGGTCATTTTTATGTTTTTCTCTCTTATCATCAAAAATTCAAAAATCAAAAAAAATATATTTTCCTTTTTTCTCTCAAAATTTCGAAAATTTGAAGTTGACTTAGTCAAAAAATTTTCAAAATTAGTTGTTTCTTACAAGTCAAGTCAAATTTTCAATTTTAAAAATCTTATCTTTTTAAAATTTTTTCAAAAATCATATCTTTTTCATTTTTTATTATTTTCGAAAAATTTCAAAAATCCTTTTCAAAATATTTTCAAAATCTTTTTCTTATCTTTATATCAAATTTTCGAAATTACACTAATAACTAATGTGATTGATTCAAAAATTTGAAGTTTGTTACTTTCTTGTTAAGAAAGGTTCAATCTTTAAGTTCTAGAATCTTATCTTGAAGTTTCTTGTTAGTGAAGTAATTAATTTTAAATTTTAAAAAATTAAATCTTTTTCAACCATATCTTATCTTATCTTTTTATCATATCTTTTTCAAAATTTTATCTTTTTCAAAATTATTATCTTTTTCAAAAATTTGATTTCAAAATATCTTATCTAACTTCTTATCTTCTTATCTTTTCAAATTTGATTTTAATATCTTTTTCAACTAACTCTTTGACATTTTGTTTGTTTCTTATCTTTTTCAAAACCACCTAACTACTTTTCCCTCTCTAATTTTCGAAAATATCTCATCTCTTTTTAAAAAATTCCTTTTTGTTTTAAATTTTAATTTTAATTTTATCTTATCTCTAATTTTCGAAAATTACTAACCCCTTTTCAAAATTATTTTCGAAATTCTCCCTCTCTTTTCTTATTCTATTTAATTATTTATTTACTAACACTTCTCTTCACCTCTCTTCATCTAAATATCCGAACCCACTCTTATTCACTCTTCTCCCCTTTCTTCTCCTACTAACATAAAGGAATCTCTATACTGTGACATAATTCACAGCCTAAAGATAGCCTGGACTCTTGGGATAAGCTGGTCATGGCCTTCTTGGATAAGTTCTTTCCTCCTCAAAAGCTGAGCAAGCTTAGAGTGGATGTTCAGACCTTCAAACAAAAAGATGGTGAATCCCTCTATGAAGCTTGGGAAAGATACAAACAGTTGACCAATAGGTGTCCATCTGACATGTTTTCAGAATGGACCATATTAGATATATTCTATTATGGTCTATTTGAATTTTTGAAAATGTCATTGGACCATTCTGTAAATCATGTTGCTTGTATGCGAAGTTTGTATTCGTAGGTTTTGATGAATGACAAACCAACAAACGACATGAAAAGTAGAGATGACTGGTGCTGTGACCAGCTTAGCTTTCAGGGTCTCAAATGCCTGCAGACACTGTGTGTCAAACATAAATGGTGTTTCAGCAGCTAGCAGGTTGCTCAGAGGTTTTTCAATTTTCGAAAAATCCTTTATAAACATTCTGTAGAATCCTGCATGCCCCAGAAAGCTTCTGATTGCCTTAACATTGGCAGGTGGTGGTAATTTTTCAATTACTTCTACCTTTGCCTTATCCACCTCTATTCCCTTGCTTGAAATTTTGTGCCCAAGGACAATTCTTTCAGTCACCATAAAGTGACATTTCTCCCAGTTTAAAACCAGGTTAGTCTATTGGCACCTTTTCAGGACAAGTGCTAGGTGGTCAAGACAGGAGTTGAATGAGTCTCCATATACTGAGAAGTCTTCCATGAAGACTTCTAGGAATTTCTCCACCATATCAGAGAAGATGGATAGCATGCATCTCTGAAAGGTTGCAGGAGCATTACACAGACCAAAAGGCATTCTTCTGTAGATAAACACGCCAGAAGGGCAAGTAAATGCAGTTTTCTCTTGGTCTTGAGGATCTACTGCAATTTGGTTGTAACCTGAATAGCCATCCAAAAAGCAGTAATAATCATGGCCAGCTAGTCTTTCCAGCATTTGGTCTATGAATGGTAAAGGAAAATGATCCTTTCTGGTGGCTGTATTGAGCCTTCTGTAGTCAATACACATACGCCACCCTGTGACTGTTCTTGTAGGAACCAGTTCATTTTTTTCATTATGAACTGCTGTCATGCCTCCCTTCTTGGGGACAACTTGGATAGGACTCACCCAGGGGCTATCAGAAATAGGATAAATAATCCCAGCCTCTAGTAATTTAGTGACCTCTTTCTGCACCACCTCCTTCATGGCTGGATTTAGTCGCCTTTGTGGTTGGATCACTGGTTTGGCATTATCCTCCAATAGGATCTTGTGCATGCATCTTGCTGGGATAATGCCCTTAAGATCACTTATGGACCACCCAAGAGCTGTCTTGTGTGTCCTTAGCACTTGAATCAGTGCTTCCTCTTCCTGTGGATTTAAAGCAGAGCTTATGATTACAGGAAAGGTATCACCTTCTCCCAGAAATGCATATTTCAGGGATGGTGGTAATGGTTTGAGCTCGGCTTTGGGAGGTTTCTCCTCTTTCTGAGGGATTTTCAGAGGTTCTATTATTCTCTCAGTTTCCTCTAAATCAGGCTGAACATCTTTAAAGATGTCCTCTAGCTCTGATTCGAAACTCTCATTCATATTGATCTCTTCCACCAAAGAGTCAATAATGTCAGCGCCCATGCAGTCATTTGATGTGTCTGGATGCTGCATAGCTTTTACAGTATTCAACATGAACTCATCCTCATTGACTCTCAGGGTTACTTCCCCTTTTTGTACATCAATGAGAGTTTGTCTAGTTGCTAGGAAAGGTCTTCCTAGAATGAGAGTTGCACTCTTGTGCTCCTCCATTTCCAGCACTACAAAGTCAGTTGGAAAGGCGAATGGCCCAACCTTGACAATCATGTCCTCAATTATGCCTGATGGATATTTAACGGAGCCATCAGCAAGTTGGAGGCATATCCGGGTTGGTTTGACTTCTTCAGTTAACCCAAGCTTTCTGATAGTGGATGCAGGTATTAGATTGATGCTTGCTCCAAGGTCACACAGGGCTGTCTTGGTGCAAGCACCTTCTAATGTGCATGGTATCATAAAGCTTCCTGGATCTTGAAGCTTTTCTGGTAGGCTTTTCAGAATAACTGCACTGCATTCTTTAGTGAGAAATACTTTTTCAGTTTCTCTCCAATCCTTCTTATGACTTAAGATCTCTTTCATGAACTTAGCATAAGAAGGTATTTGCTCAAGTGCCTCTGCAAACTCCCTTCTCTGGCGTTTGAACGCCAGAACTGGGCAGGGAATGGGCGTTTAACGCCAGCTTTCCCCCCTTTTCTGGTGTTTGAATACCAAAAGTATTCCTCTCTGGGCTCTTACTGTCCTCAGAGGGATTTTGAACAGTGGTTTGGTTGTCCTCTGTCAATTATTCCTTGTTTGGCTTTTTACTCTTTTGAGCAGTGTTATTCAGGGTCTTCCCACTCCTCAATTGAACTGCTTGACATTCCTCTGTTATCTGTTTAGATATTTGCTGTTTTGCTTGATTCAACTGCAGTTCTATGTTCTTGTTAGCAATTTTAGTTTCTTGAAGCATCTCTTTAAATTCTGCTAACTATTTTGTCATCAGGTGTAATTGTTGATTAAGCTCAATCATCTGTTCTTGAGGATTAGGATCAGTGGCTACTGCCATAACTTCTTCTTTTGTGGATAACTCATTGCTAGAGTACAAATGTTGATTTCTAACAACAGTATCTATAAGCTCTTGAGCCTCCTCAATCGTCTTCCTCATATGTATAGATCCACCTGCTGAGTGGTCTAGAGACATCTGAGCTTTTTCTGTAAGCCCATAGTAGAAGATGTCTAACTGTACCCACTCTGAAAATATTTCAAAGGGGCATTTTCTTAGCATACCTCTATACCTCTCCCAGGCATTATAAAGGGATTCATTATCCTCTTGTTTAAAGCCTTGGATGTCCAGCCTTAGCTGTGTCATCCTCTTTGGAGGGTAAAAGTGATTCAGGAATTTGTCTGATAACTGTTTCCATGTCTTTATGCTTGCTGTAGGTTGGTTATTCAACCACCTCTTAGCTTGATCTTTTACAGCAAATGGAAACAGTAATAATCTGTAGACATCCTGATCCACCTCTTTATCACGTACTGTGTCAGCAAGTTGTAAGAATTGTGCCAGAAACTCAGTAGGTTCTTCCTGTGGAAGACAGGAATACTGGCAATTTTGCTGCACCATGATAATGAGTTGAGGATTTAGCTCAAAGCTGCTTGCTTTAATGGGATGTATACAGATGCTACTCCCATATGCAGCTGTAATGGGGTTAGCATATGACCCCAGAGTCCTTCTGGACTGTTCAATTCCACTTAGGTCCATGATGGAGAAAGGGAATATGATATGGATTCACAAGTAAAGTGAAATTTTTTTTGACCGAAAATAATAAAATAAAACAAATAATAAAAAAAATCAAATTTCGAAAACTAAAAGAAAATAAGATCAAAGCAAATTGAAAACTAAATCAATTAGTTAATTAAAAAGATTTTGGAATTAGCAATTGAAAATATATGATTGAAAATTATTTTTGAAAAAGATTTGATTTTTGAAATGAGGAAAGAGAAAAACAACAAAATGACACCAAACTTAAAATTTTTAGAAAATCAAACACAACTTTTCGAAAATTTTAAAGGAAAACACAAAGAGGACACCAAACTTAGAATATGAAACTAAACTCAAATAAAAGACTCTAAACCAACAAAAATAAAACAGTCCTAATCTAAGCAACAAGGTAGACCGTCAGTTGTCCAAACTCGAACAATCCCCGGCAACGGCGCCAAAAACTTGGTGCACGAAATTGCAATCACACTTTTGCAATCCCGCACAACTAACCAGCAAGTGCACTGGGTCGTCCAAGTAATACCTTACGTGAGTAAGGGTCGATCCCACGGAGATTGTCGGCTTGAAGCAAGCTATGGTTATCTTGTAACTCTTAGTCAGGATATCAATAATTATCAGGGTTGATTGTAAAAAGCAAAAGAACATGAAATAAGTACTTGTTTTGCAGTAATGGGGAACAGGTTGAGGTTTTGGAGATGTTGTATCTTCTGAACCTTTGCTTTCCTACTGTATTCTTCTTCCTGAGCACGCTAGGCTCCTTCCATGGCAAGTTGTATGTAGGGTTTCACTGTTGTCAATGGCTACCTCCCATCCTCTCAATGAAAATGTTCAACGCGCTCTGTCACAGCACGGCTAATCATCTGTCGGTTCTCAATCGGGTCAGAATAGAATCCAATGATTCTTTTGCGTCTGTCACTAACGCCCAGCCCTCAGGAGTTTGAAGCTCGTCACAGTCATTCAATCCTTGAATCCTACTCAGAATACCACAGACAAGGTTTAGACCTTCCGGATTCTCTTGAATGCCGCCATCAATTCTAGCTTATACCACGAAGATTCTGATTAAGGAATCCAAGAGATATTCACTCAATCTAAAGTAGAACGGAGGTGGTTGTTAGGCACACGTTCATAGGTGAGAATGATGATGAGTGTCACGGATCATCACATTCATCAAGTTGAAGAACAAGTGATATCTTAGAATAGAAGCAAGCGTGATTGAATGAAAAACAGTAGTAATTGAATTATTCCATCAAGACACAGCAGAGCTCCTCACCCCCAACCATGGGGTTTAGAGACTCATGCCGTAGAAGATACAATAAGAAACGTGTAAAGTGTCATAAGGTGTAGATACAATGTCCAAAGATCCTATTAATAGTGAACTAGTAACCTAGGGTATACATAAATGAGTAAATGACGTAAAAATCCACTTCCAGTGTCCACTTAGTGTGTGCTTGGGCTGAGCATTGAAGCTTTCATGTGTAGAGACTTTTTCTGGAGTTAAACGCCAACTTTTATGCCAGTTTGGGCGTTTAACTCCAATTTTTATGCCAGTTCTGGCGTTAAACGCTGGAAATTCTAAAGCTGATTTGTAACGCCAGTTTGGGCCATCAAATCTCAGGCAAAGTATGGACTATTATACATTGCTGGAAAGCCCAGGATGTCGACTTTCCAACGCCGTTGAGAACACGCCAATTGGACTTCTGTAGCGGCAGAAAATCCACTTCGAGTGCAGGGAGGTCAGAATCCAACAGCATCTGCAGTCCTTTTCAGCCTCTGAATCAGATTTTTGCTCAGGACCCTCAATTTCAGCCAGAAAATACCTAAAATCTCAGAAAAATACACAAACTCATAGTAATGTCCAGAAAAGTGAATTTTAACTAAAAACTAATAAAAATATAATAAAACTAACTAAAATATACTAAAAACATACTAAAAATAATGCCAAAAAGCATATAAATTATCCGCTTATCAATGCTCCAGTCACTAAGGTGTTTAGGGTTGATTCACTCAATTCTCCTCTAATCATGCTTTCTAAGATTTGTTTTTCTTCTAACAATCAACAATTATTCAATACATGCATGCAATTATCATGAGGGCTTTTCCATAGGTTGTAATGTGGCTAGGGTCAAGGTAAGATTGTATTTGGTCAAGTGGACTAGAATTTAAATCTTGCATTCTTTTTAATTCATATCCCATATGCATTATTCTTTTTTTTTTTGCTATTTTATCCCCTTTTTATTGTTTTTTATGCAAATCCAAAAAATGCAACTAAAAATTCTAAAAGAGATGGTAATAACAAAAAATTGAAATGTGAAAGTGTTGGGATTAGAATTTTTTACCCAAGATTGACCGATTGGTCAGACGACCTCCCTGCACTTAAAAGTTTGCACAGTCCTCGGTGCACATAAAGTCAAGTGGAGTGGAAGGAGTCGTCATCACCCTACCTTCAGCTGGTGGGTCATCTGGCTGCTGTATGTTCTTTTTTCTGCTTTCCTTTTTGCTTATGGTGACTCATCCTAAAAGATAGAAAATAAGATAGTAAGACGAGTAAATGCAAAAGCAAGGAAGCATAGATTGTTGAAATTAGATAAGAATCACTAAAATAAAGTGAGTTAATAAGGTTGTGACATTAATGAAAATAGTGCATGAATTCTAAGTTGCGCGCGATTTAGAACTCACGCACTAGCATAGAAAGCTATGTCACAATTACACAAAAGGAGTATGCACTTCACTCATTCTAGTGTTCTTGAGATACCTTAAAGAAAATTTATAGGTTAAGACAAACAAACAAGTAATAAAGAAGTATGAAAGCATTTAAACAAGAATCAAGTGATTGTGAAATTGATAATGAATGGAAATTAGTTCCTATGCAAGAGAATTCAAAGAACCAAAGAAAATTGGAAACTTACACATCAATCAAAGATACACTTTGAATTTTGTTGTTTGTATCATCTAATTGACAAAAAGTGGAGGAGCATGGGTGCTATACAATATAGAAAAAGAAAGATATAAGGTGAAATCAATCACGTAGCAAGCATGGTCCACAAAACTTAAATAGTTAAAAAATATGTCCCTTGATAAATTTACGATCCAATTTCACAAATGAAGCATTATGCCAAAATGACTAGTTTCAAGTATGTGTAGAGCACATAGTTAAACAATTGAGGATCAATATGTCATTAAGGCATAAGTATAACCTTGTAATTAAGCCAAAAATAATATGGATGCATGATGAGCGGATAATTTATACGCTTTTTGGCATTATTTTTAGGTAGTTTTTAGTAGGATCTAGCTACTTTTAGGGATGTTTTTATTAGTTTCCATGCAAAATTTATATTTCTAGATTTTACTATGAGTTTGTGTGTTTTTCTGTGATTTTAGGTATTTTTTGGCTGAAATTGAGGGATCTGAGCAAAAATCTTATTCAGGCTGAAAAAGGACTGCTGATGTTGTTGGATTCTAACCTCTCTGCACTCAAAATGGATTTTCTGGAGCTAAACAATTCCAAATTGCATGATCTCAACGGTTTTGGAAAGTAGACATCCAGGGCTTTCAATCAATATATAATAGTCCACACTTTATTCACGTTAAGATGATGCAAACTGACGTTCAACGCCAGTTCCATGCTACATTCTAGAGTAAAACGCCAGAAACACATCACAAACCAGAGTTAAATGCCAAACAGACGTTACAACTTAATGTTTAACTCCAAGAGAAGCCTCTGCATGTGTAAAACTCAAGCTCAGCCCAAGAACACATCAAAGTGGGCCCCAGAAGTGGATTTCTGCACTTAGACTTATTTCTGTAAACCCTAGTAAATAGTCTAGTATAAATAGGACATTTTACTATTGTATTAGACATCTTTGGTCTCAGTTTTAATCTATTGTTCATCTTAGGAGACTATTGATCACGTTTTGGAGGCTGGCCTCTCGGCCATGCCTGGACCATCACTTATGTATTTTCAACGGTGGAGTTTCTACACACCATAGATTAAGGTGTGGAGCTCTGCTATACCTCGAGTTTTAATGCAAAGTATTACTGTCTTCTATTCAATTTAGCTTATTCTTATTCTAAGATATTTGTTGCACTTCAAAATGATAAATGTGATGATCCGTGACACTCATCATCATTCTCACCTATGAACGCGTGACTAACAACCACTTCCGTTCTACCTTAGAACGAGCGTGTATCTCTTGAATTCCTTAATCAGGATCTTCGTGGTATAAGCTAGAATTATTGGCGGCTATTCTTGAGAATCCGGAAAGTCTAAATCTTGTCTGTGGTATTTCAAGTAGGATTCAGGGATTGAATGACTGTGACGAGCTTCAAACTCGCGATTGTTGGGCATTGTGACAGACGCAAAAGAATCAATGGATTCTATTCCGACATGATCGAGAAAACCGAAAGATGATTAGCCGTGCTGTGACAGAGCATTTGGACCATTTTCACTAAGAGGATGGGATGTAGCCATTGACAACGGTGATGCCCTACATACAGCTTGCCATGGAAAGGAGTATGAAGGATTGGATGAAGGCAGTAGGAAAGCAGAGATTCAGAAGGGACAAAGGATCTCCACACACTTATCTGAAATTTACACCAATGATTTACATAAGTATCTCTTTCATCTATTTTATGCGTTATTTATTATTATTTTCAAAAAACCATTATAATCAATTGAATCTGCCTAACTGAGATTTACAAGATGACCACAGTTGCTTCATACCAACAATCTCTATGGGATCGACCCTTACTCACGTAAGGTTTACTACTTGGACAACCTAGTACACTTGCTGGTTAGTGATGCGAAGTTGTGAAGAAAGTGTTGATGATCACAATTTCGTGCACCAAGTTTTTGGCGCCATTGCCGAGGATTGTTCGAGTTTGGACAACTAACGGTTCATCTTGTTGCTCAGATTAGGTAATTTTCTTCTCAATTTGTTTTCTCAAAGTTTTTTCAAAATTTTTTTTTCTTTTTCGTTCTTTCTAAAAATTATTATCGAAAAATAAAAAAATTTAAAAAAATCATAAAAACCAAAAATATTTTGTGTTTCTTGTTTGAGTCTTGTGTCAATTTTTTAAGTTTGGTGTCAATTGCATGTCTTTAAAAAATTGTGCATTTTTCGAAAACTCATGCATGATGTTCTTCATGATCTTCAAGTTGTTCTTGGTAAGTCTTCTTGTTTGATCTTGATATTTTCTTGTTTTGTGTTGTTTGTTGTTTTTCATATGCATTTTTGCATTCATAGTGTCTAAGCATAAAAAATTTTTAAGTTTGGTGTCTTGCATGTCTTTCTTTTCTTGAAAATTTTTCAAAAATAAGTCTTGATATTCATCTTGATCTTCAAAGTGTTCTTGGTGTTCATCTTGACATTCATAGTGTTCTTTCATGCATTAAGTGTTTTGATCCAAAATTTTCATGTTTTGGGTCATATTTGTGTTTTTCTCTCTCATCATTAAAAATTCAAAAAAATAAAAAAATATCTTCCCCTTATTTCTCTCATAATTTTCGAAAATTTGAGTTGACTGACGATTGGATTTTTGATGGTTTAGAATTTCACTAATGAAATCTCGTTGTAAAGTATAGTTTCCAAACCAAGCAATAATCCTTTCATACAAAAAGTTGTTTGTCACTAAAACAAACCCCTAAATTTATAAACCGAAGTATTGGACCTCGGGTCGTTCTCCCTAGGAATTACAATAAAGTGTCTTGTTATTGGTTGTGAGTTATTTTGGGGTTTTGGATAAGAAGCATGAAAAGCAAATGGCAATGAAAATAAACTAACAACTATAAAAGGCTCTTGGCAAGATATGAAAATTAGAAGTCCTATCCTAGTTATCCTTCTCAATTGTGATGAGGATTGTCCATTGCTCCCACTTAGTTAACCCTTACTAAATAAAGGAAAGTCAAGTGGATGAATCAATTTGGTTCCTCAAGTCCTAATCATTTCCTAAAGGAAAGACTAGCTTTAGAGGTATTCAAATCAATTAGCAACTTCTAATTATCAATCAACAAAGGAATTAGATAACTCAAG
>NC_029777.3:35572553-35580243 GCF_000817695.3 Arachis duranensis | reverse complement strand
AAACTTGTAAAATGAGTCTATGGATGTGAATGTGTGTCAATCCCCTTCAATCCTTGGCTCTTATATGCATTTTGGCGCCAAAGTTGGTTGCTGAAAACTTCCAAAATCGCCAGGCACGTGTTATATTAATGAAGTCATGTGCCACCATCGGCGCGTGAGCGCACGGTACGCGTGCGCGTCCGTGTTATGTTTCGCAATGTGCGTGCGAGCGCCTTGTGCGCGTACGCGTGCACGGCCTGGATCAATTCTTTGGCTTTTTGTGCTTCTCTCCACTTGTATGCTTCCTTCCTTGCTTCCCTTGATCCATGTCTAGCCTATTCCATCCTGAGATTACTAGCAAACACATCAAGGCATCTTATGGAATCAAAGAGAAATTAGAATTCATCAAGATAAGGCTTAAAAAGCATGTTTTTACACTTAAACACAAATATGGGAGAGATAACAAAACCATGCTAATTCATAGGCTAAATGTGACAAAAGGTTATCAAAATACCCTAAATTTACAACAAACCGTCAAATTTGGGTTTGTCAACCTCCCCACACTTAAACCTTAGCATGTCCTCATGCTAAAATAAGAAGGAACTAAAGGTTATGACATTTATTGAATGCAACTAAACTATATGAGTCCTAACTAAATGCAACTACCTAAACAAATGCAAATGCTTAATTCAAACATATCAAATTGCCAAGAGAGCATGTGTAAGCACAAGGGCTAGGCAATAGGAATTAATTCCAACCACAATTGTATTAAACCACAATTGTATTGAATCACCAAAAGAATTTAAACTTGCAAGAATATAGATAA
This sequence comes from Arachis duranensis, assembly GCF_000817695.3. Taxonomy (NCBI): domain Eukaryota; kingdom Viridiplantae; phylum Streptophyta; class Magnoliopsida; order Fabales; family Fabaceae; genus Arachis; species Arachis duranensis. The sequence goes on along the minus strand of NC_029777.3, from coordinate 35,579,438 downwards.
TACGGGTGAACACATGTGGTTGAACTTTTGAACCCTCACCGGATGTGTATCCGCTCTATTCACTCAAGTGTTTAAGGGTCAATTCACTCAATTTTCTTCTAATCAAGCTTTCCAAAATTTGATTTTCTTCTAACAATCAACATTTATTCAATGCATGCATACATTCATCATGAGGTCTTTCATTTAGGTTGTAATGGGGTTAGGGTCAAGGTAGGCTCATTTATGGTTAAGTGGACTAGACTTTGAATCTTTGATTAGCATAGACTTTCCCACCTAACTATATAATGACCTATACGAGTTTAAACTATTCTAACTACCCATTCTTCACTTTTTCCTACACATTCATGCATTCTTATTTGACTCATAACACCTATGCATTGATTCCTTTTTATTGACTTCACTTTGGGGCAATTTGTCCCCTTTTTATTATTTTCCTTCTTTTTCTTCTTTTTCTTCTTTTTTTTTCTATTCTTTTTTTTTCACTTCTTTTTCTTTTGTCAAACTATACACAAGAACATCAATGCATAAGGTCTATTCATTTGATCAATACATGAGTATGTACCCAATTCCTAAACATGAAAGTGTACTACCCCTTTTATCTCATCCAATGTTCCCAAGCCCACATGCTTCACAAAGTATGAAATTCAAGCAAGTTTTACCAAAAATTTTCTTTCGATCAATTGGGTTAATGCCCTATATTTAAACTTCTTGGAAAATTTTCAATGTTTGACTAGGCATTGTTGTGATTGAAGAATTCAGAAATTTTCTTAGTTCACCCTTTTCTTTTTCACTTTAAACCAATTTCTTATGCAAAAAGGGTGACTAAATATTTGCAATTCAAGATATGATTTCTAATCACAACTACAAACTAAAAGACAAAGATAAACAAAATGTATAAAGAGGAATCCAACTAAAAGTACGGAATCTATCATCAAAAACATCTAAAAATATCCAAAAGCATCAAAATATCAAAATAAGCAATAAAAGTATCCAAAGCAAACTAGAAGTGCATCAAAATATATACAAAATGTGCAAAATAAAATAACTAGGCTGAAAATTCACCGGTTCCCAAATAATGCTACCGGTGCCCTCCCCACACTTAAAACCAAGCATCGTCCTCGATGCTAAACCGGAGGATCAGTGGGAGGTACAACGATAGGCTCTGTCTCTGGCTGTGGGACCGGCTCCTCATGAGTCTCTGGTGGCGCTGTAGTGTCAGGGGCATCCTGCCAGTAGAGGAAGATGGGGCAGCTGTAGGGGCAGAAGGTGAAGGTGTCCCCACGGGAGCTCTGGCCCGAGATCGGCGGCTAGCAACTGGTCGCTCGTGCACCCACCCACCCCAAGGAATAGTAACCTCCTTGTCATCATCATCAGGGGGCGGGGGTCGCACATCATCATCCAACCATGGCACCTCGGCTAGGGCCGCCATACTTGTGACCAAAGTAGGAAATGGGAGTAGGCCACGAATATGCGCCCGCCACATACACTGTCTGATCAGTCTAGGGAAGGAGACCTCCTTCCCCTCCATAACACACCCAATCAGTAGAAGCATCTCCATAGGAATCTCAGAGAAGTGGGTGGTGGGAAGGACATAGCAAGCAAAGATCATCTGCCAAGTCTTGGCCTCCCTAGTCAAATGAGTAAACAACATCCCTTTCGGCTTGGTGTTGTTGGCATCCATAACCCAAGTAGCCTCTGGTAACCCAATAACAGTCCTGAGCGCCTCATAATCGAAGGTCATGCTGTGTATGGCTAACTCAGCCTGCTGATGGGCACACAACTCATCCGAGACATGCTGGCACTGTAACGCCTCCTCAATGGCAGTCTCAGTAATCATAATCTCCCTACCCCTCACCTGAACCGAATCCAATGTCGGACGGAAGAAGTTGCAGTAAAATTCTTTCACCCAAGACACATTGATATCCCCCAAATCCCGGTCAACAAAGTCGATGCCTAACTCGAGGATCCGACCTTCAATGGATCGTCTCACATCAATAGGGAGAAGCAGCTTCTTCTCAATGTTCAACTTTGTAGTTCGATACTTAAAAAACCGGAGCTCACAGTAGAGATTAGGGAATTTGTCTGGATTGGTAGAAGGCAACTGCTGATTTTCCTTGTCCACATCATTTAATGGGTTCTTGGCATAGTTCTTATAGGTGGAAGGAAGAGAAGGGGTAGAGTGTTTTCTCTTTTTGGAGGTAGTGGCTATGGCTTTGCCTTTGTCCGACATCCTGAAAAATATGATAGGATATATAAGACAATTAGCATGTAACAATGGAAGCATGTTCAGGAGACAATGCTCAAGAAACAATCATGATGTTGCAATGAATATGCAAAAGTGAATTAAGTAAACCATAAGTGAACAATTGAACCAAAAGATATAATCCTCATCAGGGCAACAATTCCTATTCAAAAGGCAATAATGTCATCAAAATGTAAAAGAATGGTTAAAGAATGTTAAAGAGGAGTGGAAGGTAATTGGTTAAAGAAGTTAGTGAGTTTAGAGAAGTAGGTTAGGAAGATGATGACATTTTTGCACAATTAAAAGGAAAAGATTGTGGTTCATGTTCACACTGGTTGTGCAAATCCGGGAAGTCAACAGGAAAAGAAAGTTGCCCCAGTTTGAAATAAAGATCAAAATGAAACCAATTTTCTTGAAAATCGGGCAGCATTCCGGCTTAAAGTTGGACGTTCCCGGATAGCAGAGTGGCACAATAAGCATAGAAAACAACATCAATTAGGCAAAGTGACAGTGATGTAGCATTCAGGCAACATGAATTGCATAAAAATCAGTCCAAAAATCATCATACAACATCCAAATAGCAGACAGCAAATTAAGCACAAACGGAGCACTTATCAGGCCTAGAATCCTCTATCCAGCCCTAGCTACCTAACCACAGTTATTTCTATCTAACCTAGCATACAAAATTTGAATTTAACGAACTAACATGCAATACGGTAACTAGCATACATGAACGATAAAAAAGAAAAAACAAAAAAATACAGAAACGGAGCAGGAACCTGGGAGCAGTGAAGAACTAAGAATGGAAAGGAAACTGGGGGAAAGGTAGTGCCAGGAGCAACAGAAGCAGCACTTGCGCCGCCGTGGACGGTGGCCGGAAGGATGAGTGGCTGCGGTGATGGAGGTTCGGCCAGGAGAAAAAGGAGAGAGGGAATGAATGAGAGAGAGAGTGAGAGAGGAACGAGTCGGGAGGGGAAAGAGAGAGATGGGCTGCCAGCGGTGAAGACAGGGTGGCGGCGGAGGGATCGGTTGCGGTGTGGAAGGAGTGAGATAGAGAACGGGTGGTGATGAGAGGTGAAGAGAAATGGTGGTCAAGAGCGGTGACGGAGGTCGGTAGCGCGGCGGTGGGCGGCGCTGCTACTACGACGGCAGTTGGGACGAGAGAGGAGGAAGAAGAAGATGGAGGTTTGGGGTGGTGTGCGCGACTGCGCAGTGTGCGTCGCACATTAGGGTTATCCCTATTTTTAAATCGACGCGCGCGCGCACTTTGCGCGTCCGCGTCCATTAAGAAAACTCGGGGCCTACGCGTGCGCGTACAACGTGCTTACGCGTGGATGAGTGGAATAGGAAGGGACGCTTGCGCGTACAGCGCGCGCACGCATGCATGGGGTTGGGCTAGAGGCATAGAGGTGGCCCAACGCAGGCCTAACTCTCTGGAGAATGGCCTGGAAGTCGCGCATTCAGATCGGCGCGCACGCGGTCTGTACGCGTCCGCGCGCAGTGAGAAAATTAGGAGGTCCACGCGTGAGCGTGCAGCGCGCTCTAGCGTGGGTGGCAGAATAGGTATTTGCGCGTGCGCGTACAGTGCGCGCACGCGTGCATCAGATTGGGCCTGAAGCTTAGAGTGGGCTTGAGGCACGCCCAACTCTCGGGTCCACGGCCTAGAGTGGTGGCAGCAAGCATGGACGCGCGCGCGGCAAGTGCGCGTCCGCGTACATTGCTAAGTTATGAAACGGCGCGTTGGCGCGATGTGTGCGCTCGCGCAGGGTGAGTCGGGCCTGGGGCCTAAAGCTAGCCCAGAGCCGGCTCAACTCTCTGGAGTTTGGCTCAAAAACCTGCAGCAGCGAATCGGCGCAGACGCGGCATGTTCGCGTTCGCGTGAACGTCCATGTTCTTAAAAACGGCGCGCACGCACGTTGTGCGCGTCCGCGTGGATCGAGTTAGGCTCAAAGCATAATGTTTGCCCACGGGAGGCCCAACTCTCTGGTGTTTGGTTCGTGGTGCATGCTCACAAGGACGCTTGCGCGTGCATGGCGCATTCGCGTCCACCCCCCTTCTTCTTCTTCTTTTTTTTCTTTTTTTTTTCAGAAAGCAAATTGCTGGTTTCTCCCCTTAGTGTTCACAACTCTTATTCACTCAACCATCATACAATTCCCAAGAATGCAATTTTGATATTATTCATCTACTACTAAACACAACATGCATATGACTAAGCTAACAATTAAATTGTACAAACAAATTTGTATGAAACATCTACCTACAATGGTAACTCAAATCACTTATTAAGTAAATGTAAAAGATTGGAAAGAGTTTACCATGGTGGGGTGTCTCCCACCTAGCACTTTTAGTTTAAGTCCTTAAGTTGGACATTTGAGAGGCTTGTTGTCATGGTGGCTTATGTTTGTACTCATCCTTGAATCTCCAAGGATCTTTGCTCCTCAATTGGTTGACAGAATTTCCAACCATTTTTATTAAGCTTGGGCAGATTTCTACCCAAAATACGAGTCCCCATATCCGGTCTTCACATGTCGAACCGGGATCCCATATCTTATTTTCGCATCCATCCGTTAGTTGAGTTCCATGATTTCGTCGGATAGGCGGTTGACATGAACGTGGTGGACACACAGAATTCTCGTTACTCCACCAATAATTCCTTTTTGATCCATACAAGGTAATCCTTGTCCCAACATCATCCCTATATCTTGAGGCCTTGATCTTAATGAGCTTAACACCTACTTTCCAACCACTACACAACTCATTCTTACTTTTAATTCCACAAAGAGTTCTAAGTTGACCATCATTTTCAATCAGACCATATTCAAGCGAGAAATTAAAACTTAGAGATAGAGATTTTACCCACTTAAATGTTGTGTTGGATGGTGATTTGGGAAGGAAGGCTTCCCCACACTTAGACAATGCAAGATCTACCTCTTTGTGCTCCTCTTTGATTGTTTCCACCTCTTCATAAGCTTCTTCAAATTCAACCTTTTCCCTTTTTACACATGGTTTGGTGTTGACAATTTGTTTAATGGGAGGTGATTCAACTTTGGATAGGAATTCATCAATGAATGAATTCATCTCTTGATCAACCTCTTCATATTCTTCAATTTTGATATACACCATGTCATTTTCGTTTTCCTTGGGAGGTTGTACACATTCTTCTATAACTTCAACTTCATGTCCAATGGGAGAGGATTCGATTGTAGATAAAAATTCATCCACGATTAAATCCATCTCTTGATAAGCTTCTTCCAAGTCTTCAATGATGGTATGCCTTGGAGGTTGCGCACCCTCGTCAACATCAATTTCGAGCTTCTTGGAAAAGTGCTCCATGATGCTACATTCCCATGGACTTTTAACATCCCCTAGATCTTCAACCACTTCTTCCTTTTCTTCAATGATCATAGGCTCCTCCAATTGTTCCAACACAAATTTCGACTCTCCCTTCTTTTCCACCGAGTTTTCCAATTTCTCCTTCATGCTTTGCTCTTCTTTTGACTTTTCACATGGGATCATGGAAGTACTTTGAGCATTCAAACATCGGTAGGCTAAGGTGGACACTACCTTGGTCAAGTTGGTCACAAACTCAAGTGTATCCCGCTTCATGGCTTCTTGTCCTTGAAGTAACAAAGTGAGAGAATTGTTTATTGGTGCTTGTGGTGGGTAGGAAGGTTCATCATTTTGGAGAGAGGGTTCATAATAGGAAGGTGGTTCTTCTTGGTAAGGTTGTGGAGATTGTGTGTATTGAGGTGGTTTTTTGTAGTGATCTAGATAGGGTTGTGGTGGTTCTAAGGGTTCTTGCTCAAAATGGTCATAAAAATACGGTGTGGATGGTTGGTCATATGATGGATATGGATCATAGGAAGGTGCTTGGTATGGAGGGGCTTGTGAGAGTGGTTGCGGCTCATGTGGAGGATATGGTTCATAGGCATATGGTGGTGGTTCTTGAAAATCACAAGGTGGTTCACCATAGCCATTGGGTTGGTATGCATCATAGGATGGCTCTTCTTCATAGTGTATTGGTGGAGGTTGTTGCCATGAAGATTGATCATATGCATATGGCTCCTCCCACCTTTGATTGTTCCATCCTTGATACACATCCTCATTGAAGCTCTCATTACCTACAACATAATTAGAACCAAACTCATAGCCAAAGTGAGAATTCATGATGGAAGAAGAAAATAAAATTCTACACTAGCAAATGAAGCAAAAAGCAAGATATTTACACTATTCACATATGTACAATAACCAATAACTCAACACCATTGCAATCCCCGGCAACGGCGCCATTTTGACGATTAGATTTTTGATGGTTTAGAATTTCACTAATGAAATCTCGTTGTAAAGTATAGTTTGCAAACCAAGCAATAATCCTTTCATACAAAAAGTTGTTTGTCACTAAAACAAACCCCTAAATTTATAAACTGAAGTATTGGACCTCGGGTCGTTCTCCCTAGGAATTACAATAAAGTGTCTTGTTATTGGTTGTGAGTTATATTTGGGGTTTTTAAGATTTTAGACAAGAAATATAAATGGCAAAGAAAATAAACTAACAACTAGCAAAGCTCTTGGCAAGATATGAGAACTAGAAGTCCTATCCTAGTTATCCTCCTCAATTGTGATGACAAATTGTCCATTACTCC
>NC_029777.3:35560670-35572370 GCF_000817695.3 Arachis duranensis | reverse complement strand
CTAATTCTAATTCTAGAGAGAAGTGAGAGCTTCTCTCTCTAGAAACTAAAACTAAACTAATCCTAGTGAGAGTGTATGTGTGTATGAACATGTGTTGTCAATCCCCTTCAATCCTTGGCTTTTATGTGCATTTTGGCGCCAAAGTTGGTTGCTGAAACCTCTCCAAAATTGCCAGGCACGTGTTACATAAATGAAGTCATGTGCCCTCATCGGCGCGTGCGCGCATGGTACGCGTGCGCGTCCTTGGCATGTTTCGCAATGTGCGCGCGAGCGCCTTGTGCGCGTACGCGTGCACGGCCTGGATCAATTCTTTGGCTTTTTGTGCTTCTCTCCACTTGTATGCTTCCTTCCTTGCGTCCCTTGATCCATGTCTAGCCTATTTCAACCTGAGATTACTAGCAAACACATCAAGGCATCTTATGGAATCAAAGAGAAATTAGAATTCATCAAAATAAGGATCGAAAAGCATGTTTTTACACTTAGGCACAAATACGGGAGAGATAACAAAACCATGCTAATTCATAGACTAAATGTGACAAAAGGTTATCAAAATACTCTAAATTCAGTACACAACAAACCGTCAAATTGGGGTTTGTCAACGACTTAGTCAAAAATTTTTAAAACTTAGCTATTTCTTATAAGTCAAGTCAAATTTTCAATTTTAAAAATCCTATCTTTTCAAAACTTTGTCAAAAATCAAATTTTTTTCATTTTTCTTTTATGATTTTCGAAAACTTTAAAAATTATTTTCAAAATCTTTTTCTTATCTTTATTTCAAAATTGAAAACTTCACTAACAATTGATGTGATTGATTCAAAAATTTGAAGTTTGTTACTTTCTTGTTAAGAAAGGTTCAATCTTTAAACTCTAGAGTCATATCTTTTAGTTTCTTGTTAGTCAAGTAATCAATTTTAATTATAAAAATCAATTCTTTTCAAAATATCTTTTTCAAATCATATCTTTTTCAAAATCAATTTCAAAATCTTTTCTAACTTCTTATCTTTTCAAAATTGATTTTCAAATATTTTTCAACTAACTAATTGACTTTTTGTTTGTTTCTTATCTTTTTCAAAACTACCTAACTACTTTTCTCTCTCAAATTTTCGAAAATTCCTCACCCTTTTTCAAAAATTTTTTTAATTAATTAACTAATTGTTTTAAATTTTAATTTTAATTTTAGTTCTTCTCTTAATTTTCAAAAATCACTAACCTGTTTTCAAAAATAATTTTTGAAAACTCCTATCTCTCATTGATGAGCGGATAATTTATATGCTTTTTGGCATTGTTTTTAGGTAGTTTTTAGTATGATCTAGTTACTTTTAGGGATGTTTTCATTAGTTTTTATGCTAAATTCACATTTCTGGACTTTACTATGAGTTTGTGTGTTTTTCTTTGATTTCAGGTATTTTCTGGCTGAAATTGAGGGACCTGAGCAAAACTCTGATGGGAGGCTGACAAAGGACTGCTGATGCTGTTAGAATCTGACCTCCCTACACTCAAAATGAATTTTCTGGAGCTACAGAACTTTAAATGGCGCGCGCTCAATGGCGTTGGAAAGTAGACATCCAGAGCTTTCCAGAAATATATAATAGTCCATACTTTATTCGTAATTAGATGACGTAAACTGGCGCTCAACGCCAAGAGAAGCCTCAGCTCATGGATAGATCAAGCTCAGCCCAAGCACATACCAAGTGGGCCCCGGAAGTGAATTTATGCATCAATTACTTACTTCTGTAAACCCTAGTAGCTAGTTTAGTATAAATAGAACTTTTTACTAGTTTATTAGATGTCTTGGACTATCTAGTTCTTTTGACCATTTGGTCTTTCATGGGGGCTGGCCATTCGGCCATGCCTGGACCTTCATCACTTATGTATTTTCAACGGTGGAGTTTCTGCACACCATAGATTAAGGGTGTGGAGCTCTGCTGTACCTCAAGTTTCAATGTAATTACTATTTTCTATTCAATTCGACTTATTCCTATTCTAAGATATTCGTTGCACTTCAACATGATGAATGTGATGATCCGTGACACTCATCATCATTCTCACCTATGAACACGTGACTGACAACCACTTCCGTTCTACCTTAGACCGGGCGCATATCTCTTGGATTCCTTAATCAGAATCTTCGTGATATAAGCTAGAATTGATGGCGGCATTCATGGGAATCCGGAATGTCTAACCTTGTCTGTGGTATTCCGAGTAGGATTCTGGAATTGAATGACTGTGACGAGCTTCAAACTCGCGATTGCTGGGCGTGATGACAAACACAAAAGAATCAAAGGATTCTATTCCAACATGACCGAGAACCAATAGATGATTAGCCATGCTGTGACAGAGCATTTGGACCATTTTCACTGAGAGGATGGGATGTAGCCATTGACAACGGTGATGCCCTACATACAGCTTGCCATAGAAAGGAGTGACAAAGATTGGATAAAAGCAATAGGAAAGCAGAGATTCGAAAGGAACACAGCACCTCCATACACTTATCTGAAATTCCCATCATTGAATTACATGAGTAACTCTATCTTTATTTTATGTTTAATTTATTATTATTATTCGAAAATCCAATAATCTCTTAATATAGTTGAATCCGCCTAACTGGGATTTACAAGATGACCATAGCTTGCTTCATACCAACAATCTCTGTGGGATCGACCCTTACTCACGTAAGGTATTACTTGGACAACCCAGTACACTTGCTGGTTAGTTGTGTGGAGTTGTGACAAAGTGTGATTTATGTTTGAGAGCACCAAGTCTTTGGAGCCATTGTTGATGATCACAATTTCGTCCATCAAGTTTTTGGCACCGTTGCCGGGGATTGTTCGAGTTTGGACAACTAACGGTCATCTTGTTGCTCAGATTAGGTAATTTTCTTTTCAAAAAAAAGTTTTCAAAATTTTTTCAAAATTTTTCTTTGTTTTCATTTTTCCCAAAAATTATTTTTGAAAAAAAATAATAAAATAAAATACACAAAAAAATAATAAAAGCATAAAAATAAAAAATAATTTGTGTTTCTTGTTTGAGTTTTGAGTCAATTTTTAAGTTTGGTATCAATTGCATGCTTTAAAAATCTCTTGCATTTTTCGAAAATTCATGCATTCATAGTGTTCTTCATGATGTTCAAGTTGTTCTTGGTAAGTCTTCTTGTTTGATCTTGATGTTTTCTTGTTTTGTATCTTTTGTTGTTTTTCATATGCATTTTTTGTTTGTTAGAGTCCAAGCATTAAAGAATTATAAGTTTGGTGTCTTGCATGTTTTCTTTGCATAAAAAATTTTTCAAAAATATGTTCTTGATGTTCATCATGATCTTCAAAGTGTTCTTGGTGTTCATCTTGACATTCATAGTGTTCTTGCATGAATCTTGTGTTTTGATCTAAAATTTTTATGTTTTGGGTCATATTTGTGTTTTTCTCTCTCATCATTAAAAATTCAAAAAAAAAATCTTTTCCTTAATTTTCTCATAATTTTCGAAAATTTGAGTTGACTTAGTCAAAAATTTTTAAAATTAGTTGTTTCTTACAAGTCAAGTCAAATTTTCAATTTTAAAAAAGATCTTATCTTTTTAAAACTTTGTCAAAAATCAAATCTTTTTCATTTTTCTTATTAATTTTCGAAATTTCCTTTTAAAAAAATGTTTTTCAAAAATGTTTTTCTTAATTTTATCTTTATTTTAAAAAATTATGCTAACAATTAATGTGATTGGTTCAAAAATTTGAAGTTGTTACTTTCTTGTTAAGAAAGGTTCAATCTTTAAATTCTAGAATCTTATCTTTTAGTTTCTTGTTAGTTAAGTAATTAATTTTAACTTTAAAAATTAAATCTATCTTATCCTATCTTTTATATCATATCTTTTTCAAAATTTTATCTTTTTTAAAAATTTGATTTTAAAATATCTTATCTAACTTCTTATCTTCTTAGCTTTTCAAATTTGATGTTAATATCTCTTCCAACTAATTATTTGACTTTTTGTTTGTTTCTTATCTTTTTCAAAACCACCTAACTACTCTCCCTTCTCTAATTTTCGAAAACACCTCCCTCTTTTTCAAAAAAATTCTTTTTAATTAACTAATTGTTTTAAATTTTAATTTTAATTCTATCTTATCTTTAATTTTCAAAAATCATTAACTCCTTTTCAAAATTAATTTTCGAATTCTCTCTCTCATCTTCTTCTATTTATTTATTCATTTACTAACACTTCTCTTCACCTCTCTTCATCTCCAATCACTGCCTTTATCCTTACCCTTGTGTTTGGATTCTCCCTTCTTTATTCTTTTCTTCTTCTACTAATAATAAGGATCCTCTTTACTGTGACATAGAGGATTCCTCTTCTTTTCTTATTCTCTTCTCTTTCATATGAGCAGGAACAAGGAAAAAAGCACTCTTGTTGAAGCTGATCCTGAACCTGAAAGGACTCTGAAAAGGAAACTAAGAGAAGCTAAATTACAACAATCCAGAGGCAACCTTTCTGAAATTTTCGAACAAGAGAAGGAGATGGCAGCCGAACCCAACAACAATAATCCAGAGGCAACCTTTCTGAAATTTTCGAACAAGAGAAGCATCTCAATTCCTGCCATTGGAGCAAACAATTTTGAGTTGAAACCTCAATTAGTTGCTCTAATGCAACAGAACTGCAAGTTTCATGGACTTCCATCTAAAGATCCTTACCAGTTTTTAACTGAATTCTTGCAAATTTGTGAGACTGTTAAGACGAATGGAGTAGATCCTGAAGTCTACAGGCTCATGCTTTTCCCTTTTGTTGTAAGAGACAGAGCTAGAACATGGTTGAACTCACAACCTAAAGATAGCCTGGACTCTTGGGATAAGCTGCTCACGGCCTTCTTGGATAAATTCTTTCCTCCTCAAAAGCTGAGCAAGCTTAGAGTGGGTGTTCAGACCTTCAAGCAAAAAGATGGTGAATCCCTCACTACAAGAAAAGCACCCATTCAGGTACACTTAAAAAGTGTAGTTAAAAGTGAAAAAAAATGATGCCTTAGGCTACGGCTACGCTTTTTGGGCTACAGCTACGCTTTTTGGGGTGATTCCTATTCGGCCGTTGCCTATTCTCAAAGGCTACGCTTTTCTGCACCAAGGGCTACGCTTTTGGCGTATGGGAATAGGCTACGCTTTTCAAGTGATGCTGTTCAGGACCAAAGGCTACGCTTTTCAGCTTTCATTCTTCCAGAATAGACTACGCTTTTCAACGCTACTGCATCACTTATAAAGCGTAGCCCCATTGTATACCATAGCTACTTTTTATAAGCGTAGCCTTACAAATTCACAAATTCACGAAATGAAATCTTTATAGCCTCTTTCACTAATCAATAATCATTGTACACGTTTACTTTGTAATGCAAATAAAATGAGATCGTACTATGAGAAAAGAAAAAAAACAATCTTATAACACTTAAACTCTATGGACATTCCATATAAAAAAAAAGAAAATTGATACACATTACATAAGAAACTTGGTCCTTACACTAATCCTTGATAAATGTATTTATCAACATGTTTTGGTTCATTCCTCATTCAATATCACATACAAATCTATTCTTCTTGCTGCATCACTTCTTCTGCCTTCTCTCTAGTCTCTCCATATCTAATTTAACACAACCAAAGATATTTGTTACTCTACCTTTCTACTTATAACTAATTTTTTCAAACTGAAACTAACCTGTTTAAGAGGCACTTGTGACAAAATTTGATGACACAAGACATCCTATTTTTTACATTCTTGCACATAGTAGCAAAGTGTCTCATCTTTTTTCAGCACTATAAACATTACAAAATTAAGATTAGAAACCAAAAAAATAACAAACAATTCTTTTTCTTACCATAGTGAACATGCAGAAATTTGTCATCAAAACCAAGGATCTACAAAACATGTTCTCCACTGTCCAGGATCTACAAAACCAAGGTTACATAAATTTTAATGGAAGTCACCATTTTTAGGTTTTGGAGACTTCAATATTTGGCATAAGTTGAATGTGTAATGATGTTAATAGAGTTTAATGATTTGAGACTCAGTATATGGTAAATTAATGAAGCACTTGAATAGAGTCCAAACCAGTTGTTCTCCTTCTTTTGCAGTATTTTCTATGATGTAGTTGTGAAGAGGCTCCACATGTTGGCTATCGTCGAGTTGAACACCAATAAAATACTGTACTTCTCTCTGTTGAACCGAGTAAAAAAAAAGTGCTTATCCATCCAAAACAAAATTTGTGTGGCAAAATATTAAAAGAGCTAACTTCTTCACTTGATTATGATAAGTTATACCTTCTGGTCACGCATAGGTTGCATATGGAATAAGTTCCAGAATTTTTTACCTGATGAGTTGAGCAGAAAAAGCTTCAATAGCAATAATAAAAATAATAACTGCAGAGATCATTAACCTGACAAAACTGCTTGTACAAAATTAGTCTATCCAATTTAGTAGCCAATATTATAACTATAGAAATAGAGATCATTAACCTGATCAGTACTTTCTTTTACCCAGTTTCAGTTACAATCTCTCTAGTGCATAGCAATACAAGGAGTAAGAAAAAGATGGTCATACCGTCATACCATATTTCGCAATATCTACTCATGCATCCACTCCCAAAAGCTACTAAATAAAAAGACAGTGAAACTATATATATATAATGGTAAGTTTTGGTAAAAGTATAAAATCTCTCTTCAAACATAGTTCTTGAATCTTGACTCTCATTTTTGTAGTTCAAGCTACAAGGGCTAACCTCAGTATACAGTTTCTCTAGAATGACAAGGGCATTTCGATGATAGGCTCTCTCAGCATCAACCTATCAAATGGAAGAACAAATGAGAAAGGAAACACAAGGCTCTCTCAATTTTCAACATATAGGCCATAATGGTTAAGCAGCAGAATTAGCTGGAATAAACTTAACGGAAACACTATTAACACAATGGCGTTCATCAGTGGGTGTCTTGAACCCCTCTCCTTTGAAAACATGACCCAAATGGCCACCACATGCTGCACAAGTTATCTCAGTCCTCCTCCTATATGGGTCTGGCTGAAAGTGGTTTATTCAATCAATGTTAGCAAAGGAAAAAAAAGAGAGATGAATATCCAAATATTGAATAAGAAAAAGAACTCACTGAGCGATTGATGGCACCAAGTAAACCCTCAAAGAAAGCAGGCCAACCATAACCAGAGTCAAATTTAGTGGAAGACTTGTAAAGAGGAGTTGCACACCCAGCACAGTTGTAAACTCCTTCTTCATAGAACTTGTTATATTCCCAGTACCCTTCAATCTGCATAAGTTCCCATTGCAGTCACATATTCTTAAATCTCAACTCAACTCAAATTTGTCGCATATCATAGAAAATTTAGTGAATGCATAGAACTCTGACAGGACCTAGAAAATCCCAACCATCTAAAAGATGCCAATTAAATATATAAATAAGTTGAAATGCTGCTTTACCGTCACAAGCACTTGATGGATCTCTGTCTAAATCAGCAAGCTTCTGAAAGAAGAAGCTATTGAAAAAGTATATTATTGAAGTTGCAAAAATTACAACACTGGCATACATATTGCTCACTCTTACAAAGATTTTCCCTCCTTCCTTTCCTAGGTAATTGATGAGATACGGAGATAACACATATGCATGTACAAATGACAAAGAAAGGGGGAGAAAACCAATTTCTGAATAATACAAGTAGTACATACTCATTAAAATAATAGCAACATTATAACTTCTATTATCATGCTTAATATAAAAGTCAATGATAGTATCATTAATGAATGTCTCTGGCTGTAAAAGCTTGACATCTCTCTTACTAATAGAAACAGCATTAGGTTCCCCCTTTGAAAAAATAACTTCATCAAAAGCCTTTTCAAAATTGCAGTACGTGATATCACAGTAAAGTCAAGTCATTCCTCTTAAAAATCATCATCTTGCACTGATAACAATAACCATTGCCGAAAAAGCAAACAAAAATAAATTTAAGTCAAGATTTTAAATCCCAGACCAAGCTTCATGCAGTGATCTGCTAAATCAAGCTTAGAATTCAACCTAAACGTGGTTAACAATTAATGCATGCTCCATAATGTGCACTAAGAGAAAAATATCATCGAAGCAAGCAATTCTATCAACACAAGCAACATTAATATCCAATTCCAGTGCAATCTCTATTGGATTTATGTTCTGAATTAAAGTCATGTGAGCATATATAGAATTAAAGTGATTGATCATCACCAAAAACAAATCCCTTAAGGTTACTATATACTTTCAAAACCTAATTTGCGGTGCCTAAACTTTTGTTCTGGACTTGAAGAACAAGGAGGAAGAAAGTATTGTCTCCACTGCACTTTTTAACCTACCCTGATGTCAATCTTTACCGCGACTGAGATTTTAAAACTTGAAAAATATAAGACTATTGGCACTAAAAATAAATCAAAGCTCATAAAAAATACCAAAAAGAAATCATAAACACAAGAAACAAAAGAAGACATTAGAAACAAAATATAACCTGCATTACTTCTTACATCTTTAATCCAGGGATGTTCTTATCAAACAAATAAGTAACAAAATAAAACATTAGAAATCAATTTTCTCAAAATGGTTTCACACAAGAGTATAGTCAATACATAAACCACCGCATTACAAGTAATGTTTCACTATTCAACATATAATCAGGCAAAAAACAAGGGAAGAGGAAAAATAGAAGCTTACCTGAGACGAAGGGAGCCAGAGCAGAAAGCGGCAAGTAAGGTTGCGCTCGCAGAGATGATGAAGTAATAGAATAATAGAATATAGCAAGAGCAGCACCTTGTAATGACCAAATGCCACTTCTTTAGAATAATCCATCATCAATGAAACAGAGTTCCAATAAAAGTCCATCGAATTCAACCACCATAACATAGAACAAACTAATTTCTCATTTGAAACACCACCAAATAAAAAGAATGGAAAAATTAAAATCAAATAAAATAAACTACTCCATAAATCAATTAGTTTTTCCCTTGATAATGAAGAATAATTGGGAAACATCAAAACCAAAAACAAATTAAAAATAGAACATGATGCTTCTTAATTAAAAAACAAATAATCGCAAAACCTCCCCTAATCAGAACAAATTCAACACAACAACAACAAAGATCAGTAACAAATTCAACTCAGCTCAATTATCCAGCAACAAATTCTACTTCCAACAACAACCACATTTATGATATGTTCAGCATCAAATTCAACTTACAGCTGACAACAAATTCTACTTCTAGAATTCTAGCAACAACTTCAGCTATGATAACTATGATAACTTTCAGGCAGCAACAAAAACTTAAACTATGATAACTTTCAGGCAGCAACAAAAAACCTTCAATTCTCCAAATATGATTTACAGTAGATTAACATAAGCTAAATCATAATTTCAGCAACAAACTCAACTTTGAGCAATAAATTCAAGATGTACTAATAATTTACAGTAATAAAATTGAAAGAGAAATAACACGGCTGAAGATGAAACTCACATAGGCAGAGAGACGAAGCAAGCGTTGATGGAAGACCCGAGCCGAAGCTGAAACCCTAAACCCAGACTCAGGGCCGAGGAAGCGTTGATGGCTGAAGCAGGAAGGCGAGCTTACGAACTATGATAGAGCGCGACAGAGCTTGAGCGGCGATGACCTTGAAGCGGCGACGCGAGCTCGAGGCGGCGACGAGCTTGAGGCGGCGACGAGCTTGAGGCGGCGACGTGAGCTTGAGGCAGCGACGAGCTTAAGGCGGCGACAGAGCTTGAGGCCGTGACAAGCTTGAGGGGGCGAACAGAGCTTGAGGCGGCGACGAGCTTGAGGGGGCGACCAAAGCTTGAGCGGCGACGAGCTTGAGGGGGCGACCAAAGCTTGAGGAGCCGGTGACGGGCTTGAGGGACAGAGTGGCGAGAGAAGAGAGAGGTGAGATGGGTTTTGATTCAAGGTTAGGGCACCACGCAAAGAGGGTAAGTGAGGGAGAGAGTGTAGTATGTGATTTGGTGAAAAGGAAACAAAAAATTACTAAGTGTTTGTGAGTTGTGTTAAATTTTTTTGCACTAGATACATTAGGCATCACTTTTAAAATGCATCCAAAACTTAATAAATAGGCTACCGTCTAAAAGCGTCTCCTTTGATACGAAAAGTGAACCTATAGATATCAACCTACGGTTACGCTTTATAAGTGATTTCTATAATACCTAAGGCTACACTTTTTAAATGATGCCACAATTGTGTATCCTTTTCTCTTATAAAAAGGCAACACGGAGAAAAGCGTAGCCTATTCATAGAATAGGAAAAGCGCCTATTCATAGAATAGGCTACGCTTTTCAAATGTAGCTTAAAAAAAGTGTGGCTGAATGGGTATTTTTCTTGTAGTGCCTCTATGAAGCTTGGAAAAGATACAAGCAGATGACCAAAAAGTGTCCTTCTGACATGTTTTCAGAGTGGACCATATTAGATATATTCTATTATGGTCTATCTGAGTTTTCCAAGATGTCACTGGACCACTGATGAGCGGATAATTTATACGCTTTTTGGCATTGTTTTTAGTATGTTTTTAGTATGTTCTAGTTACTTTTTAGTATATTTTTATTAGCTTTTAGTTAAAATTCACTTTTCTGGACTTTACTATGAGTTTGTGTGTTTTTCTATGATTTCAGGTATTTTCTGGCTGAAATTGAGGGACCTGAGCAAAAATCTGATTCAGAGGCTGAAAAGGACTGCAGATGTTGTTGGATTCTGACCTCCCTGCACTCAAAGTGGATTTTCTGGAGCTACAGAAGCCCAATTGGCGCACTTTTAACGGCGTTGAAAAGTAGACATCCTGGGCTTTCCAGCAATGTATAATAGTGCATACTTTTCCCAAGATTTGATGGCCCAAACTGGCGTTCCAAATCAGCTCAAAACTGCCCGGCGTTAAACGCCGGAACTGGCACAAGAATGGGAGTTAAACACCCAAACTGGCACAAAAGCTGGCGTTTAACTCCAAGAGAAGTCTCTACACAAAAATCTTCAATGCTCAGCCCAAGCACACACCAAGTGGGCCCGGAAGTGGATTTTTATGTCATTTACTCATCTTTGTAAACCCTAAGCTACTAGTTCTCTATAAATAGGACCTTTTTGCTATTTTATTTTCATCTTTTGATCACTTTAGATCCTTAGATCATCTTTGGACGTCTAGTTCTTAGATTATTGGGAGGCTGGCCTCTCGGCCATGCCTAGACCTTGTTCTTATGTATTTTCAACGGTGGAGTTTCTACACACCATAGATTAAGGTGTGGAGCTCTACTGTCCCTCGAGTATTAATGCAATTACTATTGTTCTTCTATTCAATTCAGCTTATTCTTGTTCTAAGATATTCATTTGCACCCAAGAACATGATGAATGTGATGATTATGTGACACTCATACACCCAATAACATGATGAATGTGATGATTATGTGACACTCATCATCATTCTCACTTATGAACGAGTGCCTGACCACCACTTCTGTTCTACAAGCAAACAAGGCTTGAATGTTTATCTCTTGGATCCCTTAATCAGAATCTTCGTGGTATAAGCTAGAATTGATGGCGGCATTCAAGAGAATCCGGAAGCTCTAACCTTGTCTGTGGTATTCTGAGTAGGATTCAAGGATTGAATGACTGTGACGAGCTTCAAACTCCTGAAGGCTGGGCGTTAGTGACAGACGCAAAAGAATCAATGGATTAT
>NC_029777.3:35559301-35560642 GCF_000817695.3 Arachis duranensis | reverse complement strand
TTTATTCATATATCATCCATAACCATTTGAGTCTGCCTGACTAAGATTTACAAGGTGACCATAGCTTGCTTCATACCAACAATCTCCGTGGGATCGACCCTTACTCGGGTAAGGTTTATTACTTGGACGACCCAGTACACTTGCTGGTTAGTTGTGTGAAGTTGTGATAAAGAGTTGAGATTGCAATTGAGTGTACTATGTTGATGGCGCCATTGATGATCACAATTTCGTGCACCAAGTTTTTGGCGCCGTTGACGGGGATTGTTCGAGTTTTTGGCAAGCTTTTGGTCCAGTAACATCAGTGCCAAATTTCTGATCCGGCAACAGCACCAAGTTTTTGGCGCCGTTGCCGGGGATTGTTCGAGTTTGGACAACTGACGGTTCATCTTATTGCTTAGATTAGGTATTTATCTTCAGAGTTCTTAAGAATGAATTCTAGTGTTTCAAGGTGATGTTCTTATCATCACCAAAGCTGATTGATTCTCATCAATTTAGCTCTTGAATGCAATGTCCTGTTGAAGCTTGGCTAGCCATGTCTAATTCCTTTAGACTAAAGCTTTAGACTAACATTGCATGATTCCTGGAATTCTCATTAAGAATTTTGATACCTTTATTTTATTCTCCACTTAATTTTCAAAAAAAACAAAAAAAATTTACAAAATCATAAAAACCAAAAATATTGCATGTTTCTTGATAAGTCTAGTGTCTCATGTTAAGTTTGGTGTCAATTGCATGTTTCTGTTCTTATTGCATTCATTCATGGTCTTCAGTAATCTTCAAGTTGTTCTTGATGATTTACTTGCTCTGATCTTTAAATTCTCTTATCTTGAGTGTTTTGTTGTTTATCATATGCACTCTTAACTTGTTAGTGTCAGTAGTATACAAACTGCTAAGTTTGATGTCTTGCATGCATTGTTATTTGATTTCAGTTGCATTTTTGATTATTCCTCATCATTAAAAATCCAAAAATATTTTTAATTTGTGTCTTTTCAAGTCAATAATACAGAGAATTGAAGATTCAGAACATACAGCAGAGGAATTACACAGAAAAAGCTGGACGTTCAAAACGCCCAGTGAAGAAGGCAAACTGGCGTTTAAACGCCAGCCAGGGTGCCTGGCTGGGTGTTTAACACCCAAAAGGGTAGTGCTTTGGGCGTTAAACGCCAGAATGTGCACCATTCTGGGCGTTTAACGCCAGGATGGCACAAGAGGGAAGATTCTGTTTTTAATTCAAATTTTTTCAAGTTTTCAATATTTTTTAAAATCAAATCTTTTTCAAATCATATCTTTTCAATCAAATCTTTTTCAAAATCAATTTCTTTCCATTTTCAAAAATACTTG
>NC_029777.3:35556746-35559190 GCF_000817695.3 Arachis duranensis | reverse complement strand
TAATCACATCTTTTTCAAAATATTTTTCAATCATATCTTTTTAATTTCTTATTTCAAAATCTTTTTCAAAAATCACTTGATTTCTTTTCCACTCTTGGTTTTCGAAAATCAATTAAAGTTTTTCAAAATGTTTTTAAAATCTTTTTAAATTATTTTCAAAAATTTCTTCCCCTCTTCTCACATCCTTCTATTTATGGACTAACACTATTCCTTAATGCACAATTCGAACTCCATCTTTCTTGATAAGTTCGAATTCTATACTTCTTCCTTCTATTTTTCTTTTCCTCTGGCACCTCAAGGAATCTCTATACTGTGACATAGAGGATTCCATATTTTCTTGTTCTCTTCTCTTTCATATGAGCAGGAGCAAAGACAAAAGCATTCTTGTTGAGGCTGACCCTGAACCTGAAAGGACCTTGAAGCGAAAGCTAAGGGAAGCTAAGGCACAACTCTCTATAGAGGACTTAACAGAAATCTTCAAAGAAGAAGACATGGCAGCCAAAAACAACAACAATGCCAACAATGCAAGGAAGATGCTGGGTGACTTTACTGCACCTACTCCCGACTTCTATGGGAGAAGCATCTCTATCTCTGCCATTGGAGCAAACAACTTTGAGCTTAAGCCTCAATTAGTTTCTCTAATGCAACAGAATTGCAAGTTCCATGGACTTCCATTGGAAGATCGTCATCAGTTTTTAGCTGAATTCTTGCAAATCTGTGACATTGTCAAGACCAATGGGGTTGACCCTGAGGTCTACAGACTTATGCTATTCCTTTTTGCTGTAAGAGACAGAGCTAGGACATGGTTGGACTCATGGTGCGCGAAATTGTGAACAATGTTGGACTCACAATCTAAAGAAAGCCTGAACTCTTGGGAAAAGCTATTCAATGCCTTCTTGGCAATGTTCTTTCCACCTCAAAAATTGAGTAAGCTTAGAGTGGAAGTCCAAACCTTCAGACAGAAGGAAGGAGAATCCCTCTATGAAGCTTGGGAAAGATACAAACAATTGGTCAGAAAGTGTCCCTCTGATATGCTTTCTGAATGGAGCATCATAGGTATTTTCTATGATGGTCTGTCTAAACTGTCCAAGATGTCTTTGGATAGCTCTACTGGAGGATCTCTTTGTCTGAAGAAGACACCTACAGAAGCTCAAGAACTAATTGAAATGGTTGCAAATAACCAATTCATGTACACTTCTGAAAGGAATCCTGTGAACAATGGGACTAATCAGAAGAAAGGAGTTCTTGAGATTGATACTCTGAATGCCATACTGGCTCAGAACAAGATATTGACTCAGCAAGTCAATTTGATTTCTCAAAGTTTGTCTGGAATGCAAGCTGCACCAGGCAGTACTAAGGACGCTTCATCTGAAGAAGAAGCTTATGATCCTGAGAACCCTTCAATGGAAGAGGTGAATTACATGGGAGAACCCTATGGAAAGACCTATAATCCTTCATGGAGAAATCATCCAAATCTCTCATGGAAGGATCAATAGAGACCTCAACAAGGTTTCAACAATAATAATGGTGGAAGAAACAGGTTTAGCAATGGCAAGCCTTTTCCATCATCTTCTTAGCATCAGACAGAGAATTCTAAGCAGAGCTACTCTGACTTAGCAACCATGGTCTCTGATCTAATCAAAACCACTCAAAGTTTCATGACTAAAACAAGGCCCTCCATTAGGAATTTGGAGGCACAAGTGGGTCAGCTGAGCAAGAAAATTACTAAACTTCCTCCTAGTACTCTTCCAAGCAATACAGAAGTGAATCCCAAAGGAGAATGCAAGGCCATTAACATAATCAACATGGCCAAATTAGGAGAGGAGGAAGAGGCAGTGAACGCCACTGAGGAAGACCTCAATGGACGTCCACTGGCCTCCAATGAGTTCCCTAATGAGGAACCATGGGAATCTGAGGCTCACACTGAGACCATAGAGATTCCATTGAATTTACTTCTGCCATTCATGAGCTCTGATGAGTATTCTTCCTCTGAAGAAGATGAAGATGTCATTAAAGAGCAAGTTGCTAAATACCTTGGAGCAATCATAAAGCTAAATGACAAGTTATTTGGTAATGAGACTTGGGAGGATGAACCCCCTTTGCTCACCAAAGAACTGGATGACTTGTCTAGGCAGAGATTACCTCAAAAGAGACAGGATCCTGGAAAGTTTTCAATACCTTGTACCATAGGCACCATGACCTTTAAGAAGGCTCTGTGTGACTTAGGGTCAAGTGTAAACCTCATGCCTCTCTCTGTAATGGAGAAGCTAGGGATCTTTGAGGTACAAGCTGCAAGAATTTCACTAGAGATGGCAGATAACTCAAGAAAACAAGCTTATGGACTTGTAGAGGATGTTTTGGTGAAAGTTGAAAACCATTACATCCCTGTTGATTTCATAGTCCTAGAGACTGGGAAGTGCATGGATGAATCCATCATCCTTGGC
>NC_029777.3:35554045-35556548 GCF_000817695.3 Arachis duranensis | reverse complement strand
AGTGTTGGGAGGCCACAACCAACTTCTAAGTTTGGTGTTGAACCCCCACATTCAAACTCTAAGTTAGGTGTTGGGAGGTTCCAACATTGCTCTGAGCATCTGTGAGGCTCCATGAGAGCCCTCTGTCAAGCTAATGACATTAAAGAAGTGCTTATTGGGAGGCAACCCAATCTTATTATATTTATCTATTTTCTTTTGTTATTTTATGTTTCTGTAGGTTAATGATCATGGGAAGTCACAAAATCAATTGAAAAAGCAAAAACAGAATGAAAAACAGAAAGAAAAATAGCACACCCTGGAGGAAGATCTTGCTGGCGTTTAAACGCCAGTAAGGGTAGCAAATGGGCGTTTAACGCCCAGTCTGGCACCATTGTTTAACGCCAGAAAGGGGCACCAGACTGGCGTTAAACGTCAGAAATGGGCAAGAACTTGGCGTTAAATGCCAGAAATGGGCACCAGCCCGACGTTTAACGCTAGAATTGGCATGAAGGGCATTTTTTGCTCGCCACTTGGTGCAGGGATGACTTTTTCTTGACACCTCAGGATCTGTGGACCCCACAGGATCCCCACCTACCCCACCACCCTCTCTCTTCTTCTTCACCCATTCACCAATCACCTCAACCACTCTTCCCCAAAAACCCCTCACCTATCAAATCCCATATTTCTCTTCACCACTCACATCCATCCTTCATAAAACCTCACCTACCTCACCATACCAATTCAAACCACTTTCCCTCCCAAACCCACCCTCCCATAACAGAACCCTAACCCTCTCCCCATCCATAGATAAACCCATCTTCACTTCTTCATTTTCACACAACCTAAACACTACTTCTCCCCCTGTGGCCAAACCATAAAGCCATCTCCATCTCCTCTATTTCTTCTTCTTCTACTCTCTTCTTTCTTCTTTTGCTCGAGGACGAGCAAACCTTTTAAGTTTGGTGTGGTAAAAGCATTGCTTTTTGTTTTTCCATAACCATTTATGGCATCCAAGGTCGGAGAAACCTCTAGAAAGAGGAAAGGGAAGGCAAAAGCCTCCTCCTCCGAGTCATGGGAGATGGAGAGATTTATCTCAAGGGTGCATCAAGACCACTTCTATGAAGTTATGGCCATGAAAAAGGTGATCCCCGAGGTCCCTTTCAAACTCAAAAAGAGTGAATATCCGGAGATCCGACATGAGATCCAAAGAAGAGGTTGGGAAGTTCTTACCAACCCCATTCAACAAATCGGAATCTTAATGGTTCAAGAGTTCTATACCAATGCATGGATCACCAAGAACCATGACCAAAGTATAAACCCGGATCCAAAGAATTGGCTTACAATGGTTCGGGAGAAATACTTAGATTTTAGTTTGGAAAATGTAAGGTTGGCATTCAACTTGCCCATGATGCAAGGAGATGAACACCCTTACACTAGAAGGGTCAACTTTGATCAAAGGTTGGACCAAGTCCTCATAGACATCTGTGAAGAGGGCGTCCAATGGAAGAGAGATTCAAGAGGGAAGCCGGTTCAACTGAGAAGGCATGACCTCAAACCTGTGGCTAGGGGATGGTTGGAGTTTATCCAACGCTCAATCATTCCCACTAGCAATTGGTCCGAAGTTACTCTAGACCGGGCCATCATGATTCATAGCATCATGATTGGAGAAGAAGTAGAAGTTCATGAGGTTATAGCCCAAGAACTTTATAAGGTGGTGGACAAGTCCTCTACCTTGGCAAGGTTAGCCTTTCCTCATCTCATTTGTCACCTCTGTTATTCAGTTGGAATTGACATTGAGGGAGACATCTCCATTGATGAGGACAAGCCCATCACTAAGAAAAGGATGGAGCAAACAAGAGATCCCACTCATCATGAAATCCCTGAGATGCCTCAAGGGATGCACTTTCCTCTACAAAACTATTGGGATCAGCTGAACACCTCCCTAGGAGAATTGAGTTCCAACATGGGACAACTAAGGGTGGAGCACCAAGAACATTCCATTCTCCTCCATGAAATTAGAGAAGATGAAAGAATCATGAGAGAGGAGCAACAAAGGCAAGGAAGAGACATTGAGGAGCTCAAGCACTCCATAAGATCTTCAAGAGGAAGAACAAGCCACCATCACTAAGATGGACCCGTTCTTTAATTTCCTTGTTCTTTATTTTTCTGTTTTTCGAAAAAAAAAATCATGCCTATGTTTATCTATGTTTGTGTCTTGTGATCATTAGTGTCTTAGTGTTTATGCCTTAAAGTTATGGATGTCCTATGAATCCATCACCTCTCTTAAATGAAAAATGTTCTTAATTGAAAAAGAGAAGAATTGCATGAATTTTGAATTTTATAACAGATTAATTATTTTGATGTGGTGGCAATACTTTGACTTCAAGTCCTCTACCTTGGCAAGGTTAGCCTTCCCTCATCTCATTTGTCACCTCTGTTATTCAGTTGGAGTGGACATAGAGGGAGACATCCCCATTGATGAGGACAAGCCTATCACTAAGAAAAGGATGGAGCAAACAAGAGA
>NC_029777.3:35541526-35552508 GCF_000817695.3 Arachis duranensis | reverse complement strand
AGCTTGCCATGGAAAGGAGTAAGAAGGATTGGATGAAGACAGTAGGAAAGCAGAGAGACGGAAGGGACAAAGCATCTCCATACGCTTATCTGAAATTCTCACCAATGAATTACATAAGTATCTCTATCTCTATCTTTATGTTTTATTCATACATCATCCATAACCATTTGAGTTTGCCTGACTAAGATTTACAAGGTGACCATAGCTTGCTTCATACCAACAATCTCTGTGGGATCGACCCTTACTCGCGTAAGGTTTATTACTTGGACGACCCAGTACACTTGCTGGTTAGTTGTGCGAAGTTGTGATAAAGAGTTGAGATTGCAATTGAGCGTCCCATGTTGATGGCACCATTGATGATCACAATTTCGTGCACCAACCACTCTGCAGGTGGATCTATTCACCTAAAGAAAACGCCTGCAGAAGTCAGGAACTTATTGACATGGTTGCAAATAACCAATTCATGTATACTTCTGAGAGGAATTCTGTGAATAATGGGATGCCTCAGAGGAAGGAAGTTCTTGAAATTGATGCTCTGAATACCATATTGGCTCAGAACAAAGTGTTTACTCAGCAAGTCAACATAATTTCTCAAAGTCTGAATGGATGGCAGAATGCATCCAACAGTACTAAAGAAGCATCTTCTGATGAAGAAGCTTATGATCCTGAGAACCCTGCAATGGCAAAGGTAAATTACATGGGTGAACCTTATGAAAACACCTATAATTCATCATAGAGAAATCATCCAAATTTCTCATGGAAGGATCAACAAAAGCCACAATAAGGCTTTAATAATAGTGGAAGAAATAGGCTCAGCAATATCAAGTCTTATACATCATCTTCTCAGCAACAGACAGAGAATTATGAACAGAATACTTCTAACTTAGCAAATTTAGTCTCTGATCTGTCTAAGGCCACTTTAAGTTTCATGAATGAAACAAGATCCTCCATCCGAAATCTGGAGGCACAAGTAGGCCAGCTGAGTAAGAAAATCACTGAAACTCCTCCTAGTACTCTCCCAGGCAATACTGAAGAAAATCCAAAAAGAGAGTGCAAGGCCATTGATATAATCAATATGTCCGAATGCAAGGAGGAGGGAGAGGACGCGAATCCCAATAAGGAAGATCTCATGGGACGTCTCTCAAGCAGGAAGGAGTTCTCTATTGAGGATCCAAAGGAATCTGAGGCTCATATAGAGACCATAGAGATTCCATTAAATCTCCTTCTGCCATTCATGAGCTCTGAAGATTATTTTTCCTCTGAAGAGGATGAAGATGTAACTGGAGAGCAAGTTGCTCAATATCTAGGAGCCATCATGAAGCTGAATGCCAAGTTATTTGGTAATGAGACTTGGGAAGGTGAACCTCCCTTGCTCATTAGTGAACTAGATGCCTGGGTTCAGCAAACTTTACCTAAAAAGAGACAAGATCTTGGCAAATTCGTAATACCCTGTACCATAGGCACCATGACCTTGGATGAATGCATCATCCTTGGAAGACCTTTCCTAGCCACAGCAGAAGCTGTGATAGATGTTAATAGAGGAGACTTAGTCCTTCAATTGAATGGGGACTACCTTGTGTTTAAGGCACACGGCTATCCTTCTATAACAAGGGAGAGTAAGCATGCAGAACTTCTCTTAGTACAGAGTCAAACAGAGCCCCCACAATCAAACTCTAAGTTTGGTGTTGGGAGGCCACAACCAAACTCTAAGGCTCTAAGTTTGGTGTTGAATCCCCACAACCAAACTCTAACTTTGGTGTTGGGACTATACAACATTGACCTGATCACCTGTGAGGCTCCATGAGAGCCCACTGTCAAGCTATTGACATTAAAGAAGCGCTTATTGGGAGGCAACCCAATTTTTATTTATCTAATTTTATTTTATTTTATTGTTTTTTTATGTTTTATTAGGTTCATGATCATGTGGAGTCACGAAAAAAATATTAAAATTAAAAACAGAATCAAAAACAGCAGAAGAAAAATACACCCTGGAGGAAGGACTTCCTAGCGTTTAAACGCCAGTAAGGAGCATCTGGCTGGTGTTCAACGCCAGAACAGAGCATGGATCTGGCGCTGAATGCCAGAAACAAGCAACATCCTGGCGTTCAAACGCCAGGAATGCACCCTGAGGAGAGCTGGCACTGAACGCCAGAAACATGCTGCACATGGGCGTTGAACGCCCAAAACATGCATCACTTCGGCATTTAAACACCAGAATTGCATGGAAAGGCATTTTACATGCCTAATTGGTGCAGGGATGTAAATCCTTGACCCCTCAGGATCTGTGGACCCCATAGGATCATCTCAGGATCTGTGGATCCCACAGGATCTCCACCTACCATATTCTCCCCTCTTCTCAACATTCATCCTCTCTTTCCAATAAACACTCTTCCCCCAAAACCCTTCACCAATCACCTTAATCTCCCTTCCCAATCACCCCCATTCACCACTCACACCCATCCACTATTCCCCATAAACCTCATCTACCTTCAAAATTCAAATTTCTTTCCCACCCAAACCCACCCTAAATGGCCGAACCTACTCCCTCAACCCTCACTATATAAACCCCTCCATTCTTCTTCATTTTCACACAACACAAACCTCTCTTCTCCTTCTTGGCCGAATACACCTCTCCCCCTCTCCTCCATATTTTCTTCTTCTTCTTCTTCTCTTCTTTCATCTCTTGCTCGAGAGCGAGCAATATTCTAAGTTTGATGTGGTAAAAGCATAGCTTTTTTGTTTTTCCATTACCATTGATGGCACCTAAGGCTGGAGAGTCCTCTAGAAAAGGGAAAGGGAAGACAAAAGCTTCCACCTCCGAGTCATGGGAGATGGAGAGATTCATCTCCAAAGCCCATCAAGACCATATTTACGATGTCCCTTTCAATCAAGTTTGATGGAAGAAGCATCTCAATCCTTGCCATTGGAGCAAACAAGTTTGAGCTAAAACCTCAACTAGTTGCTCTAATGCAACAGAACTGCAAGTTTCATGGACTTCCATTAGAAGATTCTTACCAATTTTTAACTGAGTTCTTGTAGATCTGTGAGACTGTTAAGACTAATGGAGTAGATCCTAAAGTCTACAAGCTCATGCTTTTCCCTTTTGCTATAAGAGACAGAGCTAGAATATGGTTGGACTCACAACCTAAAGATAGCCTGGACTCCTGGGATAAGCTGGTCACGGCCTTCTTGGCTAAGTTCTTTCCTCCTCAAAAGCTGAGCAAGCTTAGAGTGGATGTTCAGACCTTCAAATAAAAAGATGGTAAATCCCTCTATGAAGCTTGGGAAAGATACAAATAGTTGACCAAAAAGTGTCCTGCTAACATGCTTTCAGAGTGGACCATTTTGGATATATTCTATTATGGTCTATCTGAGTTCTTTAAGATGTCACTGGACCACTCTGCAGGTGGATCCATTCATCTAAAGAAAATGCCTGCAGAAGCTCAAGAACTCATTGACATGGTTGAAAATAACCAATTAATGTACACCTCTGAGAGGAATCCTGTGAGTAATGGGACACCTCAGAAGAGGAGAGTTCTTGAAATTGATGCTCTGAATTCCATATTGGCTCAGAACAAAATGTTGACTCAGCAAGTCAACATGATATCTCAGAGTCTGAATGGATTGTAAAATGCATCCAACAGTACTAAAGAAGCATCTTCTGAAGAAGAAGCTTATGATCCTGAAAACCCTGCAACGGCAGAGGTAAATTACATGGGTGAAGCCTTTTGCAACACCTATAACCCCTCATGGGGAAATCATCCAAATTTCTCATGGAAGGATCAACAAAAACCTCAACAAGGCTTTAATAATGGTGGAAGAAACAGGTTTAGCAATAGCAACCCTTTCCCATCATCTTCTCAGCAACAGACAGAGACTTCTGAGCAGAGCTCCTCTAGCTTAGAAAATATAGTCTCTGATCTATCTAAGGCCACCTTAAGTTTCATGAATGAAACAAGGTCCTCCATTAGAAATTTGGAGGCACAAGTGGGCCAACTAAGTAAGAAAGTCATTGAAACTCCTCCTAGTATTCTCCCAAGCAATACAGAAGAGAATCCAAAAGGAGAGTGCAAGGCCATTAATATAATCAATATGGCCGAATGCACAAGGGAGGAGAAGGACGAGAATCCCAGTGAGGAAGACCACCTGGGACGTCCTCTGAACAAAAAGGAGTTCCAAACTGAGGAACCTGAGGAATCTGAGGCTCATCTAGAAGACCATAAAGATTCTATTGAACCTCCTTTTACCATTCATGAGCTCTGAGAACTATTCTTCCTCTGAAGAGGATGAAGATGTAACTGAAGAGCAAGTTGCTCAATATCTAGGAGCCATCATGAAGCTGAATGGCAAGTTGTTTGGTAATGAGACTTGGAAAGGTGAACCTCCCTTGCTCATTAGTGAACTAGATACATGGGTTTAGCAAACTCTACCTCAAAAGAAGCAAGACCCTGGTAAATTCTTAATATCCTGTACCATAGGCACCATGACCTTTGAGAAGGCTCTGTGTGACCTGGGGTCAGGTATAAATCTTATGTCACTCTCTGTAATAGAGAAACTAGGGATCTTTGAGGTACAGGCTGTCACATTCTCATTAGAGATAGCAGACAAGTCAATAAGACAAGCTTATGGGTTGGTAGAGGATGTGTTAGTGAAGGTTAAAGGCCTTTACATTCCTACTGATTTCATAATCTTAGACACTAGGAACGAGGAGGATGAATGCATCATCCTTGGAAGACCCTTCCTAGTCACAGCAAAAGCTGTGATTGATGTTGACAGAGGTGAACTAGTCCTTCAATTGAATGGGGACTACCTTGTGTTTAAAACTCAAGGATTTTCCTCTGTAAACATGGAGAGGAAGCATGAAAAGCTTCTCTCAATGCAGAGTTAAACAAAGCCTCCACAATCAAACTCTAAGTTTGGTGTTGGGAGGCCACAACCAAACTCTAAGTTTGGTGTTGAACCCCCACATTTAAACTCTAAGTTTGGTGTTGGGAGGTCCCAACAATGCTCTGATGATCTGTGAGCTCCATGAGAGCTCACTGTCAAGCTATTGACATTAAAGAAGCACTTATTGGGAGGTAACCTAATTTTTATTTATCTATATTTTTATTGTTCTTCTATGTTTTATTAGGTTCATGATCATGTGGAGTCACAAAACAATTGCTAAGATTAAAAACAGAATCAAAAACAGCAGAAGAAAAAGCACACCCTGGAGGAGGAACTCACTGGCGTTTAAACGCCAGTAAGGAGCATAGAGCTGGCGTTTAACGCCAGAAAGAAGCATCAGACTGGCGTTAAACGCCAGAAACAAGCATGGAAGTGGCGTTCAATGCCAGAAACATGCTACAGATTGGCGTTGAATGCCCAAAACAAGTATGGAAGTGGCGTTTAACGCCAGAAACATGCTGCAGTTTGGCGTTAAATGCCAGGATTGCATATAGAGGGAATTTTACACGCCTAAAGGGTGCAGGGATGATAAATCCTTGACAGCCCAGGATCTGTGGACCCCACAGGATCACCCTAGGATTTGTGGACCCCACAGGATCACCTCAGGATCTGTGGACGCCATAGGATCCCCACCTACCTTCAAATTCAACATCTCTTTCCCACCCAAACCCCCCTTGGATGAATCACACACCCCTCTACCTATCCTACATATCTTCTTCTTCTTCTTCTATTCCTTTCTTCTTTTGCTCGAGGACGAGCAAAATTCTAAGTTTGGTGTGGTAAAAGCATAGTTTTTTTTTGTTTTTCCATAACCATTGATGGCACCTAAGGCCAGAGAAACCTCAAGAAAGAGGAAAGGAAAGGCAATTGTTTCCACCTTGAGTCATGGGAGATGGAGAAATTCATCTCAAGGGTCCATAGCTCAGTAGTAGAGCATTTGACTGCACATCAAGAGAGCCTACTCATGGACCTCAACAAGAGCATGAGGAATTCCCTCATCAAGAAATCCCTGAGATGCCTCAAGGGATACATTTTCCTCCACACAACTATTGGGAGCAACTAAGGATAGAAGCACCAAAATCACTAGGGATCAAGCAACAGAGGCAAGGAAGAGACATAGAGGAGCTCAAAGAAGTACATGAGTTTCAAATTCATCTTTGAAATTAGTTTAATTATATTGATGTGGTGACAATACTTTTTGTTCTCTGAATGAATGCTTGAATAGTGCTTATTTTTTTGATCTTGTTGTTTATGAATGTTAAAGTTGTTGGCTCTTAAAACAATAATGAAAAAGAGAAATGTTATTGATGATCTGAAAAATAAAAAAATTGTTTCTTGAAGTAAGAAAAAGCAGTGAATAAAAAGCTTGCGAAAAAAATTGAAATTGGGGGAAAAAAAGCAAGCAGAAAAAGCCAATAGCCCTTAAAACCAAAAGGAAAGGGTAAAAAAGGATCCAAGGCTTTGAGCATCAATGGATAGGAGGGCCCAAGGAAATAAAATCCAGGCCTAAGCGGCTAAATCAAGCTGTCCCTAACCATGTGCTTATGGTGACTCATCCTGAAAGATAGAAAACAGCATAGTAAGACGAGTAAATGCAAAAGCAAGGAAGCATAGATTGTTGAAATTAGGTAAGAATCACTAAAATGAAGTGAGTTAATAAGGTTGTGACATTAATGAAAATAGTGCATGAATTTTAAGTTGCGCGCGATTTAGAACTCACGCACTAGCATAGAAAGCTATGTCACAATTACACAAAAGGAGTATGCACTTCACTCATTCTAGAGTTCTTGAGATACCTTAAAGAAAATTTGTAGGTTAAGACAAATAAACAAGTAATAAAGAAGCATGAAAGCATTCAAACAAGAATCAAGTGATTGTGAAATGGATAATGAATGGAAATTAGTTCATATGCAAGAGAATTCAAAGAACCAAAGAAAATTGGAAACTCACACATCAATCAAAGATACACTTTGAATTTTGTTGTTTGCATCATCTAATTGACAAAAAGTGGAGGAGCATGGGTGCTATAAAATATAGGAAAAGAAATATATAAGGTGAAATCAATCACATAGCAAGCATGGTCCACAAAACTTAAATAGTTAAAAAATATGTCCCTTGATAAACTTACGATCCAATTTCACAAATGAAGCATTATGCCAAATGACTAGTTTCAAGTATGTGTAGAGCACATAGTTAAACAATAAGTATCTCTTTCATCTATTTTATGCGTTATTTATTATTATTTTTGAAAAACCATTATAATCAATTGAATCTGCTTAACTGAGATTTACAAGATGACCACAGTTGCTTCATACCAACAATCTCTGTGGGATCGACCCTTACTCACGTAAGGTTTACTACTTGGACGACCCAATACACTTGCTGGTTAGTGATGCAAAGTTGTGAAGAAAGTGTTGATGATCACAATTTCGTGCACCAATGCATATGATCAAGCAACACATTGCATTAAGATAAATGCACAACATCAGCCATTAAGAAATTGCTAGCCATAGTTAAAAAATTTAAATCAAATGGTGGCAAAAGCATGCAATTCAAAAGATTTAAAATGCTTTGAAGGCAATTCACGAGTTAAGACTCAAAGTGGTCCCTCAAGTTACACTCGAGTCTCATAGTAGTCCCTAAAATTAATAGTTACTCATATATATCCCTGAAGTTGCACTTCGGGACTCAAAGTCGTCCTTCAAGCATTTTTCGTCAACTAGGCTCCACCGGAAAGCTGAGGTGGACTCCCTTTTAACACGTTGGCAAAGTAAGGGATAGATGACATAGACGAGAAAACATTTTGTGAGCAATTTGGTCCCTGAATCAATTTTAAAAAACCCTAATCCCCAAAATTAAAGACCCTATCTACATCCCTTTTGCTTCTTTTCTCTAACATCACAGATGTTTGGTGCACGAATCACCATACTCTGTACAGCTGTACCAACAAGTGCACTGGGTCATCCAAGTAATACCTGAGCGAGTCAGGATCGATTCGACGAGGATTGTAGTTTGAAGCAAGCTATAGTTATCTTGCAGGTCTTAGTCATGCGAATCAAAATTTAGTTGGATTGATATAGGGTCAAATTATTCATAATTTATATTTGTGAGATTTAGTAATAGGAATATAGTTGAGGATTGGAGTTGCTTTGCCTTTCTGGATTAACTCTGGTATTAATGTCTTCTTTGATTGTGAGCGATTTCTTCAATGACAGGCTATATGTGATCAATGCCATGGCCGTGGTCATTGATCTCCTCTACTATAGATTGAACACCATTGGTCGTGGTCATCCAATCTGACAAAGGGTGAAGCTCTAGCAGTTCATTCTCTTGGCGATCCTAATCAAAATGCCACAGATAAGGTCGAATCTTCTAGATTAGAGAATGCTGCTTCTTTGGATTCTAGCCTATACCACAGAGATCCTAATCTCCCCGAAAATCGGCTGAACTGGTGTCTCGAGAAGTCCCCAACGAAGTCATGGATTAGCCATCTAAGTGATGTATAAATATAGCTGTTGGCTTGTACTTTCTAGTCACGTATTCACACGAACCCAAGTAGACGTGGGTGTTTGTCAGACACGATCATCTTAGTATGATGAATAGAGCTGATTGTCACTGATCATCCTATTCACCATGTTGAAGAGTGAATATACATCTTAGAATTAAATCAAACATGGATCAAAGAAGAAACAGTAATACTTATATTAATTCATAGGACTCAGCAGGGCTCCTCCCCTCAACCTAGGAGGTTTAGAAACTCATACTGAAAGGAAATACAAAGTGAAACTCAAAAATAATGTGTAAAGTCTGCGTTCTGATTGAATGATTATGTAAAATATACTTTAAATACTAAACAGATGACTAGTAAGGTTAAAACAATCTATTTAGTGCTAAAATTCGATTCTGGGGCCTACTTGGTGAGTGTTTGGGATGAGCTTTGATGAGATCCACGTGCTAGGGTACCTTTAGGGCGTTGAATGCTGGCTAGAGGGTCTTCTTTGGGCGTTTCGATGCTGGTCTCTGCTCTTTGGGCATTGGACGCCTGGAAGGGGGCAGGAGTCTGGCGTTGGATGCCAGTTTTGGTCCTTTAAATCTGAAGCAAAGTATAGATTATTATACATTTCTGGAAAGCTCTGGAAGTCAGATTTCCATAGTCATTAAGAACACTTCATTTGGATTTTTGTAGCTCCAGAAAAGATCTTCCGAGTGCAAGGAGGTCAGATTCAGACAACATCTGCAGTGCTTTTTCTGTCTCTGAATCTGACTTTTGCTCCAGCTCCTCAATTTCAGCCAGAAATTACTTGAAATTATACAAAAACACACAAGCTCATTGTAGAATCCAAAAATGTGAATTTAACACTAAAACCTATAAAAACTTAATAAAAACTAAACATAACATACTAAAAACCATATGAAAATGATGCCAAAAAGCGTATAAAATATCCGCTCATCACAACACCAAACTTAAACTGTTGCTTGTCTACAAGCAACTAAAAACACAGTAGGATAAATAAAATTAAGATACAATAAATTTTTGAGTTTCCAATGAAGCTCAGTTACAATTGGATGAGCGGGACTTAGTAGCTTTTTGCTTCTGGATAGTTTTGGTATCTCACTATCCATTGAAGTTCAGAATGGTTGACATTTTTAGGAACTTAGAATCCAGATGATATCATTGGCTCTCCTAGTTAAGTTTTTTTTTTAATTCTTGAACACAGCTTTTTAGAGTCTTGGCCGTGACTCTAAGCACTTTGTTTCCAATATTACCACCAGATACATAAATGCCACAGACATTTTACCTGGGTGAACCTTTTCAGATTGTGATTCAGCATTGCTAGAATCCTCAGATAGAGGTGTCCAGAGTTCTTAAGCACACTCTTTTTGCTTTGGATCACGACTTTAACCGCTCAGTTTCAAGCTTTTCACTTGACACCTTCACACCACAAGCACATGGTTAGGGACAGATTGTTTTAGCCGCTTAGGCAAGGATTTTATTCCTTTAGGCCCTCCTATCCACGAATGCTCAAAGTCTTGGATCCTTTTACCCTTGTCTTTTGGTTTAAAGGGTTATTGGCTTTTTCTGCTTTTTTTTCTTTTCGCCATTTTTTCTTTTTTTTTTTTTGCATGCATAATTTTTTTAATGCTTTTTCTTGCTTCAAGAATCAATTTTTGGATTTTTCATATTACCAATAATACCTTTCCTTTTTCCTTATTCTTTCAAGAGCCAACATTCATAAATTTTAACTTCAAATATGCACTGTTTAATCATACATTCAGAAAACAAAAGCAATGCCACCAAATCAACATAATTAAACTACTCTTATTATAAACTTGAAATTCATGTATTTGTCAATTCTTTTCAATTAAAATTTTTCTTTTAAGCAAGGTGAGAAATGTATGGAACATTTTGCATCTTTAAGACATCAATGCAAATGATTATGCAATTAGAACAAGAGAACAGATAAAATACAATAAAAAACAGAAAATTAACAGAGGGAAAGGAAGTAAAAGATAACGAATCCACCTTTAATGGTGGCGGCTAGTGCTCCTCCTTGAGGATCCAAAGTGCTGCTTGATCTTTTCAATGTCACTTCTTTGCCTTTGTTGTTTTTCTCTCATAGCCCTTTGATCTTCTTGGTAGCGCGAAATTGTGATCACTACAACTTCGCACAACTAACCAGCAAGTGTACTGGGTCGTCCAAGTAATAAACCTTACGCGAGTAAGGGTCGATCCCACAGAGATTGTTGGTATGAAGCAAGCTATGGTCACCTTGTAAATCTTAGTCAGGCAGACTCGAATGGGTATGGTGATAAACGCATAGAACATAAAGATAAAGATAGAGATAATTATGTAATTCATTGGTAGGAATTTCAGATAAGAGTATGAAGATGCTGGTCCCTTCCGTCTCTCTGCTTTCCTACTGTCTTCATCCAATCCTTCCTACTCCTTTCCATGGCAAGCTTAAGCAAGGGTTTCACCGTTGTCAGTGGCTACCTCCCATCCTCTCAGTGGAAATGTTCAACGCACCCTGTCA
>NC_029777.3:35540845-35540930 GCF_000817695.3 Arachis duranensis | reverse complement strand
AGTGTTTAACGCTGGGAATTCTGAGGGTGACTTTGAACGCCAGTTTGGGCCATCAAATCTTGGGCAAAGTATGGACTATCATATA
>NC_029777.3:35538101-35538853 GCF_000817695.3 Arachis duranensis | reverse complement strand
TCCAAGTATTTCCCCCGAACCGTAGTAAGATAATTCTTTGGATCCGGGTTCACACTTTGATCATGGTTCTTGGTGATCCATGCATTGGCATAGAACTCTTGAACCATTAAGATTCCGACTTGTTGAATGGGGTTGGTAAGAACTTCCCAACCTCTTCTTCGGATCTCATGTCGGATCTCCGGATATTCACTCTTTTTGAGTGAAAAAGGGACCTCGGGGATCACCTTCTTCAAGGCCACAACTTCATAGAAGTGGTCTTGATGCACCCTTGAGATGAATCTTTCCATCTCCCATGACTCGGAGGTGGAAGCTTTTGCCTTCCCTTTCCTCTTTCTAGAGGTTTCTCCGGCCTTGGATGCCATAAATGGTTATGGAAAAACAAAAAGCAATGCTTTTACCACATTAAACTTAAAAGGTTTGCTCGTCCTCGAACAAAAGAAGAAAGAAGAGAGTAGAAGAAGAAGAAATGAGGAAGAAGGGAATGGCTTTTTGTTCAGCCAAAAAGGGGGAGAAGTGGTGGTTTGGTTGTGTGAAAATGAAGGAGTGAAGATGGGTTTATATAGGAGTGGGGGGGTGATGGTTCGGTCATGTATGGGTGGGTTTGGGAGGGAAAGTGGTTAGAATTTGAATGGTGATGTAGGTGAGGTTTTATGAAGGATGGATGTGAGTGGTGAAGAGAAAGATGGGATTTGATAGGTGAAGAGGTTTTTGAGGAAGAGTGGTTGAGGTGATTGGTGAATGGGTGAAGAAGA
>NC_029777.3:35537524-35537947 GCF_000817695.3 Arachis duranensis | reverse complement strand
CGTTAAACGCCGGGCTGCTGCCCCTTTCTGGCGTTTAACGCCAGCTTCTTGCCCATTCCTGGCATTAAACGCCAGTTTGGTGCCCCTTTCTGGCGTTAAACGCCCAGAATGGTGCCAGACTGGGCGTTAAACGCCCAACAGCTAGCTTCACTGGCGTTTAAACGCCAGCAAGCTCTCCTCCAGGGTGTGCTGTTTTTCTTTCTGTTTTTGCTTTTTTTCATTGATTTTGTGACTTCTCATGATCATCAACCTACAAAAAAAATATAAAATAACAAAGAAAAATAAATAAAAACATACATTGGGTTGCCTCCCAACAAGCGCTTCTTTAATGTCAGTAGCTTGACAGAGGACTCTCATGGAGCCTCAGAGATGCTCAGAGCAATGTTGGAACCTCCCAACACCAAACTTAGAGTTTGAATGTGG
>NC_029777.3:35536232-35536456 GCF_000817695.3 Arachis duranensis | reverse complement strand
CATGAAGGATTATAGGTGTTTCCATAGGGTTCTCCCATGTAATTCACCTCTTCTATTGAAGGGTTCTCAGGATCATAAGCTTCTTCTTCAGATGAAGCTTCCTTAGTACTTCCTGGTGCATTTTGCATTCCAGACAGACTTTAAGAAATCATATTGACCTGTTGAGTCAATATTTTGTTCTGAGCCAATATGGCATTCAGAGTGTCAATCTCAAGAACTCCTTT
>NC_029777.3:35535519-35536205 GCF_000817695.3 Arachis duranensis | reverse complement strand
CTCTCTGTCTGTTGCTGAGAAGATGATGGGAAAGGCTTGCTATTGCTAAACCTGTTTCTTCCACCATTATTATTGTTGAAACCTTGTTGAGGTCTCTGTTGATCCTTCCATGAGAGATTTGGATGATTTCTCCATGAAGGATTGTAGGTGTTTCCATAGGGTTCTCCCATGTAATTCACCTCTTCCATTGAAGGGTTCTCAGGATCATAAGCTTCTTCTTCAGATGAAGCTTCCTTAGTACTGCTTGGTGCATTTTGCATTCCAGATAGACTTTGAGAAATCATATTGACCTGTTGAGTCAATATTTTGTTCTGAGCCAATATGGCATTCAGAGTGTCAATCTCAAGAACTCCTTTCTTCTGACTAGTCCCATTGTTCACAGGATTCTTTTCAGAAGTGTACATGAATTGGTTATTTGCAACCATTTCAATCAGCTCTTGAGCTTTTGTAGGCGTCTTCTTCAGATGAAGAGATCCTCCAGCAGAGCTATCCAAAGACATCTTGGATAGTTCAGAGAGACCGTCATAGAAAATACCTATGATGCTCCATTCAGAAACCATATCAGAGGGACACTTTCTGATTAATTGTTTGTATCTTTCCCAAGCTTCATAGAGGGATTCTCCTTCCTTCTGTCTGAAGGTTTGGACTTCCACTCTAAGCTTACTCAATTTTTGAGGTGGAAAGAA
>NC_029777.3:35535171-35535492 GCF_000817695.3 Arachis duranensis | reverse complement strand
TTGAGGAGGAAAGAATTTATCCAAGAAGGCAGTGACCAGCTTATCCCAAGAGTCCAGGCTATCTTTAGGTTGTGTATCCAACCATATTCTAGCTCTGTCTCTTACAGCAAAAGGGAATAGCATAAGTCTGTAGACCTCAGGGTCAACCCCATTAGTCTTGACAGTGTCACAGATTTGCAAGAACTCAGCTAAAAACTGATGAGGATCTTCCAATGGAAGTCCATGGAACTTGCAATTCTGTTGCATTAGAGAAACTAATTGAGGCTTAAGCTCAAAGTTGTTTGCTCCAATGGCAGGGATAGAGATGCTTCTCCCATAGAA
>NC_029777.3:35533599-35534153 GCF_000817695.3 Arachis duranensis | reverse complement strand
AATCTTCAATTCTCTGTATTATTGACTTGAAAAGACACAAATTAAAAATATTTTTGGATTTTTAATAATAATGAATAATCAAAATGCAACTAAAATCAAATAACAATGCATGCAAGACACCAAACTTAGCAGTTTGTATACTACTGACACTAATGAGAATGCATATGAGACACATAAACACTCAAGTCAAGAGAATTCAAAGATCAGAGTAATGAAATCATCAAGAACAACTTGAAGATTAATGAGGACACATGCATGAATGCAAGCAGAACAAAAACATGCAATTGACACTAAACTTAATATGAAACACTAGACTCAAACAAGAAATATTTTTGGATTTTATGATTTTGTAAATTTTTTTTTTTGGAGTTTTCAAAAATTAAGTGGAAAAGAAAATAAAGGCATCAAAATTCTTAATGAGAATTCCAAGAATCATGCAATGTTAGTCTAAAGCTTCAGTCTAAAGGAATTAGACATGGCTAGCCAAGCTTCAGCAGAACATTGCATTCAAGAGCTAAATTGATGAAGATCAATCAGCTTTGGTGATGATAAGA
>NC_029777.3:35528174-35532628 GCF_000817695.3 Arachis duranensis | reverse complement strand
GTGCCAGTTTGGGCGTTTAACTCCCATTTTGGTGCCAGTTCCGGCGTTTAACGCTGGGAATTCTGAGGGTGACTGTGAACGCCGGTTTGGGCCATCAAATCTTGAGCAAAGTATGGACTATCATATATTGCTGGAAAGCCCAGTATGTCTACTTTCCAACGCCGTTGAGAACGCGCCAATTGGGCTTCTGTAGCTCCAGAAAATCCGATTCGAGTGCAGGGAGGTCAGAATCCAACAGCATCTGCAGTCCTTTTTAGTCTCTGAATAAGATTTTTGCTCAGGTCCCTCAATTTCAGCCAGAAAATACCTGAAATCACAGAAAAATACACAAACTCATAGTAAAGTCCAGAAAAGTGAATTTTAACTAAAAACTAATAAAAATATACTAAAAATTAACTAGATCATACTAAAAACATACTAAAAACAATGCCAAAAAGCGTACAAATTATCCGCTCATCACTTCTCTAATGGATTTTTGGTCTTATCTTATTTCATTGAGGGTCATGGAGTGCTCTTGATGCTCCACCCTCAATTGCTCCAAGTGAAGTTTGCCATTGATCTCAATAGCTTTGAGGAGAAAAATACATCCCTTGAGACATCTCAGGGATCTCATACTGAGGTGGCTACAAGGCTCTTGTGCATGCTCTTTAGTTTGCTCCATTCTCTTCTTAGTGATGGGCTTATCCTCCCCAATGTAGATATCTCCTTCTATGACAATTCCAGCTGAATTGCATAGATGACAGATGAGGTGTGGGAATGCCAACTTTGCATTGGTGGAAGGCTTTTCAGCTATCTTGTATTACACCTCATGTACCTCCACCTCACTTCCAATCATGATGCAATGGATCATGATGGGTCTGTCAACAGTTACTTCTGACCGATTGCTAGTGGGGATGACGGATCTTTGGATGAATTCCAACTATCCTTTAGCTATGGGCTTAAGGTCAACCCTTCTTAGTTGAATGGGCTTGCCTTGGGAATCCCTTTTCCACTGTGCTCCTTCTGCTGTGCTCCTTCCACACTAGTGTCATGGTTTTTAGTAACCCATGCATTAGCAGAGAACTCTTGCACCATTAGAATTTCAACATCTTGAATGGGATTGGTTATAACTTTCCAACCTCTTTTCTGGATATCTCTTCGGATTTCTGGATACTCATTCTTCTTAAGCTTGAAAGGGACCTCAGGGATCACTTTCTTCTCTACCACTACTTCATAGAAGTGGACTTGGTGGCCTTTGGTGATGAATCTCTCCATCTCCCAAGATTCAAAGGTGACGGCTACTGCATTTCCTTTCCTCTTTCTAGAGGGTTCTCCAACCTTAGGTGCCATGAATGGTAATGGAAGGAACAAAAAGCTATGATTTTCCAATACCAAACTTAAAACTTTACTCGTCCTCGAGCAAAATTAAATAAAAGAGAAGAATAATAGAGTAGAAGAAGAAGAAAATAGAAGGAGATGGAGGGAGAGATAGGGCTCGGCCAATAGGGCTTTTGAGTGTATGAGAGGTGTGTATATGAATGGGTATGAAGAGGGGTATTTATAGGAGTAGAGTAGGTTAGGGTTCAGTCATGGGTGGGATCTTGGGTGGAAAATTTGATTTTGAAGTGGGTGGGGGTTGGTGGAAGTTATGATGGTTGTGGGGAAGTGGTATGGATGTGATTGGGCTAGGGTTTATAGGGAAGTATGTGTGGGGAAGTGTGAAAGTAAAAAGGAATAAGTGGGGTAGGTGAAAGATGCTGTGGGACCCACTGATCCTTAGAGGTTGGGGAATTCTAGATTCCCTATTCTCTTGCATTGGCGTTTGAACGCCCAGCCAGAGATCTCTGGCTGGCGTTCAACTTTAATAACACTCCATCCAGAGTTTTCTGTTTTCACTACTGTGAATTTTGTCTTTGTTCTGACTGATGCACATGATCATGACTCTAAAAATAAAATAAAATAAATAATTAAATAAGATTGGGTTGCCTCTCAACAAGCGCTTCTTTTACGTCATTAGCTTGACGGTTAACTACTTACGGAGGTGAGTATGGGCTCAGATTTTCACCCCTTGCAGTGAACTTTCTTCCTGTCTTTTCATGAATGAGCTCCACATGTTCTAAAGATAGGATACGACTCACTCTATGCGATAAGACTGGCTTCTTGGTGAAGATAACTCTCATGTTAGGTGAGAGGCCTTCAATTGGGACTTTCTTGTCCTTCCAGCCTTTAAGTACTTTCTTCTTAGTACCTTTATGCTTAGAGCTTCTTGATGGCTTCCCAACACCAAACTTAGAATTGATGTCTGGGGCCTCTGTAGAGCTCTGCACAAAAAAAGATGGTTGGAACACTAGGTGTTACACCATGGTCTCTTTCTTATCAGAGGGAGAATTGGGATTGGACATCTTTAACAAGATGTAGTCTTCTTTTAGTTGGAAAACCATTTCTCCCTTTGCCACGTTGATCATGGCTTTTGCAGTAGCTAGGAAAGGTCTTCCAAGGATGACAGAGTCATCCTTATCCTCTCCTATGTCTAAGACTATGAAGTTTGCAGGGATGTAGTGGTTTTCAACCTTTTACCAAGACATCCTCTACCAAGCTATATGACTTCTTCATTGTCTTGTCTGCCATCTCTAATGAGATGTTTGCAGCTTGTACCTCAAGGATTCCCAGCTTCTCCATTACAGAGAGTGACATGAGGTTAATACTTGACCCTAGGTCACACAGAGCCTTGTCAAAGGTCATGGTTCCTATGGTGCAATGGATCAGAAAGTGTCCAGGATCTGGAAGCTTCTGAGGTAGCCTCTGCTGAACCAAAGCATTTAATTCTTTGGTAAGCAGTGGAGGTTCTTCCTCCATTCATAAGAGCTCCTAGGTACTAAGTAACTTGATCTTCCCCAGTGTCCTAATCCTCATCAGAGGATGAGTATTCATCAAAACTTATGCACTGTAGAAGTGCATTCAAAGGAACCTTTATAGTCTTTATATGAGCCTTGGCCTCCTTAGGTTCTGGGATAGAGGTTTCTTGAGTGGGACTTAAGCACTCAGAAGGTGTGCTTTCACTGGCGTTTAACACCAGCTTTATGAGATCTTTTGGCATTAAACGCCTATGCTATGCACCTTTACTGGCGTTAAACGCCAGTTCCTCTATGCTTTTGGGCGTTAAACGTCCAGCAGGGCTATCCTTGCTGGCGTTCAACGCTAGATTCCATGAGTGTGTGGGTATAACGCCTAGTAAGGGTTCCTCACTGGCGTTCAGTGCCAGAGTTCTTGGGTGTTTGGGCGTTGAACGCCCAACCAGTGCTCCATAGCTGGCGTTCAATGCCAGGTCTGCTGCCAGAATGGGCATTGAATGCCTAGTGAGGGGTTCCTCACTGGTGTTCAGCGCCAGGCGTGCTGCCATTGTGGGCGTTGAATGCCTAGTGAAACCTTCTTCACTGGCGTTCAATGCCTTCCCATTCTCCTTAGATTCGGCCTCTACCTCCATGGTTATGGCCTTGCACTCTTCTCTTGGGTTCACTTTAGTGTTACTTGGAAGAGTGTCAGGAGGAGTCTCAGGGATCCTCTTGCTCAGTTGACCCATTTGTACCTCCGGATTTCTAATGGAGGACCTTGTTTCATTCATGAAACTATGAGTGGTCTTAGAGAGGCTAGAAACCAGAGTGACTAAGTCAGAGAGGTTCTTCTTAGAGGTTTCCATATTCCCTTGAGAAGATGGGAATGGTGGTCTGTTATGGAACCTATTATGGTTCCTTCCACCTTGATTGTTATTGAAACCTTACTGAGGTTTCTGTTGATCCTTCTTTGAAAGGTTAGGATGTACCTCCATGAAATGTTGTAGGTGTTTCCATAAAGTTCTCCCATCTAATTTACCTCCTCCATGGTAGGTTGATCAGAATCATAAGCTTCTACTTCAGAAGAAGCTTCCTGATTACTGCCAGCTACAGTTTGTGTTCTAGTCAGATGCTGGGAGATCATATTAACCTGTTGGATCAAGATCTTGTTCTGAGCTAATATGGCATCTAGAGTATCAATTTCAAGAACTCCTTTCTTTTGAGAGATCCCATAGTTAACAGGATTTCTTTTAGAAGTGTACATGAATTGGCTGTTTGCAACCATCTCAATGAGTTCTCTTGCTTCTGTAGGTGTTTTCTTCAAGTAGAGTGATCCACCTACAGAACTATCCAATAAAATCTTCGATATCTCAGACAGACCATCACAGAACACACCTATGATAGACCATTCTGAGAGC
The DNA here is from genome assembly GCF_000817695.3 of Arachis duranensis. Classification (NCBI taxonomy): domain Eukaryota; kingdom Viridiplantae; phylum Streptophyta; class Magnoliopsida; order Fabales; family Fabaceae; genus Arachis; species Arachis duranensis. The sequence continues at coordinate 35,528,400 of NC_029777.3, read as the reverse complement.
ATGTCAGGAGGACATCTCCTGACCAATTGTTTGTATCTTTCCCAAGCTTCATAGAGGGATTCACCTTCTCTTTGTCTGAAGCTTTGAATATCCACTCTAACTTTGCTCATCCTTTGAGGAGGAAAGAGTTTCGTAAGAAAAGCATTAACCATCTTTTTCCAAGAGTTCAAACTCTCTTTTGGTTGGGACTCCAACCATGTCTTAGCTCTGTCTCTTACAATAAAGG
>NC_029777.3:35521869-35528077 GCF_000817695.3 Arachis duranensis | reverse complement strand
GGATTCACCTTCTCTTTGTCTGAAGGTTTGAACTTCCACTCTAATCTTACTCATCCTTTGAGGGGGAAAGAACTTAGCCAGAAAAGCATTGACCAGCTTTTCCCAAGAGTCAAGACTCTCTCTTGGTTGGGCATCCAACCATAGCTTAGCTCTGTCTCTTATAGCAAAGGAAAAGAGCATAAGCTTGTAAACTTCAGGATTAACTCCATTAGTCTTTACAGTATCATAGATTAGCAAGAACTCAGCTAAAAACTGATGTGGATCTTCCATTGGAAGTCCATGGAACTTGCAATTCTATTGCAGAAGAGAGACTAACTGAGGTTTAAGCTCAAAATTGTTAGCTCCAATGGCAGGTACAGAGATGCTTCTGCCATATAAGTCAGAGGTAGGCATGGTGTAGTCACCAAGAACCTTTCTGGCATCACCTTCATGTTCAGCCATGTCCTCTATTTCTTGTTTAAAACCTTCTGAAATGTCTCTTCTGAAGTGTTGTGCTTTAGCTTGTTGTAAATGCCTCCTTAGAATTTTCTCAGGTTTAGGATCAAGAGTCAATAGTGGTTCTTTATCCCTATTCCTAGTCATAAACAAGAAAAGAAGGAAAGGAAGAAAGCTTTTTATGTCGCTTGGACCAAGAGCTTCCAGTGAGATGTGAAGAAAGTTCTATGATAGAAAAGTGAAGATGGAAGAAGAGAGAGGAGAAGAGTTCGAATAAATAGAAGTAAATAGAAGAAGAATTAGAAATAAAAGAGATAAATAAGAATTAAAATATTTTTGTTTTTATTTATTAATTAATTAATTTTTCAAAAATTAAGGTTAATAGTTTAAAAAGAATTGAAAATTAGTTAGTGGATTTTCAAAAATAGAAGAGAGAGAGAAGAAGGAGAGAGTTTTCGAAAATTGAGAGAGAGAAGAGTTGGTTATGTAGTTTTGAAAAAGAAGAGAGAGAAGATAGTTAATTAATTAAGAGAAGACTTGAAATTAAAATTAAGATAAGAAAAGATTTGAATTTGAAATTTGAAATTAGAAAAAAGATAAGATAAGAAATTAAAAAGATTTGAAAAAGATTAAATTTTAAAAATTGAATTTAGAAAATATAAGACAAGAGTTTGAAAAGATTTGAAAAAGATTTAAAAAAGATAAGATTTGAAATTTGATTTTGAAAAAGATTTTATTTTAAAGTTTGAATTTAACATTTGAAAAAGATAAGATAAGATTTTGAAAAAGATATGATTTTTAATTTTTGCAAAGATTTGATTTTTGAAAATTGACAACTAAAATAAGATAAGATAAAAATTTTGAAATTAAAATCTGAATTTTTAAATGTAATTTTCGAAAATTAACTAAAATTAAGTTAGAAAAGATATTTTTATTTTTTTATTTTTGAATTTAATGATGAAAGAGAAAAACAAGTAAAAGACACAAAACTTAAAATTTTTAGATCTAATGCCCCAAGTTTTCAAAAATTTGAAGAAAAAACACTAAGGGACACCAAACTTAAAAATTTTAAGATCAAAACACAAAGAAGACACAAGAACACTTTGAAGACTAACAAGAACACAAAGAACAAGACTCAAGAAATTTAAAGAACACAAGAACATGTAAAGAACACCAAACTTAAAATTTTTTAAAAAACCAAACATAAATTTTTGAAAATTAAAAGAAAAATAACAAGAAGACACCAAACTTAAAAGATTTGACACATGATTTAACCAAATAAACTATTTTTAAAAATTTTTTTGAAAGAAAGACTCAAAATTTCGAAAATTTACCAAGAACATAAAAGAAAAACTCAAATCAAGAACAAAGATAAAGAAAGCTAAGGATGCTTGAAAATAAACTATATGAAAAGGTTTTTGAAAAAGTTTTAAAATTTTTGGAAAAGAAAACAAAGAACAGGTATGACTCAAACCAAGAACAAAGATTAAACAAAGAAAGTAAAAATATTTTTGAAAAAGTTTTTGATTTTTTTGAAAAATAGAGAAGAAGAAATAAAAATAAAAGGTTCAACAAAAAAAATAAAATACCTAATCTAGGAAGCAAGACAATCCGTCAGTTTGTCCAAACTCAACAATCCCCGGCAACGGCGCTAAAAACTCAGTGCACGAATCCCCACACTCTGTACAACTGCACCAACAAGTGCACTGGGTCATCCAAATAATACTTGAGCGAGTCAAGGTCGATCCCACGAGGATTGTGATTTGAAGCAAGCTATGGTTATCTTGCAGGTCTGAGTCAGGCGAATCAGAATTCAATTGGATTGATAAAAGGGCAAACTATTCATAATTTGTATTTGTGAGATTCAGTAATAGGAATATAGTTGAGGATTGGAGTTGCTTTGCCTTTCTGGATTAACTCTGGTATTACTGTCTTTTTTGCTTCTGAGCAATTTCTTCAATGGCAGGCTATATGTGATCAACACCATGGGCCATGGTCATTGATCTCCTCTGCTACAGATTGAACACCATTGGCCGTGGTCATCCAATCTGACGAAGGGTGAAGCTCTAGCAGTTCATTCTCTTGACGATCCTACTCAAAATGCCACAGACGAGGTCGAATCTTCTGGATTAGAGAATGCTGCTTCTTTGGATTCTAGCCTATACCACAGAGACCCTAATCTCCCCAGAAATTGGCTAAACTGGTGTCTCGAAAAGTCCCCAATGAAGTCGTGGATTTGTTGTATGAGAGATGTATAAACATAGCTGTTGGCTCGTGCTTTTCAGTCACGTATTCACACGAACCCAAGTAGACGCGTGTGTTTGTCAGGCACGTTTGTCTTAGTATGATGAACAGAGCTGATTGTCACTGATCATCCTATTCACCATGTTGAAGAGCGAATATACCTCTTAGAATTAAATCAAACACAGATCAAAGAAGAACCAATAATACTTTTATTAATTCCTAGGACTCAGCAGGGCTCCTCCCCTCAACCTAGGAGGTTTAGAAACTCATGATGAAAGAAAATACAAAGTGAAACTCGAAAATAATGTGTAAAGTTTGCGTTCTATTCGAATGATTATGTAAAATATACTTTAAATATTAAACAGATGACTAGTAAGGTTAAAACAGTCTATTTAGTGCTAAAATCCACTTCTAGGTCTCACTTGGTGAGTGTTTGGGCTGAGCTTTGATAAGATCCACATGCTAGGGGACCTCTAAGGTGTTGAACGCTGGCTAGAGGGCCCTCTTTGGGCGTTTGGATGTTGGTCTCTGCTCTTTAGGCGCTGGACGCCTGGAAGGGGATAAGAGGTTGATGTTAGACGTCGGTTTTGAGCCTTCTAATATGAAATAAAGTATAGACTATTATACATTGATGGAAATATCTGGAAGTCATCTTTCTATAGCCATTAAGAACACTCCATTTGGACTTCTGTAGCTCCAGAAAAGCTCTTTCGAGTGAAAGGAGGTCAGATCCGGACAACATCTGCAGTGCTTTCTCTGAATCTGAATCAGACTTTTGCTCCAGCTCCTCAATTTCAACCAGAAATTACCTGAAATTGTACAAAAATACACAAACTCAAAGTGAATCAAAAAATGTGAATTTAACACTAAAACCTATAAAAACCTAATAAAAATTTAACAAAACATATTAAAAACTATATGAAAATGATGCGAAAAAGCGTATAAAATATCCGCATATCAACGTTCTCCTCTCCATCTTCAAAGTTATATGGTTATGGCCAGCGTGAGCTCAAAGCCTCAACCTTCTCTGTTGTTGCCTCTCCCCAGCCTCCATCTCGTCGCCACACCGCTCGCTGATGAGCGGATAATTTGTACGCTTTTTGGCATTGTTTTTAGCATGTTTTTAGTATGATCTAGTTAGTTTTTAGTATATTTTTATTAGTTTTTAGTTAAAATTCACTTTTCTGGACTTTACTATGAGTTTGTGTGTTTTTCTGTGATTTCAGGTATTTTCTGGCTGAAATTGAGGGACCTGAGCAAAAATCTGATTCAGAGACTAAAAAGGACTGCAGATGCTGTTGGATTCTGACCTCCCTGCACTCGAAGCGGATTTTCTGGAGCTACAGAAGTCCAATTGGTGCGCTCTCAACGGCGTTGAAAAGTAGACATTCTGGGATTTCCAGCAATATATGATAGTCCATACTTTGCCCAAGATTTGATGGCTCAAACCGGCGTTCAAAGTCACCCTCAGAATTCCCAGCGTTAAACGCCGGAACTGGCACAATAATGGGAGTTAAACGCCCAAACTGGCACCAAAGCTGGCGTTTAACTCCAAGAGGAATCTCTACACGAAAATGCTTCATTGCTCAGCCCAAGCACACACCAAGTGGGCCCGGAAGTGGATTTTTATGTCATTTACTCATCTCTGTAAACCCTAGGCTACTAGTTCTCTATAAGTAGGACCTTTTACTATTGTATTTTCATCTTTGGACATCTAGTTCTTAGATCATTATGAGGCTGGCCTCACGGCCATGCCTAGACCTTGTTCTTATGTATTTTCAACGGTGGAGTTTCTACACACCACAGATTAAGGTGTGGAGCTCTGCTGTACCTCGAGTATTAATGCAATTACTATTGTTCTTCTATTCAATTCTGCTTGTTCTTGTTCTAAGATATCACTTGTTCTTCAACTTGATGAATGTGATGATCCGTGACACTCATCATCATTCTCACCTATCAACGTGTGACTGACAATCACCTCCGTTCTACCTTCGATTGGGTGAATATCTCTTGGATTCCTGATACACAATGCATGGTTGATCGCCTGACAACCGAGTGCTCGCCTGACAACCGAGCCAGCCATTCCGTGAGATCAGAGTCTTCGTGGTATAGGCTAGAACTAATGGTGGCATTCAAGAGAATCCGGAAGGTCTAAACCTTGTCTGTGGCATTCTGAGTAGGATTCAAGAAGGTCTAACCTTGTCTGTGGTATTCTGAGTAGGATTCAATGACTGAATGACTGTGACGTGCTTCAAACTCCTGAGGGCGGGGCATTAGTGACAGACGCAAAAGAATCACTGGATTCTATACCGACCTGATCGAGAACCGACAGATGGATAGCCGTGCCGTGACAGGGTGCGTTGAACATTTCCACTGAGAGGATGGGAGGTAGCCACTGACAACGGTGAAACCCTTGCTTAAGCTTGCCATGGAAAGGAGTAGGAAGGATTGGATGAAGACAGTAGGAAAGCAGAGAGACGGAAGGGACCAGCATCTTTATACACTTATCTGAAATTCCTACCAATGAATTGCATAAGTATCTCTATCTTTATCTTTATGTTCTATGCGTTTATCACCATATTCATTCGAGTCTGCCTGACTAAGATTTACAAGGTGACCATAGCTTGCTTCATACCAACAATCTCTGTGGGATCGACCCTTACTCGCGTAAGGTTTATTACTTGGACGACCCAGTACACTTACTGGTTAGTTGTGCGAAGTTGTAGTGATCACAATTTCGCGCTACCAAGTTTTTGGCACCGTTGCCGGGGATTGTTCGAGTATGGACAACTGACGGTTCATCTTGTTGCTTAGATTAGGTATTTTTTTTCTTCAGAGTTCTTAAGAATGAATTCTAGTGTTTCAAGGTGATGTTCTTATCATCACCAAAGTTGATTGATCTTCATCAATTTAGCTCTTGAATGCAATGTTCTGCTGAAGCTTGGCTAGCCATGTCTAATTCCTTTAGACTGAAGCTTTAGACTAACATTGCATGATTCCTGGAATTCTCATTAAGAATTTTGATGCCTTTATTTTCTTTTCCACTTAATTTTCGAAAACTCCAAAAAAAAATTTACAAAATCATAAAATCCAAAAATATTTCTTGTTTGAGTCTAGTGTTTCATATTAAGTTTGGTGTCAATTGCATGTTTCTATTCTACATTCATGCATGTGTCTTCATTAATCTTCAAGTTGTTCTTGATGATTTACTTGCTCTGATCTTTAAATTCTCTTGTCTTGAGTGTTTTGTTGTTTCTCATATGCATTCTCAACTTGTTAGTGTCAATAGTATACAAACTTTTAAGTTTGGTGTCTTGCATGCATTGTTACTTGATTCTTGTTGCATTTTGATTTTTCCTTATTATTAAAAATCCAAAAATATCTTTAATTTGTGTCTTCTCAAGTCAATAATACAGAGAATTGAAGATTCAGAACATACAGCAGAGGAATTGCACAGAAAAAGCTGGGCGTTCAAAACGCCCAGTGAAGAAGGACAGACTGGCGTTTAAACGCCAGCCAGGGTGCCTGG